>NC_090929.1:174154740-174476495 GCF_040938575.1 Ambystoma mexicanum | reverse complement strand
AAAATACGAAGCACTTCATCCCCCACATTTAGCAACCAGTGCTATCTCATTTTCCTGGCGGTAGTGATGTCCTTACATTCCATCGCCATTTCAAACTTTGGATCCATAGTTGCCACCGGAGGCCAACTGATGACAGATCAGTAAATGGGTCAAATAGCTGTATCATGACAGAGGAGCCACCTTGTGGGCGGGCTTGCGGCGTGGATGTCGATAAATTTGCAGCAAGTCTAGACGGCGTGCCGGGCCTGGGGGTGGATGTGCCAGTCACCATGGCAGGACTGCACTTTCCCCTGACAGGGTCGTCTGCCTCACCTTAGTGCGTGGCTGTGGGTGTCTGTAGTCTTCTTTTGTTGGAATTCAAACGTGCTGGGCATGGATAGGTCTGCTTCCTTCTCCCAACTGACTGACCATGCCTGTATGCTGCAATCATCCGTGCCAGATGCGTGTGGGGCCTTCCAGCGTCGTGGTGCGTGTGCTTTCTGACTCCCAGGTGTCAGGAATCCCTGGTGGCAGTTCCTTCTGGTCAGGAATAATTGGAGGTGGTACCTCCGTTGTGCGAAGCGAGCGTGTGATGAAGGAGAAACACTTTTTTTTTTGTGGGCGGGGGGATTTTGTGTGTCTCCCCCACCGGGTTTCCAAAAATTGTCGAACCGCTGCTGCGGCGATCAGCTGATTGTGCATTATGCCTGTGTCTCGGGTTTCTCGTCCCTCGTCGCCAGTGTTATGTTCTGTCCGCGGCACCGCTGGGCCCGGGGACAGAACAGCGTTTGAGGCCGCGGAGGTAGGCCTCAGCTGCGCAGCTCTGGCAGGAGCTAATAAGACACACACGCACGTAACCGGTTGCGATGCCCCGGAACTGCCTCCTCATCGCGTGGGCAGGGCTTTTATTCAGATGCGCTGCATCACCGCGTTGCGGGACGCGGGGCGGATACAACACTAGGCACCCTTACAATTCCTTACCGTACCAATAGGGGGAAATTGGAAAAATACTAAACCCGACTTATTTCTGGCACATTCCAGAAAGGATACCCCTGTCTTTCAAATCACAGACCATTGAGATAGCCTGAAGCACTGCACATTTCTGAAAATTGGACATTCTAGTGAATTCACTTGTCTTTGTCCCTTAAGATGTTTTAAAACTCGTGTTAGGAGATACTTGTGCTTCTATTTCTCTAGCACGAGCTACCCAGCTCCCAGGTTTATAGAAAGGGCCAGAGAGGCCACAACTGTTCAGTCTTACCTCCTCCTCTCCCCTGCTGGCAGCTGTGCTGGTGGGCTGGGCTGGCTGCCTGCTGCACTGGCTGCTGCTGTGAGTCGGCCTGAGCAGAGCCACAAGGTGGCAGGTGCCCAAGCAAGAACTTGTCGTGGTGGGGCAGGACGGGCGGTATTATTGCAGTCTGCTGCACCATGCACACTCACACTGCCTGCTGCTGCTGTGCGGCTGTCGGTTGACTGGGCGCCTAAATTCATGCCCAGGCCCAATATCGTCTCTCCAGAGTTGTCACGTCACAGAATTTACCTGACCTCTCCTGGCACTGGCAGCGCGGTGTCTGTCTGTATCCTGCAGGCTGCATTTTCATTGGCCCACCCACGCTGTTGTTCCCCAGTGGCCCCACAGCCCCAAATTTGTTGTTGTTACTTGGCACCTGCAAAGTTGAAAGCAGCTTAAATGGAGAGTGAACTTGTGTGCTGTGTGTGCGGTGGCCCAACCCTGCAGGCTGCAGCCCAGTCAGACTGCAGCCCAGCCCAGCAGGCAGTGACAGCCAGCGTTACAATTAGCACTTGTCTCTCTGCTTGCACAGGAGCGCGGCCTGACTGGCGCTAGCCACGCTGTCGCCAGATGCCTAGGCCACACTAAGGCAGGCAAAGCGAGCACCGCATGGTGGCCCCTGGAGTGGCAGCCCCGTCTGTGCATGATGATGCATGCATCATAAAAATCATCAAAGCAAGGTAACAAGGTGTGTGTGTTACCTTGTTTTGATGAATGCTGCCCCTGCCAGATCCATTACCGCTGCTGCCTCCTGCTGGCGAGCTGCTCGGGCCGCGGCCCACAGCGGCAGCCAGAAAGTTACAACAAACATAATTATTTTTTTTAAACCGGCTCAGAGGTGGCTAAGTGAAAAACCGGCCCCCAGGTCCTCGATAGCCAAGTCTGACCCTGACCTTTTGGGTTAAATCTCTTGCTTCGAGGGCCTGGTATGTTCAAAATTATAAACAAAAGTTCCTTCCTGATTATACTTGGGTGATGATTCTTCACCCTTTGGTCCTCCTCTTCCGGGCTCAGACCCCTCCCGAATATCAGCCTTCCTCCGTTGGGTTCACTCTGGCTTGTATCCAAAAGATTTCTCTGTTGCTTTCACATGTCGGCGGGCGTGATGGCTTTTTCCCCTCTTCTGGGTTCAGACCCCTCTCAATGGTTTGCCTCCCTTTGTCGGGTTCACTACGGCTTTTGTTGGTGGGTGATGGCTTTTCAACCCTGAATCCCCCACTTCCGGGCTAGGACCCTTCTCGAATGTTGACCTCCCTCCGTCGGGTTTACTGCGGCTTTTCACAAAACACTTTCACCTGTTACATTCAGAAGTCTTAATGTCTTTTTAAACAAGGCACTGTGAACATCCCTCCATCGTGTTCACTCTTGTCATTAAAATGTTCTATAGGGCATCATGCTTCGCCCCTTCCTATCGGCATCCCTTCATCGGGCTCACTCTTGCCAACCACACAGTTCCTTTTCTTTTCTTACTGAGCGTGATTCATCTCCCTTAGCTTTCTTTCCACTAGTTTGTCGGTCAAAGACTTCCGACTGTATAGAAGATTTTGCTAGACCCCTGTATGACCACTTGGACCATTTCCTTGCGCTCTCCCAAGGCCTTCTGGTATCAGTAGTTTCAACAAACGCGGGATCAACCACAGTCTCTCGAGTGAGCACACACATGGTGCCGGTTTTCCCATTAAATATTCTCTGAACTTCCCTTAATTTGCCACTTTGCGACTTTCGTTCAACACAGTTCAGTTTCTTATCGGCTCTCCTGCTGTGATGAACCGCTTGGCTTTCTTGTATCTGCAGTCAAGGATGGCACCACAGTAGCAGGCGTCTCTCTCTGTCCTGCTTATGAGCGTAGGCATGCTCCGGGTACCGTTGACATCTGATGCAACACACGTTGGCTATTGTTGACACCGCGTCTCACCCGTCGGTGTCCCACATCCATTCCCTGAGGGCCTCCCATCCAGGTGATCCTCCCTCACTAGTCCACCCCCAGGAACTGGATCCAATAGCGATGGCCATGCCCTGGCTACCTGGATGACAGATCCCCAGGGACTAGTAAGTGAGACTCCTTCATGTTTCTCACAGAAGCTATCTAAATACACCATGGAAGGGGAAGTGTTAATGAGCACAGGAGAGCAAGGGGCACCGCAGACACAGTAAGCACCACCGCCCAGGGGAGGGGCGTTCATGGGGTGTGGGGATGCATAGTATGGGTTTCTGAGGAAGAGGGGGGCCACCAAGGGGACGTGGATACGGACATCAGATATGGCAGAACCAAGGGGGATTTTCAGGGAGGGTTTCGAGGATATGGGCAGCAAATGCAGCAGGGCCCAGAAGGGGCTTCATGGGGATTTCAGAGGCAGGTGAGCGAACCACCCCAGTGTTGGGTTTGTGGACAGATAGGGCATATCTCGAGGGTATGCAGGAGCAGGGGAGGAACACAACAAAATGGAGGAATGCAATACCAGCCAGCATATCAAGGGGAACAGAATGATTTCTATGCCCAGGACCAAACACAACACCAGGGAGAGACACTGAACGCATACCCACAGACACACCAACCCGTGACACAGGCATCACAAATGCAATGCAGCAGTACTCGCAGGCACCACAGATGCAAGGCAACAAGCAACACACATACAGGGCACAGCGGATACCACAGATGCAAAACAGCTCACAGCCAAACGACGGGACAGTGGCATTAGCTGACTCTATGACCATGATGCCCATTAGGAAACTGGAGGGGGGGTCACTGTAGTGAGGGGCAACCCATTCTTGGGAAATTGAATGTCATTATACCCTCAATAGGACAGCCCGCAGACAGACTTGATGTGTTCCTTCCTGTCGATTACACCCAACCCTGCGGAGGACCCACTTATAGGGGTGACGATAGGTGACAAGACTTTTTCCTTTCTTGTAGACACAGGGGCGACTAAATCCTGCATCTGAGAAGGGAAATATAGTATGTCAGGTGATGCCTTGAAAGCTCAAGGATTCTCTGGGGCAACAAAAGTGACTCCTTTTACAGAAGATATTGAACTTTCTATAGGGGAGCACAATCTATCTTTGCCCCATCTATATTCTCAACACACAGCTGTAAATATACTGGGGAGAGACATCATGAGCAGACTTAACATGACCATTTCATTCACTGACAAGGGGATAGTGTGTTCCAAACCAGGGCTACACCTTCGAAACGTGAGGAAAATCATTCAAACCTATTGTGGGCAAAAGATACAGAGGGGGGTGACAGTAGGCAAGGAACTGTTCCAGTATGGGACAGAAGTAAAAATAGCCTGGCTCCCAGGGATCCACAGGAAAATGTGGCGCCTTCCAAAGGAGTACTTATTTAGGCCAGAGATACCATTAGACGAGCAGGAAGGGACAATGGTGCCACTAGAATTAGAGGCAGTAATAGTGGGTGAGAACTGTATAGCAGTGCATGGGACGCACAACACAGGGCGACCATGGCAAGCAGTGATCGATGTGGCAGAAGGCTACTGTGAGAAACCTGAAGGTGTCTCACTGACTAGTTCCCGGGGATCTGTCATCCAGGTGGCCAGGACACGGCCATTGTTATTGGATCCAGTTCCTGGGGATGGACCAGTGCAGGAGGATCACCTGAATGAGGAGTCCTCTGGGAGTGGAGGTGGGACGCCGTACCCCCTTCCTTATAACACCTACCCCATATGATATTCAGAAACTCTACCCCAACTTTCCCGACACAAATACTTTCTTACACCATGAAAAACAACGTACTAACATCAGAGCCGTTTACCTGACACATCCCAACACCAGGGTGAGGCAGAGTCAGGCAATTGATAATAACCACACACACCTGATGGCCCTTTCCCTTCCCCACAGGGATAGAAGGTGGAGCATGAGAGCACGCTACAAGCAAGGCAGACTACACGACTATTCAGCTATTCCAGGACAGCAGTTCAAGAGGAGGAGAAAGGTAGCTAGAACCGGACAACAAGGAGAGAAGTGCCCTTGCCCTTTTCGACCCAAACCCACGAAGACTCTGTCCAAGGAATCAAAAGACCAGGAATAACAGCCAGCGTGTGGTGTAGCAGATGTCAACGGTGCATGGAGCCCTCCTACACTGATGACTAAGGCAGGGAGAGACGCTCACTACTGTGGTATCATCTTTGACTCGATACAAGAAACACCAAACGGTTAATCACAGCCGGTGAGTCAGAGGGAGAACTGTTAGTAAAGCGAACTATGTTGAGCGAAGGTTGCAAAATGGCAACATAAGGTGAATTAAAGAACAAATGATGAACACGTGTTTGGGGGCCTGAATTGCTAGCGGTAGGTAGGGCAATGTAAACTAGAGATAAACAGGAAGAAGCCTACCACTGGTAGGTACAAATGTATATTTGATCATTAATTTGACCAAATTCAATCAAACATTAGGACATTTACGTTCCAAGTTATGTAAACCAACATTGGGCCTCATTCCAAGTCCGGCGGTAACCATGCTGGAAAAACCGGCAGGTTGCTGCCGGACTTGGAAAAAATTACCGGCTGAGGACTAACCGGAATTACCAGGGCATTACAGCCCCAGTGATCCGGTAATCCCGGAGCCGGCATTCCGTTACTCCCCATTTCCATGGAGTCCTATAAGACTCCTATAGGACTCCATGGGAATGGGGACCGTGGAAACAACAGCACCCTAATTAACGGTGCAGGTGTTTCATTTTCCGTCAGCAGGCGGGTAGCGTTACTCCCGCCAGGTGAGACCTGGCAGGAGTAAGGCCCTCCTCGTGCAGAACTCGTAGTCTGCTGGTCCAGAGACAACGGTGGCGGCGGGTTTACCGTCACCATTGTTTCCTGACCAGCAGACTCTGAATGAGGCCCATTGTGTCTCAACAGCACTCTATTACACTATATATGAAATGTTTAGAAGTTTTTATTAGTTGAAGAACGGTTATTTCATTTAACCTTGTTTTGAGAAAGTAGATATTGAAATTAAAACATTTAGATAAAATATGGTGAAAAAGAAAAAGGGAGAAAGAAAGTGACCCAAGAGGGGGGTGATGAAAGGAAAGACTCGGTGCGTTAGCAAGGAATTGCTTAAAAGAAAGTAACAGATCATAAGAGACTGGTGACTAGATGCTTTATCATCAGGCTTCTAAAAGCACCTCATGAGTAGTAGCATTAACAATAACATATTCAAGCATAACAAATGAAAATAAAAGTAATTTCATCAACAGACATACAGAAGCAAATCTTGTATAGTTCAACATTGGCTTAATAGGGGGTAACTGGTGATTATTTCCCCTGGAGCAAATCTTCTACATGGAAGGTTATAATCTTTACAATAAGTCCCCTATATTTGGAGGCATAGGTGCTTTCCACTCATATTCAATCAAGGTGTCTCATTGTTTTGGAGAACTTATAGAGTTCTGGGGGCTAAAATCCAGACTTGAGTAAAGTGATTAAAAGCTAAGGCAAATGTGAACCCAACGGAGGGATGCCATGAATTAGGCTGACCAGTTACAACCCTGAGAATCTTGTGTTAAAAGAACTGTGTGATGCCTGGCTGGGGTCTTTAAGGTTTGCCTGGCTGGGAGTTTTAAGGAAAGCCTGGCTGGGGCTCTAAGGAAAGCCTAACTGGTGTCTGAGACCCGGACATAGGTAAGAAGTGAACCTAGGGGGTCTAGAGTGATTTTCATATGAACTGTGGCAAGTGCGAACCTGACAGGGATGCCGTAAGAAAGCTAGTGGAAGGGAACCCCTCTAATGAGATGAGAAGACCATAAACTGTGTTAGAATGACAAGGAAGAACCTGATCAAGGGATGTTTACAGTGAATTGATGGTCTGAGCCTGACCGAGGGAGGCCATTGTAACTGAACTGTGTAGCTGGCAATTGTGAACCCGGCTGAGGGATGCCTACAAAATGGGGTGACGCACGATAATCCCCGGGAGCATTGTGTTGACAAGAGGGAACCCGGCTGAGGGATGTCCACGGTGAAAGATTGTTTAAAAAGACAGTACAACTCCTGAATACTACAGTTGAAATTATTAGGAATAAATAAGCTGTAGTGAACCCGACAGAGGGAAGCTAACAGTCAAGAGAAGGATCAGAGCCCGGTTCAGAGGGATCCTGGGGTGAAGAGTCCTCACCCATCGTAAAAAATTAAGTAGAGGAACTTTTTGTTTTGTTATTTCGTTACATCAGTCTCTCGGGGCAAGACACTTTCTGTAAAGAGACTTGACCACTGAAGATCCTGATATTGCTGAGAAGAACAGCAGCCTTGTGCTGGAAAAGCTCAGTTGTGTGCTGTGCTCAAGAGGCCCACCTTGTCCCGTGCTACAAATGTGGGGAAGGGAGACCTTGCTATACCATCCTGACTTATTTTTTGTGAAAACTTATTTTTTTTCTTGTAAACACTATCCCACACTATGTTTGTAACCAGGGTCGTCATTTGGGGGTTGCAAGAGGTTGCAAGTGTGACCTCTGAGGTCTCCCTTGCGACCTCTGTGGTCTCCCTTGCGACCTCTAAAAAAAATGTAAAAAAAACATGTGGCTCTTTAATTCTGGAGTGGCTAGCTTTCTTGTTCAGGCCCCTTAGAAAAAGAAGAAAAATAAGAACATGAGGGCCACAAGTCTAACACTTTCAGCACTGAACCTAAATAAGAACGAATAGGAATGCCAAAAAATGTGTCTTCCTGGAATTCTATACAATAATTGCTAGACTCATTAAAGGTTTATTTCAGACACACTTCAGGGGGTGAGTCACTGATTTAGTCTGTTCTCAAACGCCTCAACTCAGCCTTTCATCCTTCTGAGGTCGATAAATGGGTACCAACAGAGGTTGGGTGACATTGGGTGTATATTTCTGTAAAGTGCTTAAGCTAAGTGCTATATAATTACACATCATTATCATTTGGTCATGGACGTCTGCTTGCAATCACAGTAATTTGGTAAAATGGGCCTATACACACTGATCTTAACGATACATATGGCGATCCATTCAGGTATGAAATGTACATCTCATTATAGTGATATCGTAACCATATTTTTCGTAGTGTACAATGCTATGTGATGCCACTTCCTGTTTTGTCAACGGGTGAAAGGTTGTGTTCCATTGCTTCCCACAATATCACTTTGAAGTGAGGTCAAATGTGGGGTGGGGTCAAATGACATCACTTCCTGTGATGTCATCAGGGGGGTCAAGGGTCGTGTGATGTCACTTCCGCTACCGCTGGCATTTTGGTGAAATGACGTCCCTGTTTGTAACTTAGCTGTAAGGACTGGCAATAGTTATTTATTTTAGTATTTTTAGTATTTTTATTTGACAAGATGCCACTAAGACTGCCTTACTATTATTTGATGGTCGAAGCTTGCTCCTATCTTAGATTTATGGTTAGATTAGGCATTTTCTCACCCATTTATACAGTTTAATAAACACCCTTGAACTGTAATCACTTGTGTCTGTCTTTACTGTTGCCACCATGAGTGGGATATGATTCAACTGATAAAAATTGAAACCCATGCTAATAATTGAGGTACCACCAGAAGGGGAAAACCGAATTGTTGAGATCCTCGACTCTGACCGTGTATCCACACTAAAAGAGGTGTTGTTTTCCCAACTTCGAATCGCAACTGGCCAACACCTATTCCTTAACACTCAGGTGTTATTGGAGTAGACCCTCCCTCTTTCACATTATAATATACAACAGTGGGATTGAATAGTACTACAAGTTTGACCTGTCTTTACTTTTATTAGACCTAGTGCTCTGAATCCCCCCCTTCGAAACTTTTTTTTGGCACTGATTTGTCATCAGTGACTGCGCCATCATGGTTAGAGGTTAACCAACCAAAATCCCTCCCTTTGGTAGACTCAGAATCTGAAGTTTCAGAAGACTTCGAGACCTTATCTGACAGAGTTGAGACTTTTTTCTATTCTGACTCTGAATCATCTACAGAGGGAACCCTTACACCCCCTCAAGAAAGGGCTGACCTAGCTAATATCATCGCCCAATTAGCTGCCCATCAGATGCAGGTCAAAGCTAGACTTCAAGAAAATGTAACAAAACTAATGGAACTGCAGGCAAGGAGTACTTCAGCCATACCTTGAAGGCAAAAATGTAGGGAATTTTGTTTTTAATTTTGAGCGCCTGGTGGACCAAATGGGATGGGAAGAGAACCTCAAAAGATGCTACTTGGGCCCTTTATTAAAAGGAGAACTACAAACCTCCTATCAACTACTTAATTTTGTACAGGGGGCCACATTTGTATCCATCAAGGAGGGGCTGTTAAAAAGAGTGAGACAAACCTGTAATTTTTATAGGCAGAAACTGAGGGCCATTAGGTTAAACTCAGGAGAAACCCCCTTGGAAATGGGTGAACGTGTCAAAAACACAATGGCCCTGGGATTAATAACAAATCCCTAGAAGAATTGACAGAAATGCTAACTCTGGAACAATTCACTAATTCCTTACCCCCCTTTTTGCAGAAAGCCGTTCTACAGCTAAATCGGCCCACCTTAACCACGGCCATTGAGACTGCACAAAATCACTCCTATGCAGCTAAACAATTCCACTTGGCCCATCGGTGGGAGGAACGGAAGGAACATAAATCTATCCACTGATCTCAACCACAAAGAATAGATAAACACGGGGGGTTCATATAAAACTAAAGAAGGGGTCCAAAGTGGCGGCCGCGAGGGGAAGACGTGTGTGAGCGCCCTCTGGGCCGAAAACATTAAAGACTGACAAAGATGCGGAACACTGCTCCAAATTAACCTCAGACCAGAAGGGAAAAAAACAGCCTTCCAGTGCGACAGTCCGGTGAGCAGCAGCTGTGCCTGCGGTGGCAGAGCAGAAGCAAAATGCATGGCACGGGAGAAGCCAATGGTCGCCTGCCAGCGGGGCTTTGAAAACATTGCACAAGGGAAGCAGCAGGCAGCAAGGGACTGCATCCGGGCATTGGAGAGCAACACCAAAGTGCAGAATCCCCCGGGAGCCACCGTTCTGTGGATCCGGGAGCTGGGAGGACCCGGGGCAGCATATCTCCGCGCTCCCGGAGGGGACAAGGCAACATCAGCTCCAAGGCAGGAGCCTCAGGGGCAGAGAGCGGCGGAGATGGAGATAGTCAATCTCCCCTCCAAATAAAGGATCCCCCCCAACAATGGGCCGCATCCAGCGATCCGAGACATACGTAGGGAGTTGCACCGAAGAAGTCCCTAAACTTTCCTCTTCTGGCCGGCACAGCCAACAGAGGAGAAGAAGCACAACCACTGGTGCAGCAGACAGCCGGACCATGGAACAGCTGGGCCAGGAGCACTGCAGACAGTGCCCCATCTCGTATTTGGTGGGGAAGGGGCCTGAGACTACCACAGATATGCACAAAACTTTAGATCCCGGCGGGGGAGGCCTAAAGGGGACATATAGCCACAGAGAGAACAGGGGTGATCACTTAAACAGGGGCGCGCTCCTCAGGGGGACAATAACAAGCCCGACGCGCACTACAGCAACATAGGGCTCCTGGGCTCCAGTTCAGGAGCGGAGATCTTCACAGGATACAGCTCTGATCCACATCAGCCTGTGAGCCTGCCAAGATCCGAGACCCCGCCAAGGGCTCCACCCATCTTATAACCGGATCCGAGCAATGGGCAAAAGGAGACAGGCCAATCCCAATAAGAGGCCTACAATATCCGGGGTACACCGTACACGCTAAACCCCCACAAGCCACCGCAGGGTGTACAACCAGACAGGGAGGGCCGGAACGCGCTGGGGAGGCTTCGCTATCACACCCCAGCCTAGGTGAAGGACATGGCAAAGCACAGCAAAGAAGACGCAGGGACAGAACGAGTCACCCCCCACACACAAAGTAAGGAAAGCATGCAGCTCCCAGTCCACGCTCCACACAAAGTCTCTCCCTAAACACGCGCTCAATGACGAAGAACGGCACCCATGTCAAAATCAAGGGGAAACAATTTTAAGCCATGGCACAGTTCACACATCCTAGACAAGAACCAAACCTGGCACAACTGTGGGGAGCGGAACCCACAATACAATCAAAAGGGAAGACACAGAGCGACCAAAGTGTAAGGACACAGCTGGTCACGGCACAGGGGGAGATGGCCACTAAGGAAGACATGAAGTCCTAGTTTAGGGAGTTTCAGGACCAATTTATGGCCACGTTGAACACGCAATTTGACACTATGAAAAACGAGCTGAAGCAAGCGATATAAGAGATTAAAACAGAGGTTGCGGACCTCGGGGAAAGAACAGACACCTTAGAAAAAAGTGTGCAAAATATCGAGGAGGAGACGCAGAAAAACGTACAAAACCAGGAGCATCTGGTCCGCCTGATGCACAATTTAGAGCTCCAATGCGAGGACTTAGAAAACCGCTCCGAGAGATCTAATATCAGAATCAAGAGGAATCAGTTGAGGATAAAGACCTCAAAGGCACAGTCCAGCAGGTGTTCAAAGATATCCTTGCAACAGAAGACGACACAGGCATCCCCATAGATAGAATTCACCGGGTAGGACCACGCAGATCAGGTGAGCCGGGAAACACCCCCGCAATGTCCTGATCGCACTTGCGTCCTACACCCAAAATGAGCAGATCCTACGCAAAGCAAGGCCAATGGACCATATACGGATGAACGGCGTGGACATCCACCTCTATCAGGATCTAGAGCAGTCAACACTTCAGAAACGGCGAGAGATGCACCCTGTAATAAAGGAACTTGTGTCTAAACAAATCAGGTATAAATAGACCTACCCCTTCGAGCTGCTCTTTTTATGGGAAAGGAAACAGATCATGAACATTCAGGAACGAGAAGAAGCTCAGGGAGGCCGGAGGGAGGGGTCGGGTGCGAGGAAGACCCCAGGGGAGTGGAAAACAACCAAGAGGAAAACACGACGAACCAGCAAAAAGGTGTAAGATCGATACATAGACACTGGAACTATATGGCTGCTTTCGTAACCAAATCCCTCCTGGTTTGAACACTCCGAACGTCTCTGAAAACTGCAGGGCGCAGGAATCCTGCCTCCAGGTGATGGAGCGGGGAGGGAGCAACCCCAGTAGCCATTGGAGGAACCCAAGTGGGGTTTAGGACTCCCCACTAAGTTATCCCTGAGTATATTGAAGGCATGGTACGGAGGGCTCCACGCCCGAGCAGTCATAGGTCCCAGAGCCCTCCTCAGGGCAGTTATGGGGGCAGGGGGGACAATATGCCAGTTGGGGGTTGCATATGGGGGGGCAACAAGCGGGGATATTCTGGAAGGGCTCGTGAACCGGCTATACAGGGATAAGGAGCAAAACGAAGGAAGACACATACCATAAAATGAAGGGGATCAAAATATTGGCAATTAGGGGCTGATTCATGGAATTATTTGCTCCGAAAAACGGGTATTTGTGCACCATTCTGCCCGCAAATCCCCATTTGTTAAACATGGATTTGCGGGCAGAATGGCGTACAAATCCCCGTTTTTCAGCACAAATAATTCCATGAATCAGCCGCATAATGTCCGGATGCTGAACTCCCCGGTAAAAAGGAAAAAGTCAAAGACTTCCTCCAACAGGGGAAATACGATATTATTATACTCCAAGAAACCCACATACAGGGGAATGACAAAGGGAAGGTGCACCTCCGGGGGTACAACCAAAAATCCAGGCGAATGAGCAAGAAAAGAGGACAGGGGTGATGCTAGCTTTTCATAACTCCCTAAACTTACAAATCCACAACACATACACAGACAAGCACGGGAGATACCTTGTAAGAAGATTCAATCCAGCACTACAGCCAAGTCAATGCCTAGCCTGGGATACTGAATGAAAAACCCTTATTGATATATCTTTACGTCCAGGTTCATATTCTGGATGACAACCCCTGTATAACACCCCTCTCTTAGAATCCCCCTGACCCCACTGAGCCAAGAAGTAGATCTGTTTTGCAAGTTTAAAAGGTTTATTTGAAAAAAAAATTAAACAGTATATATATATCACAATTTTATAATGAATTAATAATTGAATATCACACTTAATCTGAGCAGTAATCAATAATGGATAGTCTGGCACTAGCACACTTCTTTATAATCAATGATGAGTGGGTATAGGATGGATAAGATAGCAACAATACTTTTATGGTTTCAAATAGATGCAATGTGGAATGAAATGCAGTACAGAAAATAACTTGATAGGATTTCAGCAAAAGACAATGTAATCACTTTCTTGGGCAATTCACCCCCCCCCCTTTATGCAATGAAAGGAGATGAAGATGAGAGCACACAGTTCTTAGGAATGCAATCAAATAGAATTCAGTTCAATTCCCCCCCAGCAGCTTATACAACAGATAGGAGTTTTGAAACACAGGCAAAATGCTTTGAATATGGTGACAATGAAGTGAGAAATATGCTGAAAATGCTTTTAATTCCCTTCAGGAGGTTCAGGGTGAGTGGTATCTAGTTAATATTAGTTCAGGCTCACTATAGCAATGATTCAGGGATGGTTCTTAGGAGGCAAACGAAATTTAGCAGTTCAGACAAAAGCAGCTATCTTTTTACAAGTAAAGAAATCGGGCCAAATCGCAAATCGCGGCAAAATTTGTGAGTGCAAAAGTATAAGGAGTAGAAAGTCCAAACGGTTCCAGAGATACGGACGATTAAATAAAGGTAGTTTTTCGGATTTAAAGTAAACTCAAAATGACAGGTGACAGCTTGCAGCTTCAGAATTGACAAGTGACAGTGGTGCAGCTTTACAAAATGACAAGTGACAACTTCTAGGAGGCAGGTATGGTTAGATTAAAATAGTTTGGATTAGATTATTTTAACTAAGAGATTGGTTCTGCACAGTTCTGCTAGGTACTCACAATATATTTTTGAAATAGGCCTCGCCACGGATCTGGTCAGGTTTTGGACTGGACTCCGGTTCTGGTCTCGGCACTTCACAGTGATCTGGGTCAGCTCTCTGGTTCTGCTAACAGTGGTCTGGGTCACTCTGGATCTCTGGCCTCTGGTTCTGGATACTGCTCTGCTTTCTCTGGGTACAGCACTGCTTCTGGATCTTTCTGGCGCAGGGTTTCAGGCCAGAATCAACAGCTCAGCCCGGCTGTGAATAGTCTGCAAATGATTTTGAGGATGCTGAGGCCTGCTGAGAAGAGTTCTCAGTTTGTGGGTTTAGGCCCTTGCTTTAAGTTCTGAAGTAAAGTTCTGGTCTTTGGAGATTGATGGATTTGAAGTCTGGATCTCTGGATGTGAAGTCGTCGGTCAGCATGCTCCGCAGCAAATGGAATTGAATGTCTCTACCTGTCCCAGCAGCCTCTTTTTATGTGTTTTGAAAATGGGTGTGTGCCTGGGCCTAACTAAGCCTGCCCCTCTCTACTTGTCATTGGCCCGATTCTCCCCTCTCCCATGATTGGGGGAAGGAAATGTGAGTCAGAGTGATGCTGTAGGTTTTATGGGTCAGAGGATTCTCCCCCGGTCTGTTTGCCCACAAATCTATATTTGATTCAAATACATATTGCACAGAACACAGTTGTTTAAAATCACATGCACCCATCACATATCACATGAGGTATACTCTGTTCAAACTCTGCTCTTCCTGGGGGCTTGCATTCAGAAATGGCAACATTTTGCACTTTTTAACTGGTTTTGCAATATCAGACATTTACCCAAATTTACACACATGTGCGCAAGGAGTGTGGACATTAATTGATGAAGTGTCAGATTTTTAACATGCAGACATTTGGAGTGAAACCCTATTTTCCGCTAGCAACCCCTCTGATCATACCACCGGGTCCTAAAACCTCTTAAAATGTGGGCAGAAAAATCACAAGAATTATGGTATCATTTAGCTAATTTTGACAAGTCCGCACCATGAGTTATACATCTTTCTTAAAATCATATTCTGGTCAACAGGGGTGTGTCTTCCCAGGTCACATGGTGGAGAAACCAGTCTATCCACTTTCTTTAAGCTCAGCCTGTCCTCAGAGGGGCTGCCCCTCCCCGTTTCTGCCAAGAGGAAGCCACTTTTACGATGCCCCCAATATAACTTCTGCCTGAGTCAAGGAAGGGCTTTGTTCAAAAGGAAGCCATTTACGATCCCCCCAATAAACCATCTGCCTGGGCCTAGGACAGGCCTTTGTTCAACTCCCTGAAGCTGCTCCACCCCTAATCTAATCAGAAAGGTGACAACTCCTTTTGGCAAGGGGAAGAGTGGCTGAGCAGGTTTTAACTCCTGTGGGGGTAGATGTCAGGCAGAATTCAGTTTCATTAAGCCAGGTTTCAGCTAAATGTCACTTTTTGTCCCCCAGTTTAAGTCAATACAATTTTTACATACACATTAGATAATTACTTCCTTCAAGTCATTTCAGAATATAGTTTTACATTGTATCCACCTCTTAGCAAGTCTTTCCTTGGTCTGGTTTTGTTTCATTTGTTCAGTTTTACACAAAAGTCTGGTGGAGTGGACGAAGAGTGGCAGTCTTGCAGGAGAGTCTGTTGCCCAGTTCTACTCTTTTCAGCGTGGGGGAGGACCCTCACATATAAACCCTTTCTATCCGCGGAGCGGACGCGGAGTGGACGAAGAGTGGCAGTCTTGCAGTCATGTCAGCCAGGGCTGCAAGGGCAAACAGAGAAATGCGGGAAACTGCCATGAACCCAGAGCAAAATGAGCCTCCAAGAGAGCCTCCAAGAGAGGAAGAAATGGAAGAAGAGGGCAGACGCCTGAGGAGCGCCAAACTAAACCAGAAACAGCTGAGTCATAAACAACAACAACAAACACCAACATTCATGGATTCCCCAGAGACATTACCTCAAATGGGCTCCCCAAAACCGACGCCCCAGCAAGCGCCAGCGAACACCATAAAGGTATATCCAACCAAAAGCAAAGTCTTCCGGCCTCCAGTCTCAGAAGATCCCAAAGCAGCCCAGCATGACCCCCAGGAACGATCAGCCTTAACTGGAGGAGCAACTGATGACAAATGGGCAAAGAGCCTGGAAATCAAGACAGCTGAGGCCATGGCTGGCCGGAAAGACACCCGGCCGCCACTCCTAGCCGCCGCGGTTGAGCGGGACCCCGCGGAAGCGGCCCTCGAAGGAGGACCGTGGTCCGCGTGGGACGGCGGGGAGGGGCGGACGGGGCAGGAAGACACGGCCAAGGCGGACAGAGCCGCCGGGAGAGCGAGCCTCGGAGTGGGAACTAGGCCTGCCGGTCCGGCGCAGCACCCAATACCTCCCTCCCCCGGAGCCCAGCTGAGCGCTCCTCGCCCCACGGCGGGAGCCCTCGGAGGAGGGCTGCCAGACGTGGAAGCTGCTGAAGGAGGGGGGGGAAAAGAGACAGATGGCACGACGGCCCCAGGAGAGGCAGAACCGGAGGAGGTGGCGGGCACCCCACCCGAAGAGAACGGGCAGGGGAAGCCCGACGGAGAGCTGCACATCAACGGAGTACCGTCGACGTGTTCACTGGCGGAAAGGAAAGTGAAAGTGGTGGCTCTCATTCACAAAGAGGCGGAGGAAAGTGCAGAGACCAGTTGGGTCCCAGAAAAAATCAATGTACAAGGGCCATCAAACCCCAATAAAAAGAAAAGACAGAGAACAAGTTCCCTGCCTCTTAAGAAACTCAAGAACCGTATAACAACGAAAAACAAGTTTAGCAGCAGAACGAAAAAAGGGCCCCAGAAGCCCGAACAGCAACAAAAAACACCTGACCAATTGTTGATCAATACAAACGAAAACGACCCACCGCGAGGAGAAGGAGGGGTACTTAAAAACTCAATAAAAGATTATTTCTACGCAAACAGCAGACATAAAGCAACAAAAGAGTACCCGCAGAGGGAACTTACAGATCTTGAAATACTCGAAGCTTTAAACGACTGCCTGCCGGTAGCAAAACTACGCAGAGTTGAGCAATACGTTAGCGACAACCGGCCGCACAGTAAAAGACGGCCCTCAGGAGAAAGCAACAAGCCACAAGGGCAGTGGATTGACAAAGTGGGGCCTGAGGGGGAACCACCGTGCCCGACACTAGCCCAAAAGATTTCCACGAACTCACCAAGAGGCCAGCAAAATTTGAAACCGACAAAAGTCACAGAGAAGGGGGAATTGAAGAGAAACTCGGGCAAAGACCTAGAAATGGGGACTGTCACGTCTGAGTACATAGAAAACCCCCACACCATCCAAGAGGAGAGCCTCATTACAGTTGACCCAAATGACCCAATGGACTTAACAACAGAAATAAAGGAAGGCTCCTGCAACTTCAATCAGGCAACACCCTCACTCCCCGAGGGTATCACCTTGAACGTTGATAACTTCACAGGAACATACAGAGATAAAGTAAATAAGACACCAAATAAAATGCTGGGTCCAGAAAACCTCAACCAAGCGGGGCTCTGCAAAGTCCAAAACGAAAACACGACAAAAGGTAGGCCACCCATAGCAGACCCAGACGAATCTAATCAAGAAAACCTTACGAGACCCCATATCAACCAAAACTTGAATATGGGGGGAAATGACATTCGAAGTCCCCACATCGACAAAAACCGAAAAGGAAGAGCCTCACTAGAAACAACAAGGCCAAGTCGAGGCAGCTGGTCAAATCAGACAACAATCTTAACTGAATCCCCCTTAAGAAGAACTCCGTTACAGCACTCGACCAGCCCGACGGATTCCTCAAATAAAAAAAAAATGGACTTACTGTCAATTATGTCATCAGTGAACATTGCACTGGCACCATTTATGAAACTTTACGAAACTATCGCTGACTCCTTGAAAGACCACACAAGCATCCAAGCGATGATCCACAGTAAAGTTATCTTCTTGGAAGCTTACGTTATGGCCTTGGAAGCCAGAAAATCAAGCACAGCTACAATAAACGACGAGGGTTCGCC
This sequence comes from Ambystoma mexicanum, assembly GCF_040938575.1. NCBI lineage: Eukaryota > Metazoa > Chordata > Amphibia > Caudata > Ambystomatidae > Ambystoma > Ambystoma mexicanum. The sequence goes on along the minus strand of NC_090929.1, from coordinate 174,458,378 downwards.
TCCACGACAAAAAGAGCAGTACGAAGACAAAGAACAAAGGCCGGTGAACAAAACGAGGGGGACTCAAACCACAGCTACTATAGGCCACACAACAAATAATCCACCAACAAAGGGAGTAAATAAAGAGGTGAATCTAAAACAAACTGAGACCCAACCAACAAAGAGACCACCATCTAGACAACCCCCAACTGGAAACCAAACTGCAGAAGGTATTTTTCAACTTTTCACACGACCAGTAAAACACAAGGAAAAACCACAAATGAAGGACAAAGAAATAGAGTCGAGGCAAACAAAAAATCCTGAAATTTCAGAAAAAAGAATCACCAGTTTATCACCGCCAATAACTGAAACGCCAAAAAAAAGAACCTTTACCCTATCCCCATCAACAATTGAACGCATCGAAGATGAAGAATTGATGAATCTGAGCCAACATCTGGCAGAGAATTCGCCCATGAGTCCAGTTGCACATTGCTCCAGTGAAGCACCAACATCACAATCACACAAAGGAAAGGAAAATACAGAATTCATAAGAAGAAACGAAGAAGCGACTAGAGGAAAAGCAGCAAAAAATTATAGGGAAAACGTGAAGAATGCAATAAACAAGGGCGCCAGTCCGATTGACGCAGAAAGACAGACAACGCCAAAAAGGATGCAGAAAGAAACAAAAAAAGAAAACGGAAGGTCGAAATCGAGACCCAGAGACAATCTGACCTCAGGAAACTGGAAAAAAGAACAAAGATACAACTCCTCAAGACAGAAAGGGGGTGAACGCGGTAAATCAAGAAGGAGATCGGCAGGTAGACGGAACGATCACAAACACATAAGAAAGCCGTCTAGAAACATAACACCGGGTAGACCGCGTTCCCAATCCACGAACGCCCATAACAAACCCAATACTGAAAAACGACTCAGCTCGTCACGAGACAAAGAAGAAACGATCTTTCGGTACAGATCCAGAACACAGAAATACAACCTAAAACCGAAAAAAGTGGACAAAGCTAAATGGCGTATAAAGATCACACAAGTGAAAGAAAACAGAGACGAAATAATCTTGAACCGAAACTCAGTGTTAACACTGTTTAAATACATTCGAAAGCTGAATAAAATAAAATCAGAAGATCTGCTTGTAGTAGAGCCAAGCCACGAAAATACAAAAGCAAAAACGGTACTCTATGTAACATCAACAACGTTGAAAAACCTGATCCTCGACTGTAGTGAAGAGCTGGACGAAATGGGCTACGAAGTTAAAGTGCAATCAAACAAAAGTGAAGAAGACAATAAAAGGGAGGCTGAAAACACAAGGCGTACTAATCCCAGTAAAAAGGAAGCAGACAGACACCCAATAAGTGCCTTAGGAAGAATGGGTCGCAATAAGTCGTCTGAAAAAAACAAGGACAGAGCAAGAGTCCGGGGAGCTGAAGAGAAACTGAGGGAAAAGCGACAAGCCTCGAAAGAAAACAAAAATCACGAAAGTCTTATAAAAACCAAAGACACAAAAAAACTTAATAAGGCCAAGGAAATTTCAGAAATAACAGCCAAACTCCCAACAGAAAAACCTCCCCAAAAAAGATGTGAACCCACGAAAGACATATGGTCCTGGTTGCCCAAAACTCTGAGGGGAAAAAAGCAAACATAGCAACCAGCGAGAGACGAGCACAGTCTACATGACAGACGTCGCGCGACCCCCTCAAAGTGCGAACTAAAAATGTGCTCGTGGAACACGAGAGGACATACCCACTTATTGTCTCCAAAAGACATGGACCTGGGATTATACGATCTTCTATGCCTCCAAGAAACCTGGCTGACTGAACCCCCTGCAATAGGGGGGTTCGAAGTCATCCTTGCACCAGCCAAACAAGGAAGTCGAGGAAGACCTTCGTCGGGATTACTGATCGCAACCAAAAAAGACTCAGGGATCAAACTAGAAGAAACATTGATCAGCAACCAAATGATCCTGATGGTTAAGGCGGCATGGAGACGGTGGAGCACCGTTAAAAACGCCTACGAGAAAGTCACCTTAATCGTAGTAAATACCTACTGGAACCCCGCAAGTATAGAGCCTACCGCCTACATAGAAAAAATGGAGGACGCGATAGATGAGGCACTATCGGAACACCTGGTAACATACTTCCTCATATGCGGTGACCTGAACGCTACGTGTATGAGCTCGGAAGAAAGAGTGGCGCACCTAGGCCACAACTCAACAGGCAAACAACGCGGCAACCTATGGGTCAAATTGATGAATTCAAGAAACCTTCACAATTTGCACGAAGCATTCCCAGACCCAAATCGCCCGCCATCATGGGAAATGAAGGAACTGGCAGGTACAATAGACTACATCTACGTCACTGAACCATTACTGGCAATAACGAAAGATTTTGAAATTACAAGAGTCACAGCCAGCGACCACAACCCCCTGTCAACAACCTGGATGTCAATAAGGCCACAGAACGAGTATGTTGAGCACCAAGTCATAGCCAACACGAAGGGAAATCGTCTATACCTTACAACTGAGGCCATCAAGGAAATAGAAAAAGGATTCAGCTCAATGCTAAATCACTTGGGCAAAAATACTACAGATTATACGCCATTCCTGACGAAGTTTAAGAAGACTCGTAAAACAAAAACAAACAGTGAAAATCCCCCAAGACATGTGTACGACCTAACACTGGTGGAGAAACGTCGGGCACTGCGAAAAATACAGCGCAAAGCAAAATCTTCAGGATCTCCAGGGGCTGTGAGAGCGGCAGAAGCGGAAACCAAACTATACAAAGCATGGGTTAAAGGCCACAGACTGTCTCTCTACCAACAAGATGCTGAAATCATTCTAAAAGCGATAAGTGGCAAGAACACAAAAGAATTCTGGAAAATCTTGAGAGCGGCTAACGAAACCCAAGAAAATACAATCATAAACGAGATTGGGGAAACTACTTGGACAAAACATTTCACTACTATGTACCAGGCACCAAGTTCCAACTTAAAATTACAGGTCGGAATGTCTACGGAGCCATGGATAATCATTGACGACCCACAGGAAATCCAAATGAAAATCAGAGGCTTAAAAAACTCTCACGCCCCAGGACCCGACGGGATCACAAACTCCGATCTAAAAACACTTGAAAATGAGTGGCCAAGCCTGCTAAGCAAAATCTTTGGCAGAAGCTGCAACTTAAAAACGATACCACCCTCATGGAAACAAGCAACAATCGTTCCAATATTCAAGAAAGGAGACAAAAAAGACCCGAAAAATTACAGACCGATTGCGCTCCTGGACGTCATCGGCAAAGTGTTTGGTTCAATGCTTCTCGATCGCTTCAAGATCTGGATGGAGGAATCACCCTGTAACGACCCACTCCAAACAGGATTCAAAAGAAACCTGGGCACGACAGCCAACATTCTAATGCTAAACGTGCTGAAAAACAGAGTACTGGAAGGAGGAACGAGAATTTTTGTGGCATTCATCGATCTGACACAAGCATTCGATCGGATAGACAGGGCCCGCCTATGGTCCAAACTGGAGACCTGGGAATGTCCACCGTCTATATTAAACCCGATCAAAGCACTATACACCGACACCTCAATACGCATCCGACTTGACCAAAACGGCCTGCTATCAGCACCCATCCCAACAGCGAGAGGAGTGAAGCAGGGGTGCCCGCTGGCCCCGGCCCTGTTTTTGGCATTCATTGGAGACATCCAAAACGAGGACCCAACAATTAGAGCATTTCCCCCAAAAATATGCAAAACCCCGATAACACGTTTGCTTTATGCAGACGACCTGGTCCTAATGGATCATACACCGATTGGTCTGCAGCGTCAACTGACAAAGCTCCAAGGGTATATGCAAGAAAACAAACTGGAAATAAACGTAAAGAAAACAAAATTCTTAGTACTGGAAAAAGCGACCAGGAAAACAGAAAAATTGAAACTAACTTTGGAAGGATCACTGATCGAGCGAGTGTTTAACTTCAAATACCTAGGAGTAACCCTAGACTCCTCTTCGCAAGACAAAGCCATGCAATCGGTCCTGATGTCCAAAGCCAACAAATTGGCAGCCCAAGCCAGGGCCATAGACAAAAAGTTTGGAAGATTCTCACTTATCCCTGTGCTAGAATACTACAAGAAAAAGGTGATGCCGACACTAACATATGGGGGAGATGCTATGATGAACTTACCACGATCCATTTGGACAAAAATTGAGGCAAAGTTCTGGCGAAAAGTCCTCAGTCTCCCAAACTCGACCCCAATAGCCTCAATTCGACGAGAGCTCAGTTTACCCTCTCTCAGAAGTTCAGTCTCACAATCGTCTCTAAGACTGTTCAGGAAATGCCGGATGGCTGAACCACCATCAATATACTTTCTCATCAACCTCGAAATAGAAAGGAATACAAGCAAAACCCTCAAAAAATGGAAAGAAGAAAACTTCAGCTTGCTAGAACAGGTCAATGCAGACGAAGAACAACTAATAAAGTACCCAAAGAGAACCTTCACCAAAATCAAAGAACTCGACTGGATAAGCACCCTGGAGACAGCAGGAAAAAACAAACTAACCTTACACCTGCCGTCAACCACGAAAAAACTCAATGAACTCCAGGAATATATAAAGAAGTTCCCATCCAGGAAAGGGAGAGACATGCTGATGAGAGCCCGTCTAAATGTCTTGCAGACAAATGAGATCCTGACAATTAGAGGCCAGTCGGAGAACAATAATTGTCGATTTTGTGAGACACAAGAAAAGGAAACAATCCGCCACTTGCTCCTAAAATGTGCCTCAAACCAACATATAAGAAGAAGATACTTAAAAGCAACCTTCTCAGATTTCATCATAGAGGACGAAGAAACATGTTGGTCTCGTTTGATTGGAGGCGACAAAACATCATGGCAAATAGCATCCTACAAAATCTTGGAAGCCATAAACTGGCCGATAAAGGCACATTTTTAGAGAGCTGTTCTCATTTTATCATCTTCTTTCCTTTTTATCTTCGCCACGCTTACAGACACAGACAGAAACCTCAAACTTTGTAAAAATCTTTTGATTAAATACAAATAAAAAAAAAAAAAAAAAAAAAAATAATTACTTCCTTCAAGTCATTTCAGAATATAGTTTTACATTGTATCCACCTCTTAGCAAGTCTTTCCTTGGTCTGGTTTTGTTTCATTTGTTCAGTTTTACACAAAAGTCTGGTGGTTTTAAAACGCCGGCTTTCTGATAGTGGTGAGTACTAGTAATGCAACCATTTTTGGGATTTAAGAAGATGAATTCCCCACAGTTCTAGGTTGCTTTTGGCAATCAGCATTGCCATTCCCAATGGTTTAAGGCTACTGTGTGGGTAGCCCAATGGTGGTTTTAGGCAGTGCCCTCCTGTGCTCACAACATAGGCAAAAATGGGTGGCAGCCTATTCTTCATGAATTTCCCTGTGCATATTCTGGGAAGTTCTGGCCATCATGATGTTTTCCATGCCAGTACTGCACAGTTTTCCTATTCTGGCGTACATGTGGGCTTTTTGGCCATCTTGGATTTTCTAAGCCCACAGCACCAAAGGTTGCAGCATGATAGCTCAAACGTGGGTCAGGACACCCAACAAAGCCCCCCCACGCGACTGCACTTTGAATTTGAGTCGATGGGGAGTCGGGTGCACAGAATGTTTTGACCCACGCACTGGTATGTCCACATAATCTTCTTCCAATTCTGCAAATGGCACAGTTCAGCATCTTTTCCTCCTTCCGGTACTGATCGGTCGGTTCTCCTCGCCGGTCCTGATGGGAATATTGGGCGGTACCCCGGGCCCCTTGGGTCTCTGCTCCCGGTCTCCGGATCGTCCTCCTTGGCCAGTCTCCAGGTTTTCTTTCTCCTAGGATGACAAAGGAAAAGCGGCAATACCTATTCATGGACATTTCTCCCCCACCATTGATATAGTGGGGTGGAATATATATTTTAGAACTCAACAGATATGAACATGCACATTTTTTTAAATTAAGCAACAGGAACACATAAACTTTAGAAACACAGAATTTGATAGGCTATTTGTAGGATATTTTAGGGTTGGAATTGAATTATTCTGGAGCGATACCCTCTGGAATTACAGAGGACTCCTCCAGTTGCTGCAAAGTGTGCCTGGGATGGCAACACTTCAACTGGTTTATGTGGACCCACTTGTCTTCCCCCTCTGCCAAACCGCCTTTGGGGATGCAGATCTTGTAGGCCACAGGGGAGATCTTGTCTATAATTTCAAACGGTCCCTTCCATGCAGGCAAGAATTTTCGCTGTTTGGACTGGTTCCTTTGGAAATTGTATAGATAGGCCCGATCACCCACCTTATATTCCTTTCAGGTAGTTTTTAAATCATAGTGGGTCTTCATGCTCTCGGCTGATCTTTCTAGATTCCGCTGAGCATAGGCAAAAGCATGCTGAAGGTGTTTCCTTAAATTCTCCACATACTCATGAGTTGTGGAGGCATTTATCAACGTTTGCTCTTGGGTTCTGTAGAGCAAATGCTGAGGAAGCACCATCTTGCGCCCGGTCATCAACTCGAATGGTGACATTTTGGTTGCAGATGAAGGGGTAGATCTGATGGCCATTAGGACCAGAGGTAATCGGATATCCCAACTTGGCCCAGAATCTGCCACAAACCTTTTTAAGATGCTCACAATGGTTCGGTTATATCTCTCCACTGCTCCAGAAGAAGCTGGCCTGTAAGCAATGTGTAGCTTCCTTTTAACCCCCAGTATCTCCCACATCTTTGTCATTACTTCACTGGTGAAGTGCCTACCTCTGTCTGACTCAATCCTTTGAGGTAGACCAAAACGTGAAAAGATGTGGTTAATCATCAGGGCAGCTGCTGTTTCTGCCTTGCAGTTTGGGGCTGGGAGACATTCCACCCACTTGGTAAACAAGCATGTAACGGTCAACATGTACTTGTTTCCTCTGGACGAGCGGATTACAGGGCCTACAAAGTCGATTTGCAAATCTGACCATGGCAGTGTCATCCCCCTCTTTTGGAGGGGTGCACGGTGCGTGAGGGATGATGGCTGAAATTGTGCACACACAAGACACCCCTTCAAGTATTGGTCGAGGTCCTGCCCCATGTGTGGCCAGTATGCAACCTCTCTTAAGATTTCCAATGTTGTGTGAAACCCCCTATGACCGGCGGTGGCTGCATCATGGGCGTTACTTAGCATCAGGCTTCGGAATGAGGTAGGAACCACCCACTGATCGTGGCCAGCTTTGGATTTCCTTACCAACAAACCGTCTTGGATCCGGAACATTTTTGGACATTTCATCAACACTCCTAGGTCCTCTTTCCCAATGTAATCGGTATCCGTCAGGGGAAAGTTCTCAGGGTCCTCAAGGTGTTGGTAAAACTTACCAATAATTGGATCCCCCTTCTGAGCTCTAATCAAATCAACATCAGGGGTCTCCTTGCTCCATTGGGCAGTTGAAAGATCATTGTGAGCATTTGTCTGGGACCTAGTGATAGCAGTGACCTGGATTTCCCCCAACAGGGACTCTATTTCGATTAGATCCCCTTGGATGGCCCCGGTTTTGGCCAGCTGATCAGCTAAGTCATTTCCAGTTTTGTCTGGTCCCTCTACTTTGGAATGACCCTTGATCTTCTTCCAGTAGATGGTCATCCCATTCGATTTGACCAGATCATCAATATTTTCGATTAACTTCCCATGTTTCAGGGGTTTGTTATTAGCGCATAACATGCCTCTGGTTTTCCAGTTGACCAGGTGCTCCACGAACCCGTTCCGTACATAATCCGAATCTGTGAATTTGACCAGTTCGTGGAGTTGATGCTGGACAGCAGTGAGGATGGCCTGATGCACAGCCATCAATTCTGCCACCTGACTACTTCGGGGACCAATTTTGTGTCCAGCGGAGGGTTCTGGGAACTCCTTCACCCATGCATTCCCTACGCCAGCCACCAGTTCTTTCCCCCCGTCGTTGTCAACATGGTAAGAGCATCCATCCACATAGGCAGTGGGCATTCCCTCACACTTGTCTTCTTCAAAGACTTTGTGTGGGGAATTAAGGTATGCCTCCATGTTGTCCTTGATTTTTAGACTTTCGTCCTCGAGACAGTTTTCTCTGGCACAATCATGCAAGTCAGCCAGACCTTGTGCGAGGGGACTCTTCTTGTTTTGGCCATATCTGACCTCCACAGGAAAGCCTTGCATTGACAGAATCCAGGAAGTAATTCGGGAATTACTCACATTTCCGGCCCGGATTCTGTCACTTTGGAGATATTGGAGAGGCTGGTGTGGAGTCTCCACTATGATGTGTTCCCCCTGGATAAACGGGCGGTAATTCTTCAATGCCCACACCGTTGCCAGGAGTGCCTTCTCACAATCGTTGAATTTTTCCTCCACAGAGGATAAAGTTTTGCTCGCATAGATTACTTTATTGACCTTGTCATGCTTTTGGTATAATACTGCCGTCAAGCACGTATTAGAGAACCCCGTCTCCAGGAAGAACTCCTTGTTTCTGACAGGGTAAGCTAGGCAAGGCGCTTGTGAGAGGCTTCTTTTGAGTTGTCTTACCGCTTCGGATTGTTCTGGACCCCATTCCCACTTGACCCCCCCCTTCAAGAGATGAATCAGGGGTCTAGTGATCTCTGCGTAGCCTTCAATGAACTTTCTGCTGTAATTAGTCAGTCCAAGGAGGCTCCTTAGTTCCCGCAGAGTTGTGGGGTCTTTCAGTTTCTGAAGTGCTTCCACTTTCTTTTCCTGGGGACAGAGACCCTGAGGAGTAATCTCATGCCCCAAGAAATTAACACAGGTTCTACACCACTGTGCTTTCTGAAAGGAAAGTTTTGCTCCGGCGGCCCTCAACTGGGTCAGAACATAACGGATCTCCGCTATGTGTTCCTCCACAGATGAACTTTTGATGAGGACATCATCTACATAAGCCAGGTTACCCCTTGCACCCAGGTCGGGCATGGCCTTGTGTAGGAAAATGTTGAATTCATTGCCGGAGTTGAGGTATCCGAAGGGAGTCCGGGTCCATGTGTACTGCTGGCCCCCAAAGGTAAAAGCCAGTTTGTATTGGTCCTCCCTACTGACAGGCACGGTCCAGTATCCATTGGTCAGGTCTATTGCTGTGAATACCTGTGACCCCTGAATCTGGGCCAGCCCTTGGTCAATGTAGGGCAGAGGCCATCGGGAAGTATGGACCCGTTTGTTGAACTCCCTGAGGTCGGCGCAGAGTCTCCACTGGCCGTTTGGCTTCAATATTCCCAGCACCGGGTTATTGAAGGTGCTGTGAACTGGACGGATTATTCCCCGGGACTCCAGGTTCTTAATTATTTCAGTAAGGGACTCCATTGATGCGAGAGGCAAGCGATATTGCTTCACAAACACTGGAGTCATGCCAGGGTCCGTGGGGATTGTTGTGTGGATGTCGGTGCGGCCACAGTCATATGAGTCTACCGCAAAGAGATCTTGGAAATCCAAGAAAACTTGTTTCAACTTTTGCTTTTGTTCCAGAGTCACACAGGCATCAGCTAGGTTGACTCTCTCTTCCACCATCTGTCTGAAGCCTGGAAAGACTTCTGGTTTGGCTATCTCAGCGGCCTCCTCCAGCTGGGTGGAGAAGTCCCTGGTCAGAGTGCTGATTTGGACTGGAGGCTTCAGGTGGGAAAGGCAACCCTCATGGACCTGGAAAATCACCTCATCCCTCCTGAAGTCACAAGTCACATCTTCCTTACCATAAGGGCAGGAAGTGTACACCAGAAAGTTCCCTCCATGCCGGGTAAAAATCCTGTCTGGTGTTGTATTGTCATCACTGTCACTGTCAAAACAGTCTTTGGGGATTGGTCCTAACAGTTCATTTCCTAAATCAATGGAAAAATGTCGGTCATCAACCGCCATTCCAATAATGGTGCCTGCGGCTAGAGTAATACTCTTTAAGTCCCTGTTATCCACCTCTATTGGAATGGTGTCATGTTCTATGTTGACTAATGGTGTTGGGTTTACCCCCAACCCTTGCTGTTGGAGAGAAGCGTTTAGATGTATGTAAGCATCAGGGTTTTTCAAATGTTGTCCTCTTTTAACTTTCACTTCCAGGGAGAATTGTCGGTCCTTTCTGGGATGGTGACATCCTCTTTAATCTGAATTTCAACTGCATAAGGTAGCAATTGAGCTGACCTAAATGCTTTTTCTGGATCATCAAAGCCCATGGGATTATCCGCTGATCGGGACCAAGCTTTGAAGTTTATAAGGTCCAAACTAATGGCAAAGCGATTGAGAATGTCACTGCCTAAGTAAAAGGCGGCAGTGACGTCTCGCACGACCCAACAATTATGGACTATGCTCTTGTTGCCAATGGAGATTTTGAGCATACACCTGCTTGGCAGGAGATGTTTGGAATTAGGTGCTTCCAGGTCCATTTCCCATTTGTCTATCAGTTTGAATGTGGGAATGGCTGGATCTTTTGGGAGTTGGCGGAACATGGCTTCGCTGATGAAGCTCTTACCGTTGTGCACACACACTCGAGCGAGAACAGAGTCCTTCCCATCATTTAACTGAACAGGGATGAACAACTGCTCTCCAATTTGCTGAATATCAGCCAGGCTCTGAGCTGATTTCACATCTTTCTGGACTATAGGAGTGGGAGTGTCTGATTTTGGATTAGTAAAGAATTTCAGGGTGTTTCCTTCCAGTGTGGAATACCACCTTAAACTGGAAGGAAGGTTGATTTTCAGAAATAGAGAGGACCCCCCATCACCAGTCTGTTGTCCTACTGCTATTACTGTCACGTCTGGAGTTTGGTTGTTCTGGAAGTGAAATTCTACTTGGTCAGATTTTTGTTCAACCATGTGGCAGGTGCCGTTTAAACTAACATGGTTGACACTCTGTTTTAATTTTATTGGTCGGCTAGTCTGGGTCCAGAGGACCTTGTTTACACAATCTATCAGGGGTGACAACCTTCTCAGGAGGTCATTCCCTAGTAAACAAGGGGTGCCCTCTGGAGTCACTACTATGACCAGGTGTTTCACCTTGTGTCGCCCAATTTTAATGTCCAAGTCTGCAGTCCCCTCAACGGGAATTTCCTTCCCGTCAAAGTTCTGCAGTTGTCCAGGAAGAGAGGTGAGAGGAATTTGGTAATTCTCTCCCCTTCCTGCATTTAGTTCCTCAAAGGCCCTTTTGGACAGAAGGGTGGCTTGGGATCCAGTGTCCACCAGTGCCAAAATTGTACCCTGCCCCTGTACTTGTACCGGGGCATAGTATCTTCCCTCCTTCTCCTCAAGGGGGCACAGATAATGCACATTTTTGGACAACTGGTGGGCTAACTTTCTGGTTTTGGACATTGCTATAGAAGAGATTTGGGCAGAATTCTGTGGAGAGTCTTGGGAATCTGAAAGAAAAAGTTGGCAACTGGAGATCAGAGCCATTGTGGGTTCCCCTGGTTCTGGTTCTGGGCCGCCCCCCCCCCTTTTTGGAGGCAGTCACCAGGATGGGTTTGAACCAGGGGATTTTGGTATTGTGGGTTCTGGGATGAGATGATGGGCGGCGGTAGCTCAGTCTCCATATCTCCCCAGTCTGAATTGGCATCCCTTGGGACCCATTTTTCCTTGGGAGGAGTTCCCCCATCTCTAAAGGAGAAGATCCTTTCCCCAGGATCCCCTGAGGATCCCTCTCCCTCAAATTGGAAGACCTGTACCTCCTCCACAAAGTGGGTCTGTTTGGGTCCTTTGTTTCTCCTACCCCCCCTCTGGTCCTTGGGAGGCAGGCTTTCAGGGGTAGGAGATTTTGTTTCCGGTTCCTGGTTTTCCAGGGGCTGTTTACAAGTTGGGAAGGAAGCTTCCTCCAAGGCTTTACACCCCCCTTCCCCTTGTGCCTCCTCCCTGGGAACCGGTGGGTTATCGGGCTGCTGCCCCCGTCATTGTTCTGGAGCACCAGGTCCAGAGTTTGGGGCATTCTGCGGTGGCATGCTCATCTGAGGGTTCTGTTGAGCCCTCAGTATGTGACCCAGATCCCGTGCCATATTTTGGACCTGGCGCTCTAACTGGGAAACCCGCTCAGGCTGATACGGGGCTCTATTTTCTCCCCTGGGCTGATCCCGGGAAGGGTAGCTATCCCTTCTCTGGTAGTACCCCTGGTTGGGAAGATTTTGGTACCCCTCCACCCTTGGCCTCCCCTCTCCCGGATTAGGTTGTCTGGGCTCAGGGAATTGGGGAAAGAAGGATGGATGATTTTGGGGCTGGAAATTGGGCGGATACCTGGGGAAAAATTTCTGCCCAGGATTTGGAGAATTTCTGCCCTCCTGGGGGAAGTTAGGAGGGAAGTTCCCCGGGTCAGGTGCTTGGCTGGATCCCCCCCTTGGGCTGGAGGAGTCCACACATAACCCAGGATTGGTCGGTTTCCCTTGTAGCAGGGATTTACATAGTCAGGGGAGCGGGGGACCCCATTTGTGGGACTACCTCCTCGACTCCCTGTCTGTGACTGGCCCAAGGGCCTTCTGGGCTGTGAATTATTTGGTGCAGGCAGGTTTTTAGGGCCCCCCATCTCCAAATCTAAAACGGGGGCAACCTTTACCTCTGCCACCTTGGCAGCAGCAGGGGTGCTGTTGGTTTTGGGGTTTTTCGGCGCGTTATTTTTATTTTCGATAGGCTTCTGCACCTCATAGATCCGGGTAGCCTGTTCAATGACCGAGTCTAAAGATCTTTTCTCATGAAAATCTCTCACGAGCTGGGTCATTATATATTTAGGGAGAGCATGGAAAAATGTATTGACAAACTCTTTGCTGTCTGTGCGCACCCTTCTGGTGGTCTGCGCAAAAGCACGCTTTAATTCTTGCACAAACTCTTGTGGGGCCTGATCCTCCCCACATTGCAAATTGTAGGCTGCCTTGCGAGCCTCTTGAGGATTTCTGTGAACAGAAAAATGTTTCAAGATGGCCGCCTTATAGGTGGACCATCTTAAATAATTTTGGTCCTCCAGCCCCGCAAAGAAACTGGAGTATTCTGGGGAGAATGTCCATTTGACGTACTGGATGCAGCTACTGCTGTCCTTCAAATGGAAAGTCTCCATCATTTGCTCATAGAACTCCAAGTGTTGAAAAAACGGAATACTTGGTGTTCTTATGATAGGACGTGATGACACTCCTTATTGCCTTTATTTGCTTCAATGGGTCCTTAAACAAGGCCCTTTTTGCCTTATTGGCCTTTTTGGTTCGGGTAACCCTGGTCCATTCATCCTCTGACTCAGAGGCACTGCTCCCAGAGGTTCCTGTCTGATCGTCCAGGTTTTCCTGGATTCTGCGAGCCTGGGAATGGCTGGCAGAATGTGGGGACCTGGTCTCCTGTGTCCTGCGCCGTTCAGAGGAGTCTTCAGATTCCTCCTTGCTGCCAGGATTTGATGGGTACCCCCCCTCCCACTGACCTAACTGGGCATAAGTTTTCAGGATGCCCTTAATGGGCCTACTCTCCTGGGGTTCCCCACTAAATTGCACTGTGCTTGGGTGCCCATACCCGGATGCCCGCCCCTCCATTCCTGGGAGGTACTGGCCTATGAGCCCCATACTTCTGGTTGGATAGTAATCTGCCATCCCTGTGGCCCGGTGCTCATGTGCGCGAGGGGACATGGGGGTGGCAGAGTCCAGGGACTGAGAGATATGAAGGCCTCTGGTACTAGGGCTCCTGAGGTTATGCTCAGGAGTCTCCCTCTCCAGCGAACCTGGTCTCTATCCGCCCCTGCTCCCTGTTGCAATGCAAGAGCCTGCGCTTTCAGTTCCTCAGTTAAGGCCTTACTAGACTCTATCAGTCTCTCCTGCATCGCTACCTGTTGTTGGAGCCTATCATTGTGCTGACAGAGAGCCTCATTTTCTCTCTGTGCCTCCTGATTGGTCCTGGAGTACTGGGCCAGTCTTTGCTGCAGGAGGGTTACCTCCTGAGTCCCTTCCCTACAGGCCTGCTCCTTTCTTGCCAGAGCCTCCTCCACCCTCCTGGTGTGCTCTAACAAGTTCTGGTGTTCTTTTTGGAGGTCACTCAGTCCCTGGAGGGCCAGGTGATTTTCTTCCATTTTCCTTTTTAAATGGCAGACTTCCTGGCCTAAGGTGTCCCTTTCCTGACTAAGAGTCTGCATCTCTGCCGCCAGGTCGTCCCTTTGCCTTTGGAATGCACCAGCTCTCTGGCGCTCCTGATCAAACTGTGCCTGGGTATCCAGGTCTTTCAGAATCAATTTATTGCTTTCTGCCTTTTCCCTATCTAGGTGGCTTTGCAGGGTGACTACCTGCTCAGCACATACCCTATTGAAATCTACTTGTTGCTCCAGCTTTTTCTGGCTCTGTAGTAGGGAGTCCAAACCTTCTTGGTACTCATTTTGCAAGGCCAGAAATCTGGTATCCTGGTCAGCCTTTTCCTGTTGCAGGATGTCCATATCCTCTTTTATTTTAATGATATACTGCCTACTATCATTTTCTAACTCCTGGCTCCTCTGCAGCCTCTGCTCAGAAGAGACCAGGTCAGATTGGACCTTCTCTAACGCCATCTGTCACCTATTTGCCAGATCTTGGCTTTCAGTACATTTATCCTGCATGCCTCCCATATATAGGTACAGGTATGCCGCTATCCTGGCAATCTTATTGTGTTCATCTTTGGCTTTAGGAGCCATATATAGTTCACTCAGGGCCACATGTAATGGACCCTGATCTCTCCATATGTCTGACCCTGTTTCAGTGACCTGTTGCGCAATGGCCTGCAAGCAGACCGTTTGATCCTGGTGAGTCCACTCACCTCTCACAAATAGCTTATGTAAGAGGTGCTCCCTCGCTATTTTCATGTCTACCAAGGTCGTCATTCTAGAGATTGATCTCTGTCCTGACTTACAGAAATTAGTATTTTATTTTTGCAAAACGGACCTTTTCCTTAGAGTGTCCCTTTGAAGAGTGCTTTACAGCGTAAAACAGCGTGGTGATCCGACCGGATGTATGTATCCCGTCAGTTAGCACACTGTATTAAGCTGCACAAGTGATAGATCTAACCCAGACGTCCGGCTCGAGCCCCCACTTTGTAAGAAGATTCAATCCAGCACTACAGCCAAGTCAATGCCTAGCCTGGGATACTGAATGAAAAACCCTTATTGATATATCTTTATGTCCAGGTTCATATTCTGGATGACAACCCCTGTATAACACCCCTCTCTTAGAATCCCCCTGATCCCACTGAGCCAAGAAGTAGATATGTTTTGCAAGTTTAAAAGGTTTATTTGAAAATAAATTAAACAGTACATATATATATCACACTTTTATAATGAATTAATAATTGAATATCACACTTAATCTGAGCAGTAATCAATAATGGATAGTCTGGCACTAGCACACTTCTTTATAATCAATGATGAGTGGGTATAGGACGGATAAGATAGCAACAATACTTTTATGGTTTCAAATAGATGCAATGTGGAATGAAATGCAGTACAGAAAATAACTTGATAGGATTTCAGCAAAAGACAATGTAATCACTTTCTTGGGCAATTCACCCCCCTTTATGCAATGTAAGGAGATGAAGATGAGAGCACAAAGTTCTTAGGAATGCAATCAAATAGAATTCAGTTCAATTCCCCCCCAGCAGCTTATACAACAGATAGGAGTTTTGAAACACAGGCAAAATGCTTTGAATATGGTGACAATGAAGTGAGAAATATGCTGAAAATGCTTTTAATTCCCTTCAGGAGGTTCAGGGTGAGTGGTATCTAGTTAATATTAGTTCAGGCTCACTCTAGCAATGATTCAGGGATGGTTCTTAGGAGGCAAACGAAATTTAGCAGTTCAGGCAAAAGCAGCTATCTTTTTACAAGTAAAGAAATCGGGCCAAATCGCAAATCGCGGAAAAATTCACGAGTGCGTGAATCGTGATTACGGCAAAAGTATAGTTTTAAAGTTTTTCGGATTTAAAGTAAATTCAAAATGACAGGTGACAGCTTGCAGCTTCAGAATTGACAAGTGACAGTGGTGCAGCTTTACAAAATGAAAAGTGACAACTTCTAGGAGGCAGTTCTGGCTAGATTAAAATAGTTTGGATTAGATTATTTTAACTAAGAGATTGGTTCTGCACAGTTCTGCTAGGTACTCACAATATATTTTTGAAATAGGCCTCGCCACGGATCTGGTTAGGTTTTGGACTGGACTCCGGTTCTGGTCTCGGCACTTCACAGTGATCTGGGTCAGCTCTCTGGTTCTGCTAACAGCGGTCTGGGTCACTCTGGATCTCTGGCCTCTGGTTCTGGATACTGCTCTGCTTTCTCTGGGTACAGCACTGCTTCTGGATCTTTCTGGCGCAGGGTTTCAGGCCAGAATCAACAGCTCAGCCCGGCTGTGAATAGTCTGCAAATGATTTTGAGGATGCTGAGGCCTGCTGAGAAGAGTTCTCAGTTTGTGGGTTTAGGCCCTTGCTTTAAGTTCTGAAGTAAAGTTCTGGTCTTTGGAGATTGATGGATTTGAAGTCTGGATCTCTGGATGTTAAGTCGTCGGTCAGCATGCTCCGCAGCAAATGGAATTCAATGTCTCTACCTGTCCCAGCAGTCTCTTTTTATGTGTTTTGAAAATGGGTGTGTGCCTGGGCCTAGCTAAGCCTGCCCCTCTCTACTTGTCATTGGCCCAATTCTCCCCTCTCCCATGATTGGGGGAAGGTAATGTGAGTCAGAGTGATGCTGTAGGTTTTATGGGTCAGAGGATCCTCCCCTGGTCAGTTTGCCCACAAATCTATATTTGATTCAAATACATGTTGCACAGATACACAGTTGTTTAAAATTACATGCACCCATCACATATCACATGAGGTATACTCTGTTCAAACTCTGCTCTTCCTGGGGGCTTGCATTCAGAAATGGCAACATTTTGCACTTTTAACTGGTTTTGCAATATCGGACATTTACCCAAATTTACACACATGTGCGCAAGGAGTGTGGACATTAATTGATGAAGTGTCAGATTTTTAACATGCAGACATTTGGAGTGAAACCCTATTTTCCGCTAGCAACCCCTCTGATCATACCACCGGGTCCTAAAACCTCTTAAAATGTGGGCAGAAAAATCACAAGAATTATGGTATCATTTAGCTAATTTTGACAAGTCCGCACCATGAGTTATACATCTTTCTTAAAATCATATTCTGGTCAACAGGGGTGTGTCTTCCCAGGTCACATGGTGGAGAAACCAGTCTATCCACTTTCTTTAAGCTCAGCCTGTCCTCAGAGGGGCTGCCCCTCCCCGTTTCTGCCAAGAGGAAGCCACTTTTACGACGCCCCAATATAACTTCTGCCTGAGTCAAGGAAGGGCTTTGTTCAAAAGGAAGCCATTTACGATCCCCCCAATAAACCATCTGCCTGGGCCCAGGACAGGCCTTTGTTCAACTCCCTGTAGCTGCTCCACCCCTAATCTAATCAGAGAGGTGACAACTCCTTTTGGCAAGGGGAAGAGTGGCTGAGCAGGTTTTAACTCCTGTGGGGGTAGATGTCAGGCAGAATTCAATTTCATTAAGCCAGGTTTCAGCTAAATGTCACTTTTTGTCCCCCAGTTTAAGTCAATACAATTTTTACATACACATTAAACAATGACTTCCTTCAAGTCATTTCAGAATATAGTTTTACATTGTATCCACCTCTTAGCAAGTCTTTCCTTGGTCTGGTTTTGTTTCATTTGTTCAGTTTTACACAAAAGTCTGGTGGTTTTAAAACGCCGGCTTTCTGATAGTGGTGAGTACTGGTAATGCAACCATTTTTGGGATTTAAGAAGATGAATTCCCCACAGTTCTAGGTTGCTTTTGGCAATCAGCATTGCCAATCCCAATGGTTTACAGGCTACTGTGTGGGTAGCCAAATGGTGGTTTTAGGCAGTGCCCTCCTGTGCTCACAAAATAGGCAAAAATGGGTGGCAGCCTATTCTTCATGCATTTCCCTGTGCATTTTCTGGGAAGTTCTGGCCATCATGATGTTTTCCATGCCAGTACTGCACAGTTTTCCTATTCTGGCGTACATGTGGGCTTTTTGGCCATCTTGGATTTTCTAAGCCCACAGCACCAAATGTTGCAGGATGATAGCTCAAACGTGGGTCAGGACACCCAACAACCTTTTCGCAAATAGTCATATAGAAGGATACTGTCAGGAATCCTCACATCCACTCACACGGAAACGTTCCCGCTAACATCTCTCTTCGTAGGCAAGCAAGCAAAGTAAGCCTGTCATAGTTCACACCCATTCCTCGTTAAAGAAATGGTCGCCGTTTCTGTTTCAGTACAGGTCGCCATGGCGACTGTGGAAGTGTGCTCCTCCACGTCACCAATCCGAAAGCAGAGCAACAGCTGATGTCCGCATTGCGCAGGTACGCGCACATCGAACAGTTAAAATCCACCCACTGCAGTCGGCGAGTGCTTCTGATTGACGTTCCAAGACCCACTCATTTTTTGCTTCGTTCCTGGATTCTGTTCTTTTGTCTCCAACCTATTATCCTTGACCTAGTTGTGCTCTTCCGGTGACCTAGACCCCAAGTACAACACCCCATCCTTTGTACCTCTTCAGTACCGATTTGTTTCTGTTTCTGACTGCCCTCCTGGTTCCCGACGCGGACTGCTACAAGGATTGCTTTCTCTCACATTTTGCCTCCAGACACTGCCTGCATGTTAACATACCCTGCAAGGTAACACGGACTGCCTTTGCCATACATTTTACCTCC
Organism: Ambystoma mexicanum; assembly: GCF_040938575.1. Lineage (NCBI taxonomy): Eukaryota > Metazoa > Chordata > Amphibia > Caudata > Ambystomatidae > Ambystoma > Ambystoma mexicanum. The sequence goes on along the minus strand of NC_090929.1, from coordinate 174,439,704 downwards.
AGAGGCTGCTCGCACGTTACCTGACCCTGCAAGTAAACACGGACTGGCATTTCCATACGGTTTGCCTCCAGCCGCTGCCCACACGTTACCAGACCCTGCATGTGTACGGATTGTCTTTGCCTCACGTTTTTGGATTCATACTGCCAGTTTTCAACCAGGAAAGCTGAGTGATCTTCCCACTGGAACTCTTCTGCCTCCTGCTTGGATTCTGCTCACTCAGGACCTACAAGGCACCAGAACTAGAGACGCTTGCTGCAGGTGCTGCTAAGGCGTCGTAGTGCTGTTGGGATAGGTTGGGACTTGCCTTGGGACATCTACCTAGGCTTCTTCCTGCCGTCGGGGAAGGGTTCCACAAGTTCACCATCTTCCTCTGCCATCATCATTCCCACAGAAGATGATCGGAACAACAAGAACAGAATTCCATCCTACACCGGACTGGTGTTGTGGTAAGAGTGTTTGCCATCAGAATTACCTATACCATTGAGTGTTATAGCCTTTTTCAGTTACTTAGCTACTCTTGTTCTTGTCCTAGACTCCAGTACTGGGATCATGGAGACATTCCATCCCCGTCCTAGACTGACCGGCCCTCTGCATTGTTTCCATTTTAAGGTTGGTCATACTTCACTGGGGACGGGATTCTCGGTTTACAATCTAGTGGTACTGATATTGTTCTGTTTTGTTTTCCACAGCCAGTGACTCATGGGCGTGTGTCTCCTCTTTCATCTGCTCGATCTCTCTGTCTGTTTGTTTCAACAGCAGAGAGTTACAACAGTAGGAAGAATTCTTCAGCTACTGTGCAGGCCTTCTTGTATGTGTCCTCCCTCCAAGTAATGCTCTTCTTGGCAATGGGTCTTAATAGATACCCCCTGACACTAGCAGCGATTTACGCTCTGAACTTTGGCCAGGATGGATTCCTCAGGGACACCCTAGACAAGCTAGAAAGATTTGCCACTGGTGAGGTGGACAGGGGGCCTTCAACCTTGCATGGCAACCAAATATAGACAGATCAGGCGCCAGACCGCAGGGAACCCATGCGAGGCATGAAAGGGCAACAAAAGGAATACACCCATTATTCACACGTACACAACTCGATGTCCAGAATAGATTATATATGGGCCTCGACATGGCTTCTGGGGAATATACAGCACACGGAAACACGGAAATAGGATCGATATCACTCTCGGACCATGCCCCGCTCTGGGTGGAAAAAGCGATTTCCCAACAACAGACAAGGCTCTGGCGCTGGAGATTGCCAATAGACATCATCCAGGACCCAGCCCTGGGGAACTAAGCCAGGACAGGTATAGTGGAATAATTTACTCGGAACAACTGGACCGAGACATCTAGGGAGACACTTTGGGATGCCTTTAAGGCTCTGACAAAAAACAAAACCACCAATCGGAATCTGACCTAGAAGAGAAATTAACAGCGATACAGATGGAGATAGTGCAGAAACCGTTAACCAAATTAAAGAAAGCTTTGAGACATGTCCAAGGCCAATTAGATACCATCCGCTCCAAAAGAGCTGAGAGAAACCTTCTTAATTTAAGTCACTGGTACTACATTAAGGCAAACAAAGTGGACAATCTCCTGGCAATGCAGATGAAAGCAAAACAAAACAGACAAACGATAAAAGGGTTGAAAGACAACAAGGGGCAAACAAAGACCCCCACAGTAGACATAGGGAACACATTCAAGGAATTCTACCAAAATCTTTACTCCTCAGACCACCCCAATGGGGAGGACCAGGAAACCTACTTAAACAACATCTCCTTCCTGACCATTTCTGAAGAGGAAAAGCAATACCTAGACAGGGTAATATTGGAAGATGAGGTAAGAAAAGCTATACGCGAACTGCCCAGGAACAAAGCCCCCAGCCCGACGGTTATACCGCACAATTCTATAAAACATACTCAGATATCCTGGCCCCTATTCTCACAGAACTCTTCAATACTTTAAAAAAAAAAAGGCATCATAACCTAGTCCATGAATGAGGCAAAATTGCTAGTTTTTCACAAGCCGGGGAAGAACCCTGAGCTCACCAGCTCCTACCACCCGATAGCATTAATCAATATAGATGCTAAGCTATATACGAAGATCATAGCCAACAGGCTCGCTCAGATCCTTCTGAAAGTAATCCACCAGGACCAGTCAGGATTTGTCCCGAACAGACAGACTCACGACAATTAAGAACAACAATCTACCTGGTGGAAAAAATATGCTTCACCCACTCTCCAGCCGTTCTTCTGGCGCTCAACATGGAAAAAGCCTTTGACCGCGTAGAGTGGTCGCTCCTTTTCTGCATACTGGCGAAGATGGAATGGGGGAATCATTCATCAACATGATACGTGCCAACTACGTATCCCCCAACGTCTAAGTCTGGGATAAAGCCACAAAAAAAGAAACCCTAACAAAAGACCCAGCCCCCTCCATGCATTTGTTCAGGAATCCAAAATTCCCTCCGGGAATGGAAAATAGAGTGTATGACAAATGGGAGGTGGCCGGGCGCACCAAGATAGTGGACATGTACCACAACCAAGAAATCAGATAATTCGAAGAGTCTACGGAGAAGCTGGGCCTGACAATGAGAGACAGATATAAATATGAACAGTTACACCACTGGTTACAGTCTCTGTGGATCAAACAGGCTGCAACCAGGGACATAACCCCTTTCGAAACGTACCTCACGACACACATGGGTACAAAAACATGCATCTCAGACACATACAAATTCTTGACCATGCACACCGTAGAGGTCAAATGGCAATACATGTAGAGGTGGAAAAAAACCCTCAGAGGCAGCTACTCCAAGGAACACTGGGAACACATTTCGGGGGCAATTCCCAAACTCACCAGAGCAATCCAAACCAGGGAAATGTGTACAAAAATCTTAGTACAATGGCATTACACCCCAGAAAGACTCCACGCTATGTATAGAAACACCTCAAATAAGTGCTGGAGGGAGTCGAGGACTGGAAGCACGTCTGGTGGGACTGCCAAGCTACAGAGCGATTCTGGGGAGAAGTCAAAACACAAATGCATGAGATGTTCATGGGAACAGAGGGGTTGGGAGGAGGAGGTGTAGATGTGTGGGCTCTGGTATCCCCGTAAAAAACGTATGACTCTTACACAGAAGCAGAACTTTATGGGGCGACTAATAGCAGCTTGGCTGGCAATGGCCCAAAAATGGAAACAGAAATCCCCATCAACAATCTATGAATGGCTACAAAGGGTGTGTGCATTTGTAGCAATGGAACGGATAACATACAATATCCAGGGAGACCGCCACAGATTCCAAACAGACTGGGGCACAGCCCTCACATACCTGCAGAGCGACTGCATGGAACAATGGTGCCCACACAAAATAAGGATTCTTGACATGTTCAATTAGCGGAATCAAGGTCCCAGACAGAAAGACTAGATAACGGCATGGAGAGCCGTTCAGGAAGTGGGGGAGGGGAGGGCGAATTGGGACGGGGTGTTTATGGTATCTTTATGTGTTGTATTGAATGACTGTTAAAATTCAATAAAAACATGTTTTTTTAAAAATCGAAAAAAGGGACGACACAAGATAAACTAGAAACCAAAAGAACGGATCCCAAAACCAAGGAGGAAATAAAAGGAAGTAGACCCCCTCCTCCTATATGTTGTTCTTGTAGAGAAAATGAACATGTAGCCAGGAACTGTCCAAAGAATCCCAGGGACAAACCTATGGAAATAGGTTGCTTAAAAGGGGAAGAATGGGATGAGCCACAAGAGTAGTTAGAGACCTTTAGTATCTGTTTATGTTACACATCCATCGACTTTACATATGAAAAGGCCTGGGTAAATGGGAGACAGGTAAAGGACTTAATTGATTCAGGTAGTAAACAAACTGCCATAAAGGCTGACTTGGTTACAACAAAGGATTTGGAAAATGCTGCCCTAGTTAGGGATACCTGTGTATATGGAGACAATGAGGTTTACCCCAAGATACCTGTACACATTAACATCCAGGGCGAATCCTGAGAAATATCTACCGCCATAATCCCAGGACTCCCCGAGGAAGTTATTCTGGGGCAAGGCTTTCCTACCTTTTCTACTCTGCTACAGGAAACTCCACCCCCATTTGGAGATTTACTACCCCAGAGCTGTTGGCAAACAGACTACTACACCCAAGATTCTCCCATATGGGATTGGGAGAATTCTGAGCCTTGGAGACCTGAAACAACTCTTAGAAACGAATTTATAGGCTACTGCGACAAAACTAGTGAGATCATTACATCTCTAGTGATCACAACGAATCAGTGGAATTTGCAAGAGTTCTTGGACATCTCTCCTCCCTGTTCTCTCCCAGGTCTTAATGAAGAACAATTGGGACAAAGAACACATATCCACCTCACATAGGGGAAGGGTATGTGAGAAACCTGAAGGTGTCTCACTGACTAGTCCCCAGGGATCTGTCATCCAGGTGGCCAGGACACAGCCATCGCTATTGGATCCAGTTCCTGGGGGTGGACGAGTGTGGGTGGATCACTTAGATGAGGGGTCCTCAGGGATTGGAGGTGGGACGCTGATGGGTGAAACCATGCTTCCCCCTTCCTTATAACACCTTTTCCCCATCCTACCCAGTAGGATATTCAGAAACTCTACCGCCCCCCCTTTTTCTGACACAAACACTTTCTTACAGCAGGAAAAACAATGGACTAACATCAGAGCTGTATACCTGACATATCCCAACACAAGGATCAGGCAGAGACAGGCAATTGATAATAACACACACACCTGACGGCCCTTTCACTTCCCCACAGGGATAAAAGGTGGAGCATGAAGGCACACTTCAAGCAAGGCAGACCGCACAATGAGTCAGCCACTGCAGGATGGCAGTTCAAGAGGAGGAGAAAGGCGGCTAGAACCAAAAGGACGACAAGGAGAGAAGTGCCCTTTCCCTTTTCGACCCAGACCTGCAAAGCCTCTGAGCAAGGAATCATAAAACCGGGAATAACAGCCAGCGTGTGGTGTAGCAGATGTCAACAGCACATGGAGCCCTCCTACACTGATGATCAAGGCAGGGAGAGATGCTCGCTACCGTGGTATCGTCCTTGACTCTAAAGACAAGAAACGCCAAGCAGTTCCTCACAGCAGGTGAGTCAGAGGGAGAACAATAGTAAAGCGAACTATGTTGAGCGAAGGTTGCAAAATGGCAACATAAGCTGAATTAAAGAACAAAGACTATGTGTCTTTCAGAACTGTTAAAAACGCAGGGATAGACCAGCTGTAGAGTGGTCCGGCACCATTTGAGCCCTCAATGGAAAGACTCTGCTTCGTCCTCTTTTGTTACAACTACAAATACCAGAGGGTGCTAGGAGAGAGAGCCTGTCGTAAGAGGTCAAAGTGGTCATACAAGGGTCATGATAAAAACCCTTGTACAGTTGGAAGTCTTTGACCCACAACCTAAAGGAAAGTCTGAATGGGGGCTTTAAAAGGAAAGCCTTACTGGGGGCTTTAAAAGAATAACCTGACTGGGGGCTAAATTCCAGACCTGAGTAAAGTGAACAAAAGCTAAGGCAAATGTGAACCCGACTGAGGGATGCCTACGAGTTAGAGTTACCAGTTACAACCCTGAGAACCTTGTGTTAAAAGAACTGCGTGATGCCTGGCTGGGGCTTTAAGCAGACCCTCCAGCTTATAGTGATTTTGCGATCCCGCAAAATGCCGCGAAAACGGCCGTTTTGTGCAAAATGCCACAAAAACGGCCGTTTTGTGCAATTTTGATTTTTTGTTTACTTTTTTTTTTTTTAAGTAATCTGCAAAAATTACTGTTTTAAAGAAAATAATACTCAGGGTGCCAGGTTCTCAACTTTTTTTTACACAAGAAATGAAATGCGCTAACACATCTCATCACATGCGCCCCAAAAAAGTGCAGCCCAATCCACAAGGGACACATGAATGGGCACATTTTATATGCGCGCCCATTCAGATGGCCTTTTTCACCTCCTTGATCAAATAAAGTGGCGTTTCTGTCAATTTAAAAGCGCATCCCTCATTTCCAAGGAAGATGCACTTTTAAATGTGACCCTGTCATGCATTTCTTTTAAGGTATGAACCGCTGCTGTCGTTTGCATTTCTGTTCCTCAAACAGGATAAAAATGCATTTTTTGGGTCGCATTTTACAGCAGCAGGCACCTGGAGGGCCTGTCCCTGTGAAAGGCGCTGGGAGCTTGCAGAACACTGTCGGGAGAACGATTCTATTCAAAGTACTGCCCATTTTGATGACAAAAATCTATCGAATGTTACAATTTGACCTATTTCGTCCAGTACTATTCGATCGATTTTTATAAATACTGAACATGTGTTGCGGCGGTGTCACCCGCTCCCCATGTTCAATATTCTTGGTCTAGGGTGGTTGCAGAAGTGTTTTCCCCTTTTTACTCAAAATTGGAGGCGGGGACAGAAAAAAAAGAAAATAACGAAAAAGGGACCCTGCAGAGTTGGATCCGACCCACGTTCGAGGGACGGATCTGGCACCGCAGGGTTGCAGGGAAAGCAGCAGCGACCAAGCAGTTAAGTAGGGGAGTGGGTGGGGTGGTGGTGAAAGGTACATTTTGGGTTGTTTGGCTGAAGTGCAAATCAATTTGCAGCGAAATTGACTACGGTCAATTCCGCCGCAAATAATTACACTTCGGTCAAACAACCCAGAACACCATTCAAGGCAGCTGGCCAGCGCACAATTTGGGCTACAGCTCAAGCCTGTGGAAATGCGCCGGTCACCTTTGAGAATAAGGTGACCTGCTCATTTCCAAAAATGGGTTGTCTAAAAATAGCATATCCTCAGTTCTTTTTTTAAATGCCCCATTATTTGAGGAACTGGGTCAAAATCTACATTTAAAGAAAATAAAAAAATGGTTACACTATGAGAGAGAGGGAGAGTGATGGGTGAGATGTGAAGTGATGGGCAAGAAAGCAGAGGGAGAGCAGTGGGTCAGAGGAGGAAGTGCTGCACAAGAGAGCAGAGGAAACAGTGATGCGGTGGGCGAGAAATCTGAGAGTGAGTAGAGGTACAGAAAGTAGAGGGAGCGTGTGGTCAGTGAGCCAGAAAGAGGAGAGGAAGCGGGTGGCCAGAAAGAGGGAGTGAGCTGCAGATTGGGAAAAAGGATGAGGGAAGAGTGCGATAGAATGGGAGAAAGGATGCAAGATGCAGAAGCAGCACAAAAGAATGAAGGACTGTATACTGCAGGAGGAATTGTAGAGTGTAAGGTGTGAGTTGGGAGTATGATTTGGAGTGTGGCAGGGGCTGGGCAGTGCAAATTGTGACTGGACAGTGTGACATAGCACATGAGTATTTGTATGACAGAGTGCGAGGTTAAGGAATGTAATGTGTGATGGAGAGTTGGTGAGATGTGTGTTGGTGAGAGAGGTGTGTGGGTGTTTGGGGGATTGGAGAACATAGAAGGGGAATATTTTCAGCATTACAATTGATAATGATCAATTTAGTTAATACTATTAAATAGGCATGAACATTAAACCAGAAATGTAGCCAAATCAAACACTGTTCTGCCATGCCAGAGACATCTGAGACTCTTCCTATTGAATAAATACAAAAGATACATAATAATGATACCCTGGCTCTCTTGTAGCCTTGCACTCTGCCTATTTCCTGCAATGTGGCAATCTTACACCCTCCAGTTAATACAAAATGTCCCACAAAAATGCTGCAATAAATAAAGGTTTGTGCAGCAAAATTAGCCATTTCATGCCGCAAAATTTGCCATTTCATGCTGCAAAATCCTGGAAGGTCTGTTTAAGGAAAGCCTGGCGGCTGGTGCTTTAAGGAAAGCCTGACTGGGGGCTGAGACCGGACTTGGGTACGAAGTGAACCTAGGGGGTCTATAGTGATTTTCCTATGAACTGTGGCAAGTGCGAACCCGACGGAGGGATGCCGTAAGAAAGCTAGTAGAAGGGAACCCCACTTTTCTAATGAGATGAGAAGATCATGAACTATGTTAGAATGACAAGGAAGAACCCAATCAAGGGATGTTTACAGTGAATTGATGGTCTGCACCCTGAATACTACAGGTGAAATTATTAGGAGTAAACGAGCCATAGTGAACCCACAGAGGGAAGCTAACAGTCAAGAGATGGATCGGAGGCCGGTTGAGGGGGATCCCAGGGTGAAGAGTCATCACCCATCATAAAAGATTAAGAAGAGGAACTTTTTGTTTTGTTATTTTGTTACGTCAGGCTCTTGGGGCAAGAGACTTTGGGCCTCATTACACGGTATGCGGTAACCATGGCGCTATTAGCGCCATGGTTGCTGCTGGTATTTTACCGTGTCCGCCTTGGTGGATGGCGGAATTACCGCCCTACTCCAAGGTGAGCGGGGGTGGTAATTCCCCATTCACCAAGGCACTTCCCCATTCCCATTTTTGCCCCATAGGGCTCAATGGGAATGGGGAAGGAGCTAATTACGGTACCACACATTGCGGTACCGTAATTGGCACCAAGGCCCCTTTGCGGGCCCGTTCCTTAATGGCTGGTAAAACCAGCCGTTGAGGTCGGGTCCCACGAAGGGACCTCGTAGTAAGGCGGTAAGGGATTACCGGTACCGGTGCCCTTACCAGTACCGGTAAACCCTTACCGCATTCCGTGTAATGAGGCCCTTTGTGTAAAGAGACTTGACCACCGAAGATCCTGATATCGCTGAGAAGAACAGTAGCCTCGTGCTGGAAAAGCTCGGTTGTGTGCTGTGCTCAAGAAGCCCACCTTGTCCCGTACTATAAATCTGGGGAAGGGAGACCTTGCTATACCATCCTGACTTATCATGTTTTGTGAACACTTCTTTCTTTTTCTTGTGAACACTATCTCACACTATTTTTGTCACTTAGTTGTAAGGACTGGCAATATTTATTTTTTAGTATAGGCCCTTTTTCTTTAACAAGACGCCACTAGGATTGCCTTATTATTATTTGATGTTCGAAACTTGCTCCCATCTTAGATTTAGGTTTAGATTAGGTGTTTTTGTCACCCATTTGTACAGTTTCATAAACACCATTGAACTGTGATCACTTGTGTCTGTCTTTACTGTTGCCACCATGAGTTCCTTATAGTACAGACTGACCACAATTACAGATGAAGAACTATTCAAGGACAACAGATCAGACCATGAGATGGTGTTTGAAATGAGCATCACATATTGGGTGAGGATACATTACAGAGACGTACTACAGAGAAGGGCGATGGCGTTGAAAGCACTGCCAACCTTTCTTGAGGAGGACTTGGCAATGGTCCCCGGCATCTGATGGACCTCAAGGCCCTATGATGTAGGGCTTCCCAACGGGATAGGAGCAGTGAAAATAAAGCTGAAGCCAGGAGCAATTTTACCATGAGTTAAGCAGTACCCACTTTCAAGAGAGGCAGACAAAGGTATCTATGAGACCATTGCAGCACTAGTGAAGCAGGGCATCCTAGTGCCATCAGAATCACGATGCAACACAGCTGTGGACCCGGTCAAAAAAGGAAACAGGGGTGGGTGTCATGGCATTTTATACAGGACTTGCGCCCTCTTAACCATATTGTAGAAGCAGAATATCCTTTAGTTCCGAACCCAGTGACAGTTTTTTGTAGCATCCCCACAGAAGCTGCCTACTTCAAGGTCATAGATTTGAATTCTTCTCTATATCATTACACGCAGACTAACAGGACTTAACTTCATTTCTATATAAAAAATAAGAAGTGGAAACATACAATTCTTCCTCAAGGGTACTGTGAATCACCTTCCATATTCAATAGGGAACTCCAAATGGACCTAGGCAATGTACAGATGGAGATCATGGTAATAGTACGTAGATGATATATTAATTTGCAGCAATACAGAGGAACAGTGCAGAAATTACTCAGTACACATGTCGACAGTACTCACAGAAAAGGGGTATAAGGTAGGCAAAGCCAAGCTACAATATTGCCAGACAGAAGTGCTGTATATTGGGCAGATGATATCCCAAAATGGAAGAAGAGTGACACCAGAAAGGCAGAAGCAATATGTAGGACAGCAAAACCCACAACTGTAAAACAAATGCAGAAGTTCCTAGGACTATGCAATTACTGCAGGGCATGGGTTTTTGACTACAGCACTTACACTTGTCTCCTATTGAACGCACTAGAATAAGCCCAGAGATGGGAGAAGACATTAAAGTGGACGACAGAAATGACTGAAGCATTCAACAAGCTGAAGTAAGCAATATACACAGCTCCAGTGTAAGGGATCCCAGATTATCAAAAGGAATTCTTTATATTTTCACACTCTGATGGAGTGGTTATAACTGCAGTACTGACACAAAAGACAGGCATGGGGCACAAGCCCCAATCTTATTACAGTTGGAAATTAGACCCAGTCATGAGAGGACACTATCCATGTGAACAGGCACTGGTTGCAGCTGCATTCGCAGTAGACAAGTCAGTGAGTATTACCATGGGATGCGGCACCACTATTTATGTGGAGCACACTCTCATTGCTATACTGGAAAGACCGAAGAGCACACTGACAACACAGAGGCTTCGGGGTATGAGGTGTTACTATCTAACCCAGCTCTCAAGGTAGTGAGATGTAGACTTGGCAACCTGGCAACCTGTCTCACTGATGTTTTACAGGAGGGCGACTATGAACACGATTGCACAGCAAACATAGAAAAATTCAGCAACACTTGCAAGGTAAAGGAGGACGTACTTGAAGGGGGATATGTGCTTTACATTGACAGGTCTTCAACAATTGACCAAACAATTGGGGGAAAGTGTACAGGGACAGCAGTCGTGAGACTGAGAGAGGACGGGACAGGTGAGGTAGTGACAAGCGAACGCCTGGCATCACATTACTCAGCACAAGCAGCAGAATAAGTGGCCTTAATATTGGCATTGGAGCGCAGCAGGGAGAAGGAAGTGACAATTTACGTGGATTCCGCCTACTGACATCCAAGTGCATTCTGGGCTGTCACGTTGTATGAGGAGGGGCTTCAGATGTGCTGATGGGTCACTGGTGCAGCACACACTCCTATTGGGCAGACTGATAGAGGTCATAGATCCCCCAGAACGAACAGCAATAGTGAAGTGCCAAGCACACACAAAAGGGGAGGATCCCATCTCCAGGGGTAAAGAAGCAGCAGATGTGGAAGCAAAACACGCCGCCTATTTTGGTGACATTTTAGAAATGGAGGCCTTGTCCCACGCACGCGATTATGCAAGAAATATGATACTAAAAGAAGGGTATAATACGTTACTAGTAACACAGATTATGGAGCTGCAAGGAGCTGCACTGAGGGAATAAAAAGAGCTGTGGCTAAGACACCCAATGGTGCAAAACAACACAGGGAAGGTGGTAATGCCTTTCACACTATTGCACACAGCAGTGTTAGGGAGAATTCTCTGTTTAGGCTAAATTTCCTAACCTAGTGAGTGCCCCAGCAGCTTTTCTGGATTTCTGGAGTTTGTTTATTTCCTCCTGCCAAGAGTGAGACTCTTTTTCTTCCACTCTTGGACATGATTTATGGTGTTCCTTTGAATGTTAATGTGTTTCATGGGCTATGGGGTCTTTTACTCCATAGGGTCTCATATGTTTTTTTATGTGTGTTACACAGCACCCTCCGTGCAGTAACACCGGGGTGTCATAGTGACCCCCCACCATAGACTCCATACCCTGGGACTGACTACTGTCTCCCAGGGCAAGTAAAGTAACCATTGGCTTTACCAGTCCCAAATTACTAACAGAACCAGTACAAACCATCATATTGTGGACGTACTGGTAGGGGCAATTCGATTGCCCCAGGGTCTGTTGTTCGAGGGGGCACCGTCCCGCCCCCCCTCGTCGAGTTTTGGCTGGTGGCAGTCGATACTACTTTTTATATTCAACCGGGAATATATCTCTATGGGATTTTCCCATTGTTCGAGGCTAATACTTTTTAACATAGCCTCTAGCATACCGCTGGTTTATTTATTTAATATTAATTCACCGGTTGGTATTTTCTGCCAGAACTCGGTTTTAAAATGACATTTGTGTTCGCCTCTGTAACTCCAACCCAAAGGTCGAGCCCTTTGTTCCACTTTTTGGCGGGCTTCTCCACAGAAGCCTCCAAAAGTGGTGCCACTCTGCCTGGGTACCACAGAGGGTGCGGGAGGGGGTTTAGGCACCCTGGACTGAGTTGCCTTGGCAACTCAAGTCACACTCTTGTGTGATTGGCCCAAGTGGTGAGCCGGCCGGCTCACCACTTAGCATGTTTGATTGACAGCGAGGCTGAGTAAATGGGGGTGTACTGCATAAAAGCAGGGCTTTTGGGACTGGAACTTCAGATGTCGCCACAGGACCTGAAAATCTGACGAGGGAGAAGCTGAGCCGACCTGCTACGATGACACCACCAGTGGAGCCCTGCTGAACCGACTCACCACTTCCCAACGACAGAGGAGATCTCCCTGCTGGAGAGTCTTCTTCCCCTGACTGGTGGGCACAACCAGTTTACCTTCTTTTCTCGCATCCCAGGACATCTTGTGGTCGAATTGCCCGTGCCAAGCACCCCGGCAACCGGATAGCCACTGACCACTGGACCGCAAATAAAAGGACCGCTCCTTTTAATTGAGAACTCCGCAGCTGGTTTCTTCCCTGGCAGTGCAACGGACTCCTGCTTTCCTCCCCGACGAGATCCTCTCTTCCCCCGGACGAAGCACCGACTTGCACCCGCTGCCAGGAACAACTTCCCCCGCTGGAGCGTTCTCACCATTTTAAGGTACCATGTCTGCCAGGCCTCCCTTTCTAAAGATTGCTACAAGATAACAATAATACCTTAACCTTCTGGACTGGGCTGGCCGCCTTGACCATCTAACTGGTCCCTTTCTGTTGGTCCAACCCTTTCTGAAACTGTTGCGAGACTTTTGGGCACTTTTAACTGTGTGTCCTTGAACACATTTCGACAAGAGCCTGTTAAAGTGGGTACGGCCTTGTTAACTTTGACTTTACGGTTTTAATCTGCCTTCATCTCCTACTGTGTTCTTCCGAAAGTGTTGGGATCTGTTTCTATCTTTGCTCTGCCTTTCTCTCCCTTTTTAACCGATTGATTACAGTGCCATCTTCGTTAAGCGCTCACTGCTGTCTGAAAATGAGGGTTGCCTTACTTAAGACTTGTCTAATAATCGTTGAAGGGAGTGTATATCTTTTAATGACCGTGTTTTTGAACTGCTTAATATTAGTGCCAGTGTGTTTAACTAGATGTGCTTTTAAATAAATAATTATATCTCTTTTACACCAAGCTCTGGTCAGTGTTTGCTTGTTCTACTGTGTTCTTTTGACCTATTGTGAATACTCTGTATACTGCCTAACTCTTCTTGAGAGAAGTCTGACTGCTCAGCCACAGCTACCAGGTAACTCTGGGTGGTACAGACTGCTACCAATTGGGTTTACTGCCAACCACCTGTAGTCTTAAATCTTTTGCAGTGGTCCCAGAGGGAACTGCACAGGTGTCTGCCTAACACTGGTGTACAGCGGTGGGATTTGTATTGAGTATACACTTTAGTGTGCTTTTTGAATACTTTAGGACAACTAACCACAAAGCTTAGCACTACAAAGCTAATTTTCTAACTATGTCTGCTATGGAGAGTTATACCCTAGAATCATTGTCTGCCAAAACTGCTGATTGTTTAAAAGTGTTTTGTAGACATAAGAATCTCTCTGAGAAGGGCAAGAAAATGGAACTTGTAGAAAGATTGTTAGAAAACCAAAGTCTGGGTGGTACAGAGGAATCTACCCCCCAGCAAATGTAGAAAACAGTAATGGTATTGATCTGAATCAAAGCCTTGATAATGAGTCAGAAGAGGAAAGTGAACCTAATGAGGTTAGCCACTCTGAGCCTCTGTCTGCCTTACCTCCTGTACCTACTGGGCCTATACCAGGTCCTACATGTAACACTGCTTATTTTGAACTTGAAAAAATGAAGCTTGAATTAGAGTACAAACGTTTTATTGCTCAATCTGAACGAAACCAAGAGCTAGAGTTCAGAAGAATGAATGCCCAGGCTGAGCAGAAGCAAGCTGAGTTGAGACTCAGAGAAATAGAGCTTAATCATGAACTAGAAATGAAAACGTTGTCTGTGGAAAATGCTTCTCTCTCCTCTGGTTCCTCTAGGAGTTCCAGTCCCAAATGACCCCGGATGCCTAAGGAATTAGTGGGTATGTATGAACCTAAGTTGGATGTGTTGGATTGGTTAAAAATGTTTGAGTATAATCATGGGCTCCAGGACATCACAGGGAATTAGCTACTTCCCTGGTTGTTCTCTAGGCTTCCCCCTGTTGCAACTGATGTGGTAATGGAGTTGGGGGAGGTGGATAAGAAGGATTATGAATGTGTGAAACTAGCTTTAATAGCTAGATTTGGGAAGACCCCTTCCCAGTACCTTAAGAGGTTTAGGACCCTCAAAAAGCACAATGGTACCCCTTGGGCTACCTGGGTGAGTGAAAGTTTGAAAAACCTAGAGGGATGGATTAAGGGTTACAGGGTTAACACTTATGAAGGAATGAATAATCTTGTAATGTTGGAGTCAATTTATGATGCCTGCTCTCCTGAGCTCAGACAGCACTTGGCTGATTCAAAGGAATTGGATTCCAGGAAGTTAGCTAAGGCTGCTGACTTGTGGGTTACCAACAAGGCCACTCACAAGGATTCTGGGACTACTCAGAAAAAGGATGAGGGAAAACAGCCAAAAAAGGACTCCAACGAGAATTCTAATAATTCCAATTCCAAAGAGGGCCCCAAACAAAACCATAAGGGTAAGCCACAAGGGAAACCAAATCAGGCTAGTGTACCTCCTGGTGCCAAACCAGAAGGAGGTCAAACAAGCCACCATTCCAGAAAGCATTTGGTAAATGCTTTGTTTGTGGCTCTACTAACCATGTGAAAGGAGATCCCAGATCTAAGGCTAAACCTTCAGGGGTCCAGCTTGTCTCCTTAGCCTTCGCTCCAGAGGGGGAAGTACAAATGGCAAGTGGAAACTTTCTATTACTGGCTGATGAACCCATTGGAGTCTCAGCCAGTGTTTCTTTAGTGTCTCTGGGTTTGTGGGAACAACGGAACTTAGATGTCTATAATTCTATCCCAGATAATACTAAAGAGTATTATAAGGACAGTGTCCAGGTGAATGGTCAGGAGACTCCTGCCATTAGGGACACTGAGGCCAGCATAACTGTGGTGGACAAATCGTTTTTGTCAGGCTGAGGCTGTTGCTAAGGCACCCAAACACCTCACCAAGTTAGCTGGAGGGCCTGTGCAGATGCTTCCCCAACTACCAGTTCTCATCCAGTGTAATGACATGACTGTGAAAATACCTGTCAGCATACAAAGTGATGTGCCAGGAAGGGTTCTGTTGGGTAATGACTTGAAAACTCTTGGAGTAGTGTCACATACCTGCAGACCTCCTAGTAAAAGGTTACAGGAGCTCACCAGACCTGCAAGGGAGAGAACCATGAGAGGTGCTCCCAAGTAGATGATGAAGAAAGAGATCACTCCTGCTCCACTGGAGATGTCAGCTGCTGTATTTAAGAAACTAGAAGAAAAATGGAAACCTAAAACTTCTAAAAAGAACCCCACAGCCAGCACTCCAGTGCAGCCAACAAGGACTTCCACTAGGTTGTCCAAAGTTACACCAGTAACTCCCCCTCCAGCTGAGGCTGAGAGGGAGGTACAACCCTGTGTGGTTGAACTAGACTCTGAGGAAGAGCTAGTGGAAGGCCAAGAACTCATTGGGGATCTGGATCCTGTTGACCATCCTGAGCTGCAGTCTTTACTGGCAGAAGGTGGACCCAACAGGGCAGACTTTAGTAAGGGACAGAGAGAATGTCCAACTCTCAAAGGTCTTCGCCACCAGGTAGAGGCTCAGGCTGAAGGGCAAGAGCCTGGGAAATATAGGTTACACTGGGAAGATGGCCTCTTCTACAGTGAACCAACAGAGTCTGCACCTGGGGACAACAAATGACTTGTAGTACCCCAAGAGAACAGACCACAGTTCTTGCAGTTAGCCCATGAGATTCCTTTGGCTGGTCACTTGAGTTTCAAGAAGACTAAGGAAAGGCTCTCACTATACTTTTATTGGCCAAAGATGGGGGCTGAAGTAGATAAGTACTGCAGGAGCTGCCACACCTGCCAGACTTCTGGTAAGGTTGGCTCCAAGAATGTGGCACCTTAAGTGCCTCTCCCTGTAGTGGGAGTCCCATTTGAGAGAGTAGGGATTGACATTGTTGGTCCCCTTGATCCTCCAACCTCCTCAGGCAACAGGTTTATACTTGTTGTAGTAGACCATGCTACTAGGTACCCTGAGGCAATTCTTATGAGGACTGTTACAGCTCCGGCTGTGGCTAAGGCCCTCCTTGGTGTTTTTACCCAGGTTGGGTTTCCTAAGGAAGTAATCTCTGACAGGGGGTTGAATTTTATGTCTCACTACATGAAAGCCATGTGGAAAACCTGCGGAGTTACTTACAAGTTCTCAACAGCATACCACCCTCAGACAAATGGATGGTTGAAAGGTTCAACAGAACCATGAAGAGCATGATAGGTGCTTTAGAGGACCCCCTTAAAAGAAAGTGGGACCTTCTACTGCCATGCCTTCTCTTTGCTTATAGAGAAGTCCCTCAGGAGGGAGTAGGTTATTGTCCCTTTGAACTTCTTTATGGTCATCCGGTCAGAGGTCCATTGGCCCTGATCAAGGAGGGGTTGGAGAGTGCTCCTTCCCCCAAGCCAGTCAGAGTGACTGACTATGTGATAGGTCTCCGAAGGAGAATGTCGCACATGATGGCAGAAGCAAGTGACAACTTGAAAGCTGGACAAGCATTGGTCAAGCACTGGCATGATCAAAAGGCTAACATGGTTGAGTTTACTCAAGACCAGCTAGTTCTCGTTATGATTCCAACAAGGCAGAGGGCCTTGCAAGACAAATGGATGGGACCCTTCAAGGTTGTGGGTAAACTTGGAGAGGTCAACTATCTGGTGGACTTGGGCAATCCCAAGGAGGCTCCAACAGTCTTCCACACCAACAGACTAAAAGCGTATGTCTCCAGACCTGATGTAGGAGCTTTGCTTCTAGCATCATCAGAGGAGGAAGAAGAGAGTGAAGCTCTTCCTGATCTCCTCAGAGGCTTACCTTTAGATGAAATGATTGAAGGAGTAAATCTCTCTTCAAATCTGACACCTGAGCAACAGGAAGAGTGCAAATCTATGTTAAATCAGTTTGCCTCTCTGTTCTCACTTTCACCAGGCTTGACCCCTTGGGGACAGCATGACATACTCACTGGTTACTGTCTGCCAGTCAAAAGCAGAGGATATCGAATGTCAGAGAATGTAAGAACCCACATCAAAGGTGAGGTCAGCAAGATGCTTGATCTCGGGGTAATAGAGCCCTCTACTAGTCCATGATCTAGCCCAGTTGTGTTAGTACCAAAGGCAGGATCTAAATAACTTAGATTCTGTGTGGATTACAGAGCTCTTAATGCAGTCACTAAGACTGATGCCCACCCTTTGCCAAGGACAGATGAGTTGGTGGATAGACTTGGTGCAGCCAAGTTCCTCAGCACATTTGACTTGACGTCAGGCTATTGGCAAATAGCCCTGACAGACCATGATAAGGAGAAAACTGCATTTTCTACCCCAGTTGGCTTATACCAGTTTAAGGTTATGCCTTTTGGATTGAAAAATGCACCTTCTACATTTCAAAGGATGGTAAACCAGGTTCTGAATGGGATGGAGGACTTCTGCATGGCATACTTGGATGACATAGCAGTGTTCAGCAATTCCTGGGAAGAACATGTGGACAACTTGAGATATGTTTTGCAGGCTCTTGAAAAGGCCAATCTGACCATAAAGGCGAGTAAATGCCAGATTGGACAGAGTAAAGTGGTTTACCTTGGACATGAGGTAGGAGGTGGAGAAATAAGGCCTTTGCCCAGTAAGATTGAAGCTGTGCAAAATTGGACAACACCTACTACTCAGACCCAGGTGAGAGCCTTCTTAGGCCTCACTGGGTACTACAGGAATTCCATAGAGAACTATGGGACCATAGCTTCTCCACTGAATGTCATCTCCTCTCCTAAATTCCCTAAAAAGGTTAGGTGGAATGAGGAATGCAATCAGGCCTTTGAAACCCTGAAAAAGGCTCTTTGCCAAGCCCCAGTACTCAGAGCTCATGACTACCACCAAATCTTCATTGTGCAGACAGATGCTTCAAATGTAGGAATAGGTGCAGTCCTCAGTCAACTGGATGGGAAAGGTAGGGCGCACCCCATTTGCTTCATCAGTAGAAAACTGAAGGATCCTGAAACAAGGTGGCCAACGAGAGTGTTTTGCTATTGTGTGGGCTCTGAAGAAGTTTAGGCATACTTGTATGGTTCTACTTTTGTCATTCAGACTGACCACCAACCCTTGAGATGGTTAATGCAAATGAAAGGGGAAAACCCAAAACTATTGAGATGGTCAATCTCCCTGCAAGGGTTTGATTTCACCATTGAGCACAGGTCAGGGTGTCACCACCAAAATGCTGATGGTCTCTCTAGGATGTATGTCATCGACTAGAGGTATGAGATTCATCCAGGAGTGGATTAAATCCTCCTGTCCCTTAGTCTGGGGGCGGGGGGCGAGTGTTAGGGAGAATTCTCTGTTTAGGCTAAATTTTCTAACCTAGTGAGTCCCCCAGCAGCTTCGCTGGATTTCTGAAGTTTGTTGTTTTCCTCCTGCCAAGAGTGAGACTCTTTTTCTCCCACTCTTGGACATGATTTATGGTGTTCCTTTGAATGTTAATGTGTTTCATGGGCTATGGGGTCTTTTACTCCATAGGGTCTGATATGTTTTTTTTATGTGTGTTACACAGCACCCTCCGTGCAGTAACACCGGGGTGTCATAGTGACCCCCCACCATAGACTCCATATCCTGGGACTGACTACTGTCTCCCAGGGCATGTAAAGTCACCATTGGCTTTACTAGTCCCAAATTACTAACAGAACCAGTACAAACCATCATATTGTGGACGTACTGGTAGGGGCAATTCGATTTCCCCTGGGTCTGTTGTTCAAGGGGGCACCGCCCCGTCCCCCTCGTCGAGTTTTGGCTGGTGGCAATGGATACTACTTTTTATGTTCAACTGCAAATATATCTCTATGGGATTTTCCCAATGTTCGAGGCTAATACTTTTTAACATAGTCTCTAACATACCGCCGGTTTATTTATTTAATATTAATTCACCGGTTGGTATTTTCTGCCAGAGCTCGGTTTTAAAATGGCGTTTGTGTTCGCCTCTGTAACTCCAACCCAAAGGTCGAGCCCTTTGTTCCACTTTTTGGCGGGCTTCTCCACAGAAGCCTCCAAAAGTGGTGCCACTCTGCCTGGGTACCACAGCGGGTGTTGGAGGGGGTTTAGGCACCCTGGACTGAGTTGCCTTGTGTGATTGGCCCAAGTGGTGCGCCGGCCGGCTCACCATTTAGCATGTTTGATTGACAGCTAGGCTGAGTGAATGGGGGTGTGCTGCATAAAAGCAGGGCTTTTGGGACTGGAACTTCAGAAGTCGCCACAGGACCTAAAAATCCGATGAGGGAGAAGCTGAGCCGACCTGCTACGACGACAACACCGGTGGAGCCCTGCTGAACCGACTCACCACTTCCCAACGACAGAGGAGATCTCCCTGCTGGAGAGCCTTCTTCCCCTGACTGGTGGGCACAACCAGTTTACCTTCTTTTCTCGCATCCCAGGACGTCTTGTGGTCGAATTGCCCGTGCCAAGCACCCCGGCAACTGGATAGCCACTGACCACTGGACCGCGAATAAAAGGACCGCTCCTTTTAATTGAGAACTCCGCGGCTGGTTTCTTCCCTGGCAGTGCAATGGACTCCTGCATTCCTCCCCGACGAGATCCTCTCTTCCCCCGGATGAAGCACCGACTTGCACCCGCTGGCAGGAACAACTGCCACCGCTGGAGCGTTCTCACCGTGTCCGCCAGGCCTCCCTTTCTAAAGATTGCTACAAGGTAACAATAATCCCTTAACCTTCTGGACTGGGCTGGCCGCCTTCACCATCTAACTGGTCCCTTTCTGTTGGTCCAACCCTTTCTGAAACTGTTACGAAACTTTTGGGCACTTTTAACTGTGTGACCTTGGACACATTTCGACCGGAGCCTCTTAAAGTGGGTCCGGCCTTGTTAACTTTGACTTTTCGGTTTTAATCTGCCTTCTTCTCCTACTGTGTTCTTCCAAAAGTGTTGGGATGTGCTTCTATCTTTGCTCTGCCTTTCTCTCCCTTTTTAACCGATTGATTAGAGTGCCATCTTCGTTAAGCGCTCACCTCTGTCTGAAAATAAGTGTTGCCTTACTTAAGACTTGTCTAATAATCGTTGAAGGGAGTGTATATCTTTTAATGATCGTGTTTTTGAACTGCTTAATATTAGTGCCAGTGTGTTTAACTAGATGTGCTTTTAAATAAATAATTATATCTCTTTTACACCAAGCTCTGGTCAGTGTTTGCTTGTTCTACTCTGTTCTTTTGACCTATTGTGAATACTCTGTATACTGCCTAACTCTTCTTGAGAGAAGTCTGACTGCTCAGCCACAGCTACCAGGTAAATCTGGGTGGTACAGACTGCTACCAATTAGGTTTACTGCCAACCACCTGTAGTCTTAAATCTTTTGCAGTGGTCCCAGAGGGAACTGCACAGGTTTCTGCCTAACAAGCACTGACACAATTACACTATCCAACCCATATAGGGAAGGTGGTGTTTGCTGCTCATATTGGAGAAGCATGGTTCTGGCCTAACCTGGCGGCCAAATTCATGACTAATTGTCTAATCTGTAAACAATATACTGCAGGTCATACATTTAGGGTAGTGAGAGGAGCCATACCTCGCTCGGTGGGTCTATTACAACGCCTGCATGTCGACTAGTTTGCAATGGGTACCGCTACATGATAGTGGTTGTGTGTCCATTTTCCCGTTGGATTAAGGCTGGTCCTTGTTCCCATCCTGACGCCTTAAGAGCAGCGAAATTCCTGATCCAGGAAATATTCCCACGATGGGGCGTGTGTGAGGTCTTGCAGTATGACAATGGCCCTCACTTCACCAATGAGATGTTCGGACACATTACAACATTGCTGGAAATCCAACACAAATTTTCCTGTGCCTAGCACCCGCATGCAAATGGGGTGTGTGAATGCCTCATCGGCTTGCTCAAGGAGGCCATTGCCAAAATTAAGAAGACCCTGAATAAAAACGGGCTTCCTTGCCTTCTCTTAGCCTTGTTCGCACTGCACAATAAGCCCCGGTCTAACCACCATTTAATCCCACCTGAGGTGGTGACATGACGGTACATGCGGCTTCCCCTGGCTCTTCCCACTAGGGCAATAAAGGATCCTGAGAATGTATCTGATGTATTGGGTCAAAAAATGTATGAGTACACAACTTCCTTGATTGCTAGTGCCTCTTTTATTTCTCACCAGCTTTAGCGACAACAGGAGAGGTCTGAAGCCGGTGAAGAGAAAGGCAGCCCGAGACCCACAAGGACTTACTTAAGCCACCACCCTTGTATCCAGGTGACCAAGTTCTTTTGCGCAACCTTTCCCGCAGGTGGGATGCCCCACAGTTTACGGGCCCCCACGTAGTAGAAGTGATGACTGCGACAGCAGTGAAATTAGTTGTAAAGACAACTTGGAATCACCTCAGCCAGCTCAAGCCCTACAACGCAGTGGCCTCTCCTAGTACCGACAATAACAGGGCCAACGATCCACAACCAGAAGAGCAGAACAATAACCTGGAATCAGCACAGCCCAGCATAGGTACCCAATGGTTACTCGCTCACGGGCTGCATAGTTAGGGCAAGGTCTTCCTGCACATCCAGAGTGAGGCTACACTGTTGGCTTAACTGTACAGGGACCCTAGGTTTGGAACCTACCTTGCTGATCTCTATCTGATTATGTTTTTTTGTTTTTTGTTGTTTTTGGCAAAGTCACAGGATTTTTTGTTGAGGTGAAGCCCACACCTCTTTTGTTTGGCTGAAAAAAGGGGAGTTTCCTGGATACCTCGCATTTGTTTTGGATGAACAAGTGTATTTTGCATGCAGTTTTTGCGTTTTGTGCTAGGTGCAGGATTTTAATTTATCTTTTTTTGTTTTTGCAGTGTGGGCTCTTGATCCCAGTTAAGGTCAGCTGACACGTGTTTCAACCTGTGGGTCTTTTTCAAGGCTGATAAAAGTTTAATATTACACACATATATTCATGACATTTGTGACATGATATATGTGTGGTGGTGCAAGGTGCATGGTGTACACTGTTGCCTTGTTATTTTTCTTTCTGCACACATTCATCATCAATGTACGAACGTTTTTTTATTGCATTTCGTCCGTGCTTTCCACTGATCCCCATCCTGAAAACTTCCAAGGCCTATTTGTCCAATATGTTGGGAGATCCAACAGAACTCAGAGACATCACCCTAATGTGTATTTCCGTGTCTTCATAGCATATCTGGCCCACGTTTATGCACAACTAGAATGAGGAAACCCATCTGTCCTCCGATACACTAGAATTAAAGCTTTGTGGGAACAACTATTCATTTTTGCCATGGCAGACTACATGGTCCGAGGGGTTTGAATTAATATAATACTAATCCATTAACGCTCTTTTTGCGCATTTCAGGCGGGCAACTGATAGCTTCAAGCTCAAGCTGCACTAGGATCCAAGCAGCACAGGTAACAGAGACGGATATTTAAAAAATGCTAATTTTGTCTTGTCTTTTATTTCCACGTGATGTTTTTGCTTTCATTTTTTGGCGAATATCCTTTGTCGCTAGTGATACCTCTGCATCCTCTACTAACACTAGCCCAATTTCAGCAGGTGAAACAACCATGTCAGGTGGACAGGGGAGCACTGTAAGCACAGTAAGGAGAGGTAAGCGCAGTTCTGATACAGACATGGGAGGGATTGACCTATATCTCACTGACTCTGCTTGATTGTCTAATAACATGTTGTACAAGCACATGACAAAGCCAGGTGAAGAAACCACTGGGGAGAGATGCTAGGACTGCTCATTAATTCCCTATGCCATGAGTGCCTACAGAATGTTTATAGCAACTGAAAAACCAGCACCAAGAGCACAATGCCTTATGTGCCTATCCATGGTTACAACCTGAGGAAGTAACATTGAGATGGATGTCCAAGGAACATTTCCCTATGAAGACAGCTACATAAAAAATCTTGACATGATGAACAATTACTGGTAATTAGATCAGGCCATAAAATACATATATGACGGCCCACAGAAAAGAGAGACAAAAGCAAGAACATTGAAGGAACTGTCCTGCTCGAAAAGTCTAAAACACACAAAGCCACTCACTATTCGGACAGCTCCCAGGAGGGCCAGTAACATCCACGTATGCAGAAAGATACTCTCTCAGACAGCCATTCAAACCTTATCCAGTGAATGTCTTTATGGATTATTATTATGGTCTCTCTACATTAAGGTGCTTCAACATTAGTTATGGACCCAAATGCCTCAATGGATGCCGTTGACTAATGCCGGGAAACAAATGTTCTGACATCGCTAGTGACACCATGACATAGCCACATTAGTCACAAAGTACACTCGCAACCATGTACAGAGTCACATAAACATACACGCGCATACATGAGAACATGTTTACACAGTTCTGTAGATAGAGGACAGATACATATGCATGCTGTGAAAAGATTTTATTATTTTTCTCATTAGTCAAATGCAGAAACATGTAGCGCAAGGCAGCCAAACAGATGCAGAGCATGCTTGCCGATTCTTATGGCAACTACCCCTGTGGAATTACAGTACCATGTAAGGAGCCCGGAAGGACCAAAGATGACAAAACTATGGAAAACATAGCACAGTATAGATATGTAGAAATCATAGTATAACTATAATGGGGATTACATGAGGCCACAAGACACAGGATGAAAGATGAGGGAAAGCAGAACTGGGCTACACAGAACAGCAGGCCATGGCTCACAGCCAAGGTCAGAGACAAGCAACACGTTCCAAACC
Source organism: Ambystoma mexicanum (assembly GCF_040938575.1). NCBI lineage: Eukaryota > Metazoa > Chordata > Amphibia > Caudata > Ambystomatidae > Ambystoma > Ambystoma mexicanum. Next base: position 174,415,670 of record NC_090929.1, on the reverse strand, counting down.
TAAGACAAGGGCCCATCTACAAAGCAACATAATAAATCCTCATAAATTGCAGACCAGAAGAGCTCGATTTTGTGGTCCTCACCCACGTGATGCAGCCGAGCTAGGCAATGGTTATTAACCTGCGGCGGGAAGACAAACTGTTCTCATCAACACAGACATGAAGTGAAACATGAAGTCGTTAACAACGTTGCAACGCTGAAGGCACTCTCACAGGCAAAAGTGGTACTGCTAACAGATACACTGGGAACACATAGTCATTCTCATCACCTTGAGAAGGTGCACAGAGCGCTGAGAACAGAGCTGGGTCCCAGGCCTGGGGAGACCAGTGCCAGCCAATCAGGGAACAGAAATCCAGGGGTGGATGGCAGGGGGCAAGGGCCAATGGTAATCCTGCGACCATGCAACAATGTTTCTTGGGTAAGGGGCAGGCCAGCCACCTGACATGCAAGGGCCAAACAACTAAGGTTTCTAGGTGTTATCCATAAGGGATACCACTGTGATCACCCAACCAGAAAGACTGATGATGAGGGAGGGTCGAAATCTACCCCTGCTTCCCCTCCCCCAAGACCAATGGCCCGGAAGAAGAACAGAAAAAATTATGATCGCACTCACCATTCTGCACCAGTTCCCAATGCCCCGATGAGTGACAGGTATGCTGAAAGGTACCCACTTCGCCAACCCTGCAGCCCATAAGCAACACAGACGCTGCCCAGAGTAAACGAAGAGCCCCTGGATGCCATTAAGGACGCTTCAATTAACAGCCTTGACTAAAGCGCCAAGAAGATATGCTCAATGTCATTAGAGACATCACATAGCCGTGTTAGACATGAAGGACATGTGCCATCAGCACATCGGAACACAATCACGCACCCAACATACACGAAGAACACATGCGCTAGTTCTATGAGTTAGAGGACAGATACATGTATATACTGCCGTTGCTTTATTATTTTGTCATTAGCTGACTGCAATAGTGCAGAAAACCACAAGAAAATCCTGTGTAAAGCTTGCAGATGCTTACATGCAATAACCCTATGGAACTGCAGAAGCACTTGAAAGAACTGACAGCGCCATAACTAACTAATCTATGGCTATTATAGAATAGCACAATGTAGAAGCCATGCTCTGGTTTTAGGGAATTACAGTAGACCACAGTAACTGCAGCGCAGGCTGAGCTGAGCTGGATTCAGAACACACAAGAGCAGCTGTGGGAGGATGATGGCTGCCAAGGACACTGAAGACCCAAGTCACATTACAGTCTCTGAACTGGAGTAATACCAGCACAGGGAATACAAATACTTTTTCATGAAATACAAACTAATTCAGAGCTGCTGAGCTCAAGAAGCACGGTTGTTGAACACGTGGTCCAGCAGAGCTGATAGTGAGCCAAAACTGGCAGCTGGGATGAGCAGCAGTCTCACAAGCCAGACAATGGCTTGCAACAAATTGTTACAGCCGCAGCCGAGTGTCACATTAGTAGAACAAGTGCTCTCATAGGCATTGGTGGTTCACACACATTGTAATGCAGACACATAGTTGCTTCCAGTACCTTGAAAAGGTACACTCCGAGCTGAGAACAGATTTTGTCCCAGGCCTGGGGGCACCAACTATAACCAATCACAGTTTAGGACCCTAGGGGTGGGTAGCGAAGGGGAAAGAACCGATCATGGCCCCTTTTGTAACTGAGTGACGTAACAATGTGCGTCATCTGCAAAAGCTCATCCCCAAACCGAGTGGTAGGGTCAGTATAGGACAGTATATTGGAAAGGGTTATTGGTAGAGAAGAGGTCAGGTGGTACGTTTGGGGTCCCTAAGAATTGCTACTTGAAAAAAGTTACATGAAGAGAGTTAGTGATTGGTTGTGTTGTGGTGCCATCAGTGATTAGCCCCCCCATGTCCTGATTGGTCCATCCGCAAGCCCCTAAGCCTGGGACCATCGTCGTTCCCAGCTCGCAATGTACCTGGTGTTGGCAACAATGTGTGACTATGTGTCAGTGGAACACAATGGACAGGTCCTGTTACTTGCTATTAGAGCGCTCCTTTCCCCCATTGCTGCCGGGGTCTGAGTTGTTACGCTTTTGTTGCAAGCTGGGTCCCAGACTTGGGATCCCAGTGCTCCTTCAGTCCTTGAGGCTTGGCATCATATCAGTTCAGCTTGGTCACGTGTTGAGAGACCGTGTTTGAGGCAGAATTAAATCACAGGGATTTGATTTGTATTTCACCTTTTGGCAGCTGCAGCAGTGGCAGATGCAACCTTGGCTGGGGGAGCTCGGAATGTCGATTGTAACATTGTGACCTTGGCTGCGGCAGCTCCAGTTTAGGGGTGGTTTTGTGTGCTCAGCACTTCATGGCTCTGTGCAAGCCTGCAGACTCTGGTTTTAAGGCCTACTTTGGCTTTGTTATATGTAGCGGTATGAGGTCCATAAGGCGAGGGGTGTGGGACTGCGGTGCGGTTCTTTGTTCATTGGTCCATATGGTCTTGTCTTCAGGGTTAGTTGCATGAAGTGTCTGCAAGCATGTACACAAACTCTTCTGGCATCTTGCGTTTCTGTGATGCGGTTGCTGACCTATATAAAAAATAATAACGATGCATGTCCGTGAGTGTGTATGGTCCTCTACGCCGTAGCACTGACCGTGTTCTTCATGTGGTTTTGGTGTGTGTCTGATCCAGGTGCACGGCAGCATGTGTGTTTCGGTCCGTTGTGGCTATGTCGCTGTGTCATCTCTAACCATGGTAGGCGTATGTTTGTGACGTTTAGTCGAGTTGGTCCATGAGTTCGGTTTCACCTCCATTGTGGTTGCCTGCTCGTGTTCTGGATGGGAAGCGGCCAGGGTTTTCAGGTGGAGCAGGGTCACGGTGGGTGTGGACATCTGGGGCAGTGGACAGAGGTGCAAACTCTTCCCGCTGAGGGTGCTTGGGTCGTGATGTTATCGGCCATTATTTGTACGTTGGTCGGGTGAAGGGACCGTCCCATTTTCCCTCTTCAGTCCCCCCTCTGGTCGGCTTGTTGACCTCAAAATGATCCACTCTCTTGTCTCCTCGCACTCGCCACACCTTTGTAATACCAGCCAGGTGTCCGTACCGGTCTACGTGATCTTCAAACGACCAGTACATATACACACATCCACCACCGGGCTTACAATAAACACATTTTCCAACATAGCTCTTCGGATTTCATGGATTTTCAACCTTTACTGATGGTGGGTACAAGTCTGCTTCCACTATCTGTTGGCGTAGCCGTTCGTGTTCCTTGATGATGATGATGTCTGTGTGTATTTCGTCTTCTGCTGGCATTAGTATGTGCATACCGACCATTTCTTCTGCTGTGCGTTTTGACCTCGCCATCCATAACTTTATCCCCATTAGAGATGTCATTCCCAGTACCATGCATCCTGCCAATACCTTGACACCATCCACCAACTATGATGGCATCCATGACCAGATGTAGGAGAACCAGCTACCATCCTTTTTTGTCCCCTTTGCTTCTTCTTCCATCTTTGCGTGCATCTTGGTCAATTGCGATACCGCTTCGAAAGAGTGCCATTATCTTCGTCATTTACAGGAATGAACGTACAGCAGGAACATCCAATCTTTGCGCAAACTCCTCCTTCCATTGCTGTAAGAAGGTCCAGCACGTATCGGTTCTGCAAGGCCTCCATTCTTATTGGCCTTAGTTCTTCTTTCATTGTGTTGAATCCGTTCACCGTGGCGTTTATTGTCATCATCAGCTCCCATCTTGTAATTTGCAGAGATTTTGCATTCGCATACGCTTGCACTCCGGGATGTATTACTGAGGAAAAGAACATGGCGGCTCTACTGAACAATCTGTGAGCCGGTGGGATGTCACTGAGGGCTGTTTCTGATTTGCCCCATCTGTAGTTCCCCATCAGTGGTTCTCCTTGCCTCTTGACCCTGGTCAGCGTTTTTCCGGTGGGGGTGGCACCCTGCGATGTGCTAGCCGTTTGCTCCATTTATCTTTTCCTTCTCTTGTTTCCTTCATCCATTTTGGGGAAGTTTTCCATTTTAATGTTTTTCTATGGAACAACTAGGGAGGGAACATTTACATATGCCCTGGTACATACTCCACCCCATGATTGTGGTGGGCTATGGCATGCTTTTGCTCCAGATGCCCAGTAGTGGTCCATTAGTACTACAGTTCCAGCTCCCCCCTCAGGTAGCTTCACTATCCATTTACATCCTTCATTCGTCCCTACAGCAGTTTCTCCATCATGCTGGTAACATAATGTGGGGATTCTAATGGGATAATCGTCAACGGCTCCTCCTCCGTGTCCAACCAGGCAAGTAGTCCTGCGCTCTTCCCCCATTCCTTGTAGCATCTGTCATTTTCCTCCTGAACCTTCATTACTGGAACCTTTGTCAATATTAGTATATTGCTCCCCACTACTCCGTCCACCCATCCGATCTTCATGTATACCTTGCCGTATACTAGTAACAGTGGTATCTCCCAGCATCCAGGCTCACCTCCTACCTCACTTGCTCTCCAGTTACACGGCAGATAATCCAGTGTCACTTCTTTCGTTTCTCCTTTTTCTGGTCCGTCCATCATGTACCGTAGCCCTTGTGTGAGTTGCCAAGAATTATCGTACATAGGTAATATTTTAATGAAGTTATCTTCGCATGGGTATGTTGACCTTGATTTCCACCTCAGTGTTGCCATTTTCCCTTGGAATCGTCCTCGTGTCTAAAACAGTGCTAGATAGAGAAGGCACCCTGCTGTGGGCGACGGCACTTCAGTTGCCACAAATGTTCTGGAGGCGCTCATGGCGTATGGAATCAACGAGCAAATGTAACAGTTGTCCTTTGTTGTATCCTTACCAATTTTGAACATGTGTTTATACCACATGTTGGTAGAGATTTGTGTGGACTCTGTAAGATGTGTCAAGCGGCAGTTATCAGTCCAGTGGTCAAAAATACCCCCAACATTTTTATTACAGTTCTTACTACCACTGGCATATTGACCTTACCTTATGCTGCCGTCCTGCAGCTATTTTAGTTCAGATGATATAGGTGCCCACCTGAAAATGCCAAAATGTTTGTGTGGTTAACAGTTAGTATTTATTAATTAAGCCCTGTGTATCAAATAGTCGTTCAATGCCCATGCGAAAAGCTCCTCCCACATCCGCCTGATTGTCCTGTCTCTCAGAGCATGTAAGGCCGCGTGGAGGGAATGGGAGCGAGCGCTGATGTACCCCAATGAAGTATCTAGGAATACTAGATTCTGATTGATACAGATGAACGTCCAATATAGAACATTTATTACCCCTATGAGGGTGGCAAACTTTAACAAACAAACCAGTCCAACATGTCCATGGTGTGTGTGATAGAGAGGAGGCCGACCTAATGCTTATGTTTTGGGGGTGTGAGAAAACACACCTTTTTGGGCAAAAATTGAGCGGGAGTGCAGGAAGGCTGGAATCACCAGATATGAATGGTCCCCAAAAGAATGTCTCCTGGGCACATATCCCAGACTGAGTAAGGTTAAACATACAATCAAATTCATGAGCATGGCATGTACATTGGCAAAGAGGACGATAGCAATGGCATGGAAATCGAAGGCGGGCCCGCAAATGCAAGGTAGAAGAGGGAAATGGAAAGGTGGGCTGCAGCAGAAACAGAGGCCTGGGCTGCAGGCACAGTTGGAAATGCTGGAGATGTTAGTGTCACATTCGAAGCATGGAAAGCGCTGATCGGAGATATGTTTCTCCCATCCGATGATATGCCCCCTGAACAGGTAAATTCAAAGGAAAATATACAGAGTAATGCAAACTATAAGCAAAGTCCTGACCAGGTTGCGCTGTACCCCTAGAACTTGGTAGAGTGGACTGGAATTATACCCCCTGCAATGTTGAGTAAAATAATGTGAAAAAGTAAATGAAGACAGTTGTTGTTTATTGTTAATACGTTGTTGAAAGTTGTAGTATGATGACAAGAAATGGCAATGTAATGATAAACACGAAGAAATAGCCTGTAATGCACAATTTATAAATGCCAATAAAAAATGCTTTAAAAAAAACAATAACTAAAATGGGAGTAGTCTCGACCATCAAACGATAAACAAAACAGTCCTAGTGGAGTCCGTCAAAAGAAAATGGCCTATGCTAACAAAACCTAATGCCTGCCCTATCTATTGAAATAACAGTGTATAACAGAGAAATGTATGCAAAGGATAAATCTGTGTTCAAAATAATAAAGGTGGCTGAATCAGCTCTGCTCCCCACGTTAGACCACACAATGTATGGCGGTCCTTGTAGACAGGATGACACTCTCTGGCTCGGATTTTCTGTATGCTAAACAGTTCCCAAAACGTGGATCGAGGCCGGCCTGGCCTTCCACGTTAAAGTCTCTCGTTCAGACCTCCAAATAATGTTTCAACACAAAGTTCACTTAAATCCCTCTCTGTCAGGCTCAGACCTCTTCAAACACAGTTCACGTAGGCCCCCCTCTGTCGGGCTGAGACCTCTTCTAACACAAAGTTCACATAGGTCCCCCGTTGTCGGGCTCAGACCTCTTCAGCACAAAGTTCTACAAAACTTGCAAAGGGGTTCCCTTCCACAAGCTTATTACACTTCAGTTCTCCCTCATGTTACACTACGGCCTCCGCTCAGGGGGGCTTCTGTATCCATGTCATCACACAATAGGGGTACACCTAGGTTTTGCAGGCGAAGCATAGCACTTCACCGCGGCATAAAGAAAGTTGCGGCTCTGTTCTTGAACTGCTGGCAGCTTCCCTGGAGAAAAATGCATTGTTCCCCTTTACAGACTATATCTGCCATGATCCTTGGCACCTAGTTGTAGTCCTGTGTAGGTTGACACCAGAGCCTCGTTTTCGTCTGGTCACTCCTCCTTCCTGATTTAGTGAATGGCAGCTTACAGAACGCTGCTTCTGTTTACAGTTGCTACAGGTGCTTTCCTGGCCTCCGTGTCAACCTCCTTGTAAATCCTGCTCTTGTGTGCCAAACTCTGCTTTTCGTTTACGGACTGCCTTGGATTCCGATTTAAACCTCATTTTGCTTCTCGTGTGCCAAACCCTGCTTCACGTTTACGGACTGCCTTGGATTCCGATTTAAACCTCATTTTGCTTCTGGTGTGCCAAACCCTGCTTCACGTTTACGGACTGCCTTGGATTCTAAGCAACAGCCGCTCGAGTCTTTGGAACTGATTGCTCATATAAAGCGGTAAGTCAGATTGACATCACCTTGTTCCCATTGTAGCTGGAAATACTTCCTTCTGCTGACTCTGTGGATTGTTACTGAATTCTTGCCATCCACATCACCTCCTGTGTCCTATTTGGGGATTCCTCTCAATTACCTGGACTGCCTACCGTTCAGTACACACTGGGACGCTCTGCTGAAAATGAACCACCCCGTCCCTAGTGCGCTCCTCGTGTCGCCCGGGCAAAAGTTACCCTACTAACATTCCCTTTTTTTTATTTTATACTTTCGTTGTTCGTTCCCTTGGAATATTCAATGATCCATATTTTCCAGCAGTGGTAAGAAACTCCTACCATCTTTCTTATCCTCATTATCCTTAAGGAGTATAGCGTCTGATGGTCTTCTCTGTACCTAGGGGGTGGCTGTTGTCCAGTTCCTGTTCCATCAGGATAGGGGGTAAAGGCATAAAGGTAACAATAGTCGATTGCTGAATAAAGGGAAGTAGCTCTCATTATTCTTGGTTACTCACAGAATTCCTTTCTTTTCAGCTGGGTCCGTGGCGATGCAGTTCTCCCCCCTCTTTTATGTGATCAGTCTCTCTGATAGTCACACAGTACTACAGAGGGTCATATCGCAGAAAAGGTCTTTTACCCTCGCAGAGAGGAGGCCTAGTTGGAAGCTCATCCGGGCTCCTTCCACTTATTCCCTGAGAAATCGAGGTATCCTGTCTTTGGGCACTCTTCATTCGGTGACTAACAAAAACAGAAGCCATGGAAGAAGGTGATCCCCTTAACACTTTAGTCCGTTTAGTGTCTGACCTGCAGAATGATATGACCGCAGCACAACATGCTCTTCTTCAGAGAATGGATGATATTCAGAGGTTTTCAACTCCTCAGTCTATGGGTGCTAATGTGTCTGATTCCTCTGCCTCTGGTTGTGGAGCCTCTACGGCTTCTGGGTTTTCCGCAGCTCCTGTTCTTATGGCTACTCAATTCCCGTTTCCCCCTTCCAGAAAGGTACACTGGTGACCCAAAACAATACCGGACTTTCATCAACCAATGTAAATTGCACTTTCTTTGTCGTCCTACAGCCTTCCCTAATTCCACCACTAAGGCAGCCTTTGTTCTGTCGCATCTTGGGGGAACAGCAGCAGCCTGGGCTAACCCCTTCTTGAATCAAATAGCTATGTGTTACATGATTGCGATGCTCTCATCTCAGCCATGAATAGGGTATTTGATACGTGATATAAATCCCAGGCTAAGGATCTAGAATTCCTAAACCTACGCCAGGGTACTTCATCTGTATTTACCTATTTTACACGTTTCAATCAACTGGCAGCTGAGACGGACTGGTCGGAAGAGAAAAAATCAGCTGTATTCTACAGAGGCCTGGCTACAGTCCAGGTGGTTCCTACCACATTTGGTGAACTGTTGGATTTGGTTTTGCAGATAGATGCCAGAAGAGCCGAAAGAAGGGGTGAACGCAGGACCCCTACGCAGGCTACTCCTCTCTCAGATTCCACGAGTTCACCTGCCTCCGCTCCGGAACCTATGCAGGTAGGGGCCGTTAGGGGACCTTTAACCCCTGCACAACGTGAGTACAGATGTTCTCACAATCTATGCATGTATTGCGACTCGGCCGAACATCAGTTAAAGGATTGCCCTAAGAAACCCACCAAGAAGGCGGGAAACGCCAGAATCCGGCGATAGGTGGAGTCCCTACGCTGGGGGTACTCTCTTTGGACTCCCAGGGTATAGGTTAGCTCCTGTCAGTTTGCCAGTGGTCTTTGCTACATCGTCTGACAGTTCCTTTTCTTCCTTGGCCATCATTGATTCTGGGGCAACAGGAAATTACATGGACTATGATTATGCAGCCAGTAACAATATTCCGGGATCCACCAAGGCTCACCCGGAAACAGTTCACGCTGTAGATGGCATGTCTTTGATTTCTGGGCTGGTAACCCATAACACGTCCCTGGTATGGATGCAAACAGAAGAGGGGCATGTAGAATCTATTTCCTTTGATTTAATCAAGGCCCCTCAGTTCCAAGTAATTTTGGGCATCCCCTGGTTGCAGCGTCATAACCCTGCTATTGATTGGGCCAAAAACGTTGTTCAATAAGCCTCCTCATTATGTAATGAGAAGTGTTTTCATAGCACCAATGTATGTCCGGAATCCTCTTGTCAAGCCTTAGTAGCTTCCATGGCGTTAATAGGGGCCATATCCACTGTTTCTGATAATCCAATTCCTGCAGAATATCAGTGATTCCAGGATGTGTTCGATAAAGGAGGTGCTGATCATTTGCCACCACATAGACCATATGATTGCCCCATTGATCTGGTGCCTGGTGCTAAGATTCATGCCGGCAGAGTGTATTCACTCACCCTGTCAGAAGACAAGATATTAAGGAGTACATAGATGAGGCCTTACAAACTTGCTTCATTAGACCATCCAGATCCCCAGCAGCTTCCCCACTCTTTTTTGTCCCTAAGAAAGAGGATGACCTTCACCCTTGTATTGATTACAGGGCACTCAATGCCATCACAGTAAAAAACCAGTATCGCCTTCCGTTAATATCGGTTTTATTAGATCAGCTGGGTTCCGCAGTGATATTCACCAAATTAGACCTACGGGGTGCGTATAACCTTGTCCGTATCAGAGAGGTGGACGAATGGAAAATGGCCTTCAAGACACGTTATGGCCTGCTCGAATATCTTGTCATGCCATTTGGCTTGTGTAATGCCCCAGCTACGTTTCAGATATTTATGAATGACGTGTTCCATGACTGACTGAATCTATTTGTCATCGTCTATCTAGACGACATATAGATTTTTTGTAAAATATTTTTACATTTCTTTATTGGTTTAATAACATAAAATAACAAAACCATTATCATTCAACAATTGGTATGCTTATCAAAAATATAACCCCAACCCTACCCCACCCTCCCCTCCCTCCTCCAAGACCACGGGTAGTTCACTGTTCCCCTCGAGTCCATGCTCTGGTCCTGGCTACCCTCACCGCCCAGGACACTACCAGCCAACTCGGGGTGAAGCAAGGGCACTGTCAGCGCCACCCAACAGTGCAGTTCCTCGCTGGAATCTAGTCTCTGCACTTGAATTGCCGTTTCCCATGCTGCGGTTTCAGCTGTAATCCACTTCGTAAGATCTCCCCACCATAGGGACTCATGCAGACCTCTGGGGCTTTTCCAACCCATGGCTATGTGTCTTTTAGCTGTTATGTATATAAGGTCTCTGAGCTTATTTAGGGCTTTGTTTTTCCTGTTTCACCTATATCTGCCCAGGATACAGGCCGTAGGCTCGTCTACCTCAACTTCTATGTCTGCGCTGGCCACTCTGTCCTTCACTTGTGACCAGAACTCCCTAATCACTGGGCAGCCCCAGAACATGTGAGTCATTCCAACCCTGGGCTCACTGCATTTAGGGCATAATTGGGTTTCTGCACCTGTGAATCTTGATATGACTTCCGGTGTGAGGTATGCCCGGTTGGTGATATACAGCTGGATAAGCTGCAAGCGGGCGTTTCTGGAGACTTTCTTATGGTAGTAGGTTATTTCACCCCAATCTTTGTCTTCAAAGGCGTGGCCCAATTCAGTTTCCCACTTATTCCTGCATTTAAGGTCGTCCCTGGTCGTGCCCAACAGCAGAGCCTCATAGATTTGTGAGGTTTCGTGGCTCCCTTCAGCAGAGTGCAGTATCGGTTCTATGCATTCATCCTCCTCGGTCTGGCCGGCAGTGTCCGGCCACCTATTGGTCATGGCCTGTACAACTACCCTTGCAACAAGAACTGGCCTACTGGAAGGCCTGTGGCTTCACAGAGTTCCGAAAAAGTTAAGATTTCTTGTTCTTGGATCAAGTCCCCTAGTGTGGCCACCCCGAAGGGCTCCCACTGGGTGCGTGTTTCAAGTTGCCCCCAAAAATTATTAGCCATAAGTGCTGCAATGGGGATCTGCAGGGAAAATGGATCTTCCGACCCAACCAGCTTACAGGCCCTCTTCCAAAGCCGGATCCCGAGCTTGGCGAGGTAAGTGCAATGTCTCAGAGCACCCTCCCTGGCCCACAGTAAGTCTCTTAGTAACAGATGGGTTACTAAGAGACTTGGGCCGGTTGGAGGAGGCGAGTGTCCGTCGTGCTCTCATCAGCCATCCATCGCGTGACATGCCTCAGCAGGCTATCGAGGAAGTAGAGCTAGAAATTGGGGATCTTCAATCTGCCCCTCTCGTATGGTCTGTGTAGAGTCTCCAATGCCACCCTGTGCCTACCTCCCTGCCAGAGGAAACCCCTACAGAGTTTGTTGATGTCTTTAAAGAATGAGGGGGGATGTTGAAGGGAACATTAGTAAAGTTATGTAGTAGGCGGGGGAGAGCAACCATCTTAAGGAGACCCCAGAATTCCATGGATTTCATGAGAGAGTCTTTAGCTCTTATGGTATTAAGGATATGTTCTGTGCAGGGGCTACGGTGTACGGTTATCCCCAGATATTTGAAAGATGTCACCTGCCATTCGAGATCTAGGGGAGGGGATCTATATTCATCGCTGTGTAGTGCTGCTAGGGGGGTAGAGGCAAGATTTGCTCCTATTGATCTGAATACCGGTGTGTTTGTGGAAACAGTCTAGGGTTTCTAAGATGTAGGGCAGGAGGTGCTCAGGGTCTTGTAGGTACAAAAGGGTGTCATCTGCGTACATGGAGATGAGGTGGATCACCCCATCTATCTTAATGCCCCCATCCCCGTATTCCTGTTTTAGGTAAGCTGCCACCGGTTCCGCGGCAATAATGTATAACATGGGGGACAGTGGGCAACCTTGGCGGGTGCCCCTGTGAAGGGACCATTTTGCGGAATAGGTTTTGTTGGTGCGCACTCTCGCGGTGGGGTTAGCATAAACCAGCTGGGTCCACTTTAAAAAAACTGGGCCTAACCCCATTTTGGCCATGGTAGCATATAACCAATCCCATCTTACGGAATCAAAATCTTTGGTGGCATCTAATGATGCCACTGCAAGTTTCTGTGGCCTTCCCTCTTTACTGTATATGACGTGATGTAACCTGCGCAGGTTCTCGGTGATGGAGCGCCCCGGGACATATTCAGGTTAAAGACGACATATAGATATACTCTACCTCTACGGATTCGCACAGGGAACATGTGCGTTTTGTCTTGCAGAGGTTAAAGGAGAACCATCTCTTTGTCAAAGCAGAAAAATGTGGCTTTAATGCCACCGAAGTGGAATTCCTTGGTTACGACCTTACAAATCATGGCACTAGAATGAGTCGTTCCAAAGTCAAGGCGATTCTGGACTGGCATGTCCTGTCCTCCATCAAGGCATTGCAGTCCTTTTTAGGATTATTGAACTTCTATAGACGTTTCATCCATTCTTTTTCCACCATTTCCGCTCCCTTGACAGCATTAACAAGTTCCAAACAGCCATATCGTTGGACAACGGATGCACAATCGGCCTTTGACGCCTTGAAAGCAGCATTTTCTACTGCTCCGGTGTTAAAACACCCTAATCCGCTCCTTCCGTTTTTGGTGGAAGCCGACGCCTATGGACCGCAATTGGGGCAGTTTGTTTTCTTTGTTTGTTTTATTATTTGTAATGCGCACCTAACCCAAGGGTAGCAGGGCGCAAGAGCAACAAGAGGAATGTATAGCTTAGGTTACATATGACGACATGGATGGAGTCCAGATATGGTTACCGTGCTGGACACATCCGCAACATTGAGAACAGATACAATAAAACATATTTACAGAAAGTATAATATACAAAATGTACACGTTATAGCTAAGCATATAGGGAAGCAGGTGAGAAAAGCAAGTACGTTAGTTGTCGTGTTCCTTGATCCAGTGGATAAGATTGGATCTAAATTGTATGTAATGAAAGTCTTCTCTTAGGGGTGGCGGTAGAGAATTCCAATGTTGTGCTGCTTTGACGGGAAAGCTACTCCCCCCAGTCATAGTGCGTTTGAATCTCAGCACCAAGAGGAGGTTTGAGTTGACCTTTCTGGAGGGGCGGCAGGAAGCTCGTCTGGTAAATCTCTTTGTCAGGTAAAGAGGGGCAGAATGGTGGAGACATTTGTGGATCAAGGAGACAGATTTAAGGAAGATCTTGTCTGTCGTGGAGAGCCAGTTGACAGATCTTCTAATATCTGAAATGTGGGCTTTCTTCGGGAGACCGAGGGCTGCTCTTAAGGCATTATTTTGCAAGATTTGAATCTTGTTTGTGAAGTATTTGTTACTGCCTACCTATAGGGCATTACAATAGTCCAACTTGGACAGGATCAAAGCTCTAGCAAGGGATATGGAATTATTGGAGGATAGGAAAGGTTTGGCTGCTCTGATGAGATTGCAAGTATAGGATGTGGCGGAAGCCATAGCGTTTACTTGTATTTTTAATGTTAGTGTGGAGTCTAAGTGGAAGCCAAGGGTTTTTACCTCCTTAGCCACGGCAATGCTATTATTGTCAATTTTGAATGAAGAGTAGTTCTGGCCAAGTTTGTTGAGGTTAGCTGTTGTGCCCAAGATGAGGAGTTCCGTTTTATCATCATTCAGGCATAGACCATGGGAGGCCATCCATGCCTGGATGATGAGGTACACTCTGTTTATAAAGGCCAAATCCTTGTCATAATCTCCCGTCAACGGTATGAGGATCTGGGAATCATCGGCATAGTTCATGTAGGTGATACCCAGACCGTCAAGATCATCGAAAAGGGGCTTTGTAAAAATATTGTACAGAGTGGGCGAGACGCAGGAGCCCTGTGGCACACCGCAAGTTATAGGTATTGGGTCCACAGCTGCTAACGGGGAGAAGACTTGCATTGTTCTGTTATTGAGAAAGGATTGAATCCAGTCGATTGCCTCTTGGGAGAAGTGGGCTGCCGTCTCAAGGTGCTTGCAGAGGATCTCATGGTCGACCAAATCGAATGCTGCTGAGAGATCAAGGAGCAGCAGTAGTGCCGTCTTGCCCTCGTCTCTCAACTCATCAATTTGTGCCTTAAGGTCTACCAGCGCGGTCTCAGTTCCATGTTGGGGTCTGAAGCCAGACTGACGGACTCCTAGGAGGTTGTTGTATTCAAGGTAGTGTTGGATTTGTATATATGCTATTTTATCAAGGATTTTAAGTAGGAATAGCACTGTGGTGATAGGACGGTAGTTGGTGGGATCTAAATTTTGTTTCTTGGGGAGTGGGAGGACCCAGGATTGTTTCAGGTTATTAGGTATGATACCTGAGGTGAAGGATGCATTTATAAGTTTGGTAATGAACGGGGAGAGTTCACAAGCTGCATCTTTTATGAGTTGCGCTGGGCATAAGTCACCATGGCAGTTTGAAGGTTTAAGAGTAAGGATGACTTTTTCGACCTCTATGGTGGATACTTTGCAAAAGTTAAAGTGGGGGATGGCTGCATAGGGTTGAGTCGAAGTTGGTAACAGTGCTGTAGTATTAGTGTTGCTGGGTTTCAAGGTGGTAAGAAGAGTGTCTTTTTTGTTATTAATCTTAGTTTGTAAGGTTGTAATTTTATTGGCCAGAGCATGTTGTATGCCCGTGCACTAGTTTTTGTCCTTGAGGCAGGAGTCTGGAGTTTGGATGGGGAATTCTACCTCTTTCAGAATAGCAAAAAGCTCTTTGGTATTGGACTTGGCTTGGGAGATGCGGAGGACGTGGGAGGTTTGTTTAGCAAGGATAATTTCTTTTTTATAGAGGGTAGCTTGTTTGCTCAAGTTATTCTTGTTAGTCTCAGATGGATCTAGGCTCCATATTTTTTCGCAACAACGTTTCTCTTTTCTAATTGCTTTTAGGTGTGGAGTGTACCAGGTATTCACGTGTTTGCGAGGTTTGCTCTTTCTCATTTTTAGCGGTGCTATGACATCAAGGGATGATAACATCACTTTGTTGTACATATCTACCATAGTGAAGGGATCGGTGTGGTCTGAGATAGAGTTGAGAGTGGGTAATATCAAAGGGAAGAGGTTTTCTGGAGTGATATTTCTTTTGTTTCTAGTGGGGACCGCTGGTGCTATACTGTCGATGGGCAGTGGAGCTGATGCTTCTAGTGAACACATAATCAGATGATGGTCGGACCAAGACTGGGGCATTATGGATGTGACCGTGATTGGGCAATTGTGCTCAGCAATCCAGTCAAGGGTTCTGCCTTTGGTGTGGGTGGGCGGTGTGATCTTTTGGGTAAAACCTAATTCTTCTAAGGAGTTGTTGATTAAGGTTGCACTGGGGTCTAGGAGGTCACTGAAGCCAAGGCTAAAATCTCCTAGTATGATGCTTTGAGAGGAATTTTTAAGGTTGTTGGACAAGATATTGGTTAGGTCCTCTTCAAAGGATCCTAGCGGGCCTGGGAGTCGGTATATAAGGTGGATGGATACTGACTGCGTGTTGGATATGGCTAACTTGGTGGTTAGAAATTCACAAGAGTCAGTGTTGTGGGGAGGAGAGAGTCTCAGTGTAAGGTTGGTTTTAGCTATTATGGCGAGGCCTCCACCTCGTGAGGTGGTGCGATCTAATCTTACCAAAGTGTAGTCATCTGGGATGGCTAGCATAATTGCTGGGCCAGCTGCAGGGGGGAGCCAGGATTCAGTGATCGCTAGGAAGTCCATATTTTCTTTTTGAATTAGATCGGCTATATCTGTTGCTTGCGCAACCATAGAGCGGGCATTTATAAGAGCACCCATAATCCCAGACTGAGCTGGTTGGGGCAGTGAAGGCTGTATCTTGAGACTGCATTTCGGGGCAGAAATGGGCTCTCGGAAAAGTCTGCTGTTCAGTTGGAGGGGGTGCTGTGAATGACTAGTTTTGCAAGGGCTGGTAGTAGCATTACTAGATGCTTTTTTAGGTAAAGGGTCGTACAGTTTTGGGAGTCTCGCGCGTAATTTGAGGTTCTTCTGTAATAGGGTACAAGGTCTAGAGATCATGTCAATCTGCTTAGGGAGGTTGTGCGCGGATGCTAGTAGGGGTGTAGAATGTAGCATAGTGAAGTCTTGCAGGGTGATTATATGAAGGAGTGTCCTTAGTAGGACTGTGTAGAATGGTGGGAGGTACATATTGTGATCGTGTGCGTAGGGCTGGTTACGAGTTGGTGTGTGGTAGCTATGAGGGCACAGATCATAAATGGGACCACAGGTCTATAGTTTGGCAACTGAGCATGTGGCTCAAGCAATAGGAATACAACAGGAGAGTAGTGTAAAGCTACTGTCTATTTGCAAGCAAGGCAGAAAAAATCTAACAGGGCTAGCATAATGCGTACGTAAGGACTTAAGGCTAAGCAATTAGTTGGATGCGCATATGGCATAAATAAGCTGGTGTGAGGCTAGTATGCTAGATAACATAATAGGGGCATACAATCATAGGCATTATTACTTGAGTAGAGCTGGGTTAGGTACAGTATGGTGTACTGGTAGCTATAGATCTATTGGCAATCGGGTGAAATAATAGATTGAACAGGGTAGGACTACTGTCTACTGGCAGGCATGGCAGCGTAGGTCTAGCAGGCCTAGCGTAGTACGTATGCAGTGGAGGCTGAAAGGCAGTAGTTCAGTATACACAAGCAATAGACCACCTAGATTCGAAATTTACAGTGGAGGCTGAAAAGGCAGCAGTTCAGTATACACAAGCAATAGACCACCTAGATTCAAATTTGTAGTGGAAGCTGAAAAGGCAGTCTTGTCACAAGGGTGTCCAGACTCAGGGGAGATACATCACGTTGCATATTTCTCAAGGAAACTCACCCAGTACGAACGCAAATGACCTAATCACGGAACGGGAACTCCTGGCCATCAAAGACGCCTTCTCTGAATGGCGTCACCACCTACTTGGAGCATGTCATCCGGTAACAGTCTTTTCGGACCATAAGAAGCCTCCTAGCCTTCAGGTCTATGAGTGTCTTACCGCCTGACAAGCACGCTGGCATCTTTTTTTTTCTCAATTCGATTTCACCATTACTTACCATCCAGCTCGCCTCAATACATGTGCTGATGCTCTGTCTCGTCTGTCCTCGGGCCCATGTGATGCTCCACTGGATCGCCCCCTTTTGCTGCCTTGTCGAGGATGCACAGTCCAACCTCATTGCGGTCCCTGATTTCTGATTGGGTCTCCTCCCATTCCGAGGAGTGTAAGGACCTTCAGTTGGACGTGGTACAAGGCATGCCTTATATCCAAGGATGTTTGTTCATTCCTCTGGGGCAGGCTTGTGCTCGTGCATTAGCTTGGTCTCATGATTTCTTGATTGCGGCCCATCTGGGACAACAGAAGACTTTGGAGGCTCTATGTCGTTGGGCCTGGTGGCCTCGTATGTCTCGGGATGTGATAGACTACCTGGCCACGTGTTCAATATGCTCTTAATGTAAAATATCCCGTTCTATGCCTGTGGGTTTTTACAGCCGCTTCCAGTTCAGCACAAACCTTGTACATGTTGACTATGGACTTTGTTGTTGACTTACCGCCTGTTGACGGCTTTGACACAATCTGGGTTGTCATTGACTATTTTACCAAGATGACTCTATTCATTCCATGTAAGGGACTGCCTTCGGCACCTGTTCTGGCTTCTCTTTTTCTAAAATATGTTTTCCGTTTTTTTGGTTTCCCTTCTATTTTGGTGTCTGATCATGGACCTCAGTTCACCTCACGTTTTTGGAGGGCTCTGACAACTTCTCTCCACAGCGATGATCAGTTTAGTTCAGCCTATCACCCTCAAACTGACGGGCAGACTGAGAGGGTGAATGCCACGCTTGCACAGTACCTACGTTGTCTTTGCCTGTGGTTCCAATCTACCTGGTTGTGTATGCTTCCGTCTGCGGAATTCGCTTATAATAACTTGTTGCATTCTGCTTCTGGGGTCACTCCTTTTTTTGCCCTCTACGGACAACATCCGCGTACTCTACCCCTTGATCCCTCACTGCCACTGGACAACCCGGCGGCCCGGGCTTGTGTTCGTGATCTCTGTGCTGTTCGTCGGTTTGTTCAGGCCCACATCTTACACGCCCAAGCTAGAGCCAAGAAATATGCGGACCGCCGCAGGGCCCCTGCTACGGTGTACAGACACGGTATGAAGGTCTGGTTATCGACTCGCAACTTGCGGATTCCTGGGAAGCGTATGTTTCTCCCCAAGAACGTGGGTCCCTTTCCGGTCAACAAGGTCATAAATCCTGTGGCTGAACGCCTTTCCTTTCCCTCCTCATGGAAACTGCATCCTGTTGTTCATGTATTCCTTCTCAAACCTTGTCCTTTGTCTACCTGTCTGCCTCGCCGCCCCCCTCCGGTCCGAGTGGTGGGACGTAGTAAGTATGAGGTTGCTGCTATTCTGGACTACAGGCTCCATAGAGGTTGTCCCTTCTATTTGATTTATTGGAAAGGCTACGGTCCAGAGGATAGGACCTGGGAACCGCTGGGTAATATCCATGCTCCTGCCCTCTTATGCCGCTTTCATGCCCGTATGGGGTTGGCGCCGCCTTTGGGGGTGGATGCTGTTACACTACGGCCTCCACTCAGGGGGTCTTCCGTATCCATGTCATCACACAATAGGGGTAAACCTAGGTTTTGCAGGCGAAGCATAGCACTTCACTGCGGCATAAGGAATGTTGCGGCTCCATTCTTGAACCGCTGGCGGCTTCCCTGGAGAAAAATGCATTGTTCCCCTTTACAGACTACATCTCCCATGACCCTTGGCACCTAGTTGTAGTCCTGTGTAGGTTGACACCAGAGCCTCGATTTTGCCTGGTCACTCCTCCTTCCTGATTTAGTCAATGGCAGCTTACAGAACGCTGCTTCGGTTTACAGTTGCTACCGGCGCTTTCCTGACCTCTGTGTCAACCTCCTTGTAAATCCTGCTCTTGTGTGCCAAATCCTGCTTTTCGTTTACGGACTGCCTTGGATTCCGATTTAAACCTCATTTTGCTTCTGGTGTGCCAAACCCTGCTTTTCGTTTACGGACTACCTTGGATTCCGATTTAAACCTCATTTTGCTTCTGGTGTGTCAAACCCTGCTTCACGTTTACGGACTGCCTAGGATTCCGATTTAAACCCCATTTTGCTTCTGGTGTGCCAAACCCTACATCACGTTCACGGACTGCCTTTGGATTCTAAGCAACAGCCGCTCGAGTCTTTGAACTGATTGCTCATATAAAGCGGTAAGACAGATTGACATTACCTTGTTCCCACTGTAGCTGGAAATACTCCCTTCTGCTGACTCTGTGGATTGTTACTGAATTCTTGCCATCCACATCACCTCCTGTGTCCTATTTGGGGATTCCTCTCAATTACCTGGACTGCCTACCTTTCAGTACACACTGGGACGCTCTGCTGAAAGTGCACCATCCCGTCCCTATTGCGCCTCTCGTGTTGCACGAGCAATAGTTACCCTAATAACATTCCCTTTTTTTTATTTTATACTTTCGTTGTTCGTTCCCTTGGTATATTCAATCATCCATATTTTCCAGCAGTGGTAAGAAACTACTACCATCTTTCTTATCCTCATTATCCTTAAGGGGCATAGTGTCTGAAGGTCTTCTCTGTTCCTATGGGGAGGCTGTTGTCCAGTTCCTGTTCCATCAGGATAGGGTGGAAAGGCATAAAGGTAACAATAGTCGATTACTGAATAAAGGGAAGTAGCTCTCATTATTCTTGGTTACTCATCACTATTCCTTTCTTTTCAGCTGGGTCTGTGGCGGTGCAGTTCTCCCCGCTCTTTTATGTGATCAGTCTCTCTGATAGTCACACAGTACTACAAAGGGTCATATCGCAGAAAAGGTCTTTGCCCTCGCAGCGAGTAGGCCTGGTTGGAGGCTCCAACCAGGCCCCTTCAAACAATTCCCTGAGAAATCCAGGTATACTGTCTTTGGGCACTCGCCGTTCGGTGAGTAACACCTCAGCTGGTATCAGACCACTTTGGGGTATCGAAGACTTTCAAATGTGCGTGGCTTTCTTTATAGACCTCTGCAGGACCACTTTGACTTATCGTTCAAGATTCAACTTCCACTCTCCCCTTCTCTAGGAGGTAATTCTGCTTACTTTGCTTTTTCACTTCATTTGCTTTATCGTTACAAACAATGCACCTTTCACAGAGACTTTCGAATGGGTAATTTCCTTTTGCCGGACCACTATGTTACTCAGTATCACTGATTCCACAGCTGTCTTTACCTCAAAGTTCATGCTCAGGTCTGCCTTTCTTCGCATCTCATCTACACGCGTGCACCCTTCACTTGCGATATAATGTTGTCACTTCAAGCTTTCTTTAACACACATCGGTCTCACAAGTCGCTTGCCAACTCACCAACTGTGTGTGTTTCTTTCTTGGACTTTACAATTTCCAATTCAAGAGTCAACGTTAGTGCCAGAGGCTTGGCCTCGCCTCCCCAACTTTGCCGTTCGCCCAGGGGGGTCGCTGGCATCCTTGAAACACAATGCAGCCTTCACTTGCGGGATCTGGCCTTCTCTACATGTTTTTCGCGGCCTGTCGTAGGCAACGGACTCCAGTAGGGAACTCTTGGGGTTTTCGACTTGCCGTTCTTGTCAATTGGCCCGTTACTCTGCTTCAGTAGGTTTGCCTTTGCCCCGGGAGTTCTGCTCGTACTCGTGTTCCGCCTTGCCCAGAGATTGTATTTAGGTGTTGCCTTTTATCCATGTGAGGACAGCTAATTGGTATCTGCTGTATGCACTCAAAGTCATTTGCCTGACTTTGCCTGACCCGATTAACGGGACATGTCCAGTACAATGTATGAGAGTTCATCTTGTTGCTCTCAGTCACCCTCTTCCTCGGGCCAGTGTTTGTGTGAAAAGGAGTGGGGAATTTGGGACCTCAGAGAATCCTACAAAATGGGATGGGGTAGATTAACAAAAAAGGGGGGAATATCACGCCCCACCATCGGGTGCATCACCCTCACTGCCCGAAGACTCCTCACCCAGGTGATCCTCCCGCACTGGTCCACCCCAGGAACTGAATCTAAAAGCGATGGCCGTGTCCTGGCCTCCTTAATGACAAGTCCCTGAGGACTAGCGGGTGAGACACCCTTTGGTTTCTCACACAAGGTACTAGGAACCCCCAAGCCAGAAAAGCCTGACACACAGAACACACTGATTCTGAGCCCCACCCCTGAGATCTGCCAGGAAGCACCAATCATCAAGGCAATAACATTCACAGAAGCCCAGTAAAGGAAGAAGAGTCGCTGTCCAAGCAAACAGCCCTGGAGGTGCCTGGAACCCAAAGGGAGAGACACAAAGCGAAAATGACTGCCTCACACTGCAACAGGGAGACTGAGCTGTTGAGAGGGTTGAATGGCACATGGGGACAGGCATCCCGAAACTCCCACCAATCTCTCAATTGAAAGAGAGGGAGAATCTCCAGTTGCACTCCCACCTGGAAAAACAAAATACCACAATTGTGCCAGGACTTCAAAGTCCAGGAGCAGACCTAACATCCCTGAGGGAGTGGGCACAAGAAACACCCAGCAGTAGAACCCCAGACCCTGTAAAACCTGATGTACCCTACTGAGTTCCCTCACAACCAGCAACTTCCAAAAACATTGCCCTCAGGCCCCCGGCCAACGATACGGCATGCAATGGGACACAAGACCACGGCCTGACTGCACAGGAGGGGCCACCCGAAAACTCCATCCAGAGAGTCCACAGAAACCAGGCAGCAAACACCACTTGACCCACAGGCCCCCCAGTGAGAGTTAGATGGGCCAGACACTACCACCCGAAAGCCTGTCGTGAAGGACAGGGCATCCGTGAGTGTCAGGCGGGATTTGGGGCGCCCGCATGGGAGCGAAGTCCCTATGACCTTAGGAAGAAATGGATACAAACACCCAGTGAGAGGCCGAATGTTGTCAGTATTGGTGGCTTCCTGGCTGGCTTGTCTGTATCAGCTGTGGGCATGGCGATCTGGGGTCCAGTGGGCCACAAGCTGCCTCTGCCCTGCAGATGATCCATTTGGGGGCACGATTGTTTCTCTGGGCTGCAGTGTATGGGTCTTACATGGCTGGGCCTGTGGTAGGACGTTCACCAGGGAAGGTCTGGTGGTAGGAATCAACTGTGCTCCTGATTTGGCTGTTGGTGTGCAAAGAACTGCTAGGACTTTGGGTTTGGGAATCATTCCATTAACCGGGGGTACGCAGATTTGGGGTTCATAGGGTTTCCCGTCCAGATTTATATACGGATTGGCTTCAACGTGGTAACTCCTCATCTGCATCAATGTAGTTCTTCGCTGTCCAGTGTCCGGCCTCCCACTGAGTGTTTGTATCCATGTCTTCCCAAGGTCGCAGGGACTTTGCTCCCATTCGGGCGCCCCAAATCCCGCCAGTCACTCACAGACATACACGTTTTCCTTCCCTCCGAGCTGCAGCCCCTCTTATTCACCGCCAGGGACCTGGGATCAATATTGAGTAGCCGGACCTCTGTGAGATTCCGATGCCGGAGCATTCACCGCTCGATGACCCGGGTTTACTCTGAGGTTCCGGCACCCACCTTCACTCCGACGAGTGCCTGATGAAACACCTGCGCCGGTGGCGGATGGCAAGCTCTCTCACTGAGGGCTGCCGTTGTGTTTTCATAGTGCTGCCGTGCAGCGTTACCGGCCATTCAGTACTGCTACTCAGAGCGCAGCATGCTTTCCTTTTCCTACCGCACCGACCCGGGGTAGTGCATGGGTCTGCAGGGGTAAGTCCATTCCATTGCGCCCACGTAGAGTGCAGCGTTGCCATCACTGCCGGAGACCCAAGAACTCACAGGGCCTGCCGGCACCGCACTAGATCCCTTTTGGGGCACAGCCACACACCAACACGGATGGTGCAGGAGCGCGGGAGACCACCAACAGCACCCCTCCTTCTGACCCAAAACTCTCATCAAAGAGTATACACAAACTGCTGGCCCGTCGTGGGGCTCTGTAGGCTGCCAGGTGGCCGCATCACCATCACGGGGCTCAGACCCATCGTCGCCATTATGTCCTGGCCTGCACCCAGCCAACATCCAGGGACAGGGGGCACCCTGTCAGCCCGTAAACACATGGGCGCTTCAATGGCCTGGGGGCACCCAGGCCAACACCAAAGACAGCGTCGGAGTTGCCCAGCAGGGGCACTGGCACATCGATTCACAGTTGTATGGCAGGGGCTCTGCAACACATGGATGCAGTTGCCCAGCAAGGTGTCTAGACATGGGGGAGGCATACATGCCAACCCTCCCGATTTAGGCAGGAGACTCCTGACTTTTCGTGAAAAAATATTGCTATTTTTCACGTTCTCCCACCTAAAATACTCCTAGCTCCAGTGCATCCCTATGGGAAAATGTGCCACTCCCGATTTCTCTGAATAAATCTCCCTCCCAGGTGAGTCAGAATGTTGGCATGTCCGTAGCTCCCAACCTTTTTTGTCACGAAGGCGGGTGAAAACACCCGATTTTCTTTTTGGCGGGTGAGAGGCCCATAGAAGTGAATGGGCGTATGAGGAGCTTGGCGGGTGATTCATCAGCTTTCAAGGCGGGTGACACCCGCCAAAAGCGGGTGAGTTGAGAGCTATGCGTCTGGGGAGGAGGCATCAGAGACAGCATTGCGCAGCAGGGGCACTGTCAGGGTGGAGGGGCCTGCAGCAGCTGCAACAAAAGACACATGGCAGGCAGGAGTCAGTTTTCATGGAGTGACATCTGGAAATGGCTGCCTCTTATTGTGTGTCTGTCACATGGTCATACCATGTGACCTTAGTACAGCTCTGGGAGGACCATTCTCCCAGGAGGGGTGGCACACCACACTCCGCACCCAAAAGTCAAGAATTCCTGGCCAAACACAGGGATTTTTGAGCTGCTGTGTTGTGGGTAAGGGGGAGATATTATGCCTCCAAGGAAAATAAATTAAAAAAGGATTCCTGGAGTGAGGCGGTGGCTCGGAGGTAAGTAGTGGGACGAGGAAGACGGACGTGAAGGTAATGCAATTTGCCCTCAATGTGGTGTATTCGTAGCTCACTGTGTCCTTTTGAACGTGGTGGGTGTGGTTATGCAAATATGCCCATTTTAGAGGGCGGGCCTGGGTGTGTCTGCTTACAGCAGCAGAAGTAACCCTAGAGCCCACTCTAAAAAATGTCCACCTACGTTGCTCCCCGCCCCGCCCCAAACGTTCATCGATGTCGTCTCCACTCTCGAAAAACACTTTATAATACACCGCCGTTCTCCTACCTTAACTTTAAACTGGTTCCCTCGAACGTTGTAGACCTTGGTAATAAAAAAGAGAAACGCAGAGACAGCGACTGCAGTTAACGCGGCGGCCATTTTAAAGTGGTAATTCCCACATTTAAATGAAAAGAACTTCCGTGTGGAAATGGAGGCGCGTCTACATATAGCAGTACTTTCGTGAAGCGAGAGCACATACAATGACACAAATGGCTGTAAACAAATACAAACATATCCATTATGTACGCTAGGCTATTAATCCGAATGTGTAAAAGATTTATTTCTGATTGTACGGTTGAGATGTCTCAATAAAAAATCCAGATTAAGATGTAGTCTCTTGAATTGTTCACGTTCTGTTTCTGTGAAAAGTCGATTTATGAATACGATATGGGCATTTTCCGCCCAGATGAAGAGATTACCTTTTAGAAGTTGACGTCTTCTTTCTATATTCACTGCTGCTCAGGTCGGCTGGTGAGTTATATATTCTCTGTCAGTAAGAGTGTGATAACTAATGCACAAGGTTGAGGATGTTGGTCTTGTCCCGCATCTCCATAAAAGTAGTGTCTTGATGGTTAGTGTGATGATTGAGAAGATGTATGCCCTAAATCAATGACCAGATGATTTCCTATCAGACACCAGTCTTCCAGTCAGAAACGTATACATTCTGGGAGTTTTGGTTAGATTTGCACTAACTGTACTAAAAGGTGATACACTAACATGTCAAATACAATTCATGTATGGAACTATGGTGCCCTGGGAACAAAAAGTTGTCTGGTCAGCTGCAAAAGTTGTAGTTGCCCCACACAACAAGACTACTCTATATTACTTTTACCCGTTTGGGGACACAGACATTGAGCCAAAGTGTGGCCCTAGAGAGCTAAACAGTGACTAACTTTCCAAATTCCTAAAATAAATTCTCTCTATTGAGGGGGAAGTACTCACTTTTTTATCCAAACATAATATTTCAAACGTTTTGTTACATTTATCACAACTAAAATAATACATTCTTCCATTGTAAGAGTAACTATCATCTCACTCTGCAAACAAGCGAAATGCTGCTTTCGGATTTCTAAGTGATTGTGCTCCAAATAAAATGCAACTTCTAATTTTCTTTATGTCTCCCTATCTTTATCAAGCTACTATATAGGTCCTCCCTGCATACATGCCAACATTTTAACCCACATTTGCGGGAGATTACGTCCGAAAAATCAGGAGACAAAGATTTTGCCATTGGAAAGCATTGGGCAAAGATTTATTTTAGGCGGGAGAACGTGAAAAATAGGAATATTTTTCAAGGAAAAATCAGGAGTCTCCCGCCTAAATCGGGAGGGTTGGCTTGTATGTCCCTGTAGGCAGGTTCACCCACCTTGCTAACTCCAATGAGAAGGTCTTCCATGCCTACAACAAGGCACTCTATACTCTGTTTGAGCACCATTATCCCATCAGCTCCTTCACTACAATCCGCTCACGTCCACTGTTATCCAACAACCGAGAACAACCATGAACTGCCACCTACTCTAATAGCACAAAGACGGTACCCCAGCACTTGTTACTGCTTATAAGGAATTGCTTCTTTTTAAAAATATGTTTATTTTAAACCAAGGCAGGACAATTTACAAAGAACATTGCATGGGGATTTTACTCCTCTTTAATAATTCCCTTTAGCTTATATTTTTCCTCTCTCCCCCCCTTACTCCCCCCTATAGTCCCCAGGTTCCTTCCCCCAGTTCCCCCACTCCATGGGATCGTCCATTGCCCTTGCCGCTCAGGTGGGCTCTTGATCCTTTAGGGCCCATCGAGTGTTGAGCGGTTTAAATGTTAAGGCGGGAAATCGCTGGTCATAGTCCAGTACTGGGGCCCATATATTCTGGAAGCGGTGCAGGACTCCCGCCCTTGCCGCGGTCACTTTTTCCGCGATCAGGATGTCCCATAATTTTCCCCACCAGTGGGCCATGCATGGGCCGTCCGGGGACTTCCAGAAGCGGGCTAGCACAGTTTTGCCTGCCAGGAGGCATTGCGTTACTAGTTTCGCTCTGTTTCCGGAGCGGGGGTATACCCCGGCAGTCGGGACCCTCAGAAGGACCGTATCGGCTTCCAAGGGGAGTGTTGTCCCGGTAACTTGTTCGATCGTCGCCAGGCACCGTTCCCAGAATTGCTGGATCTTTGGGCAGGCCCACCACATATGGAAAAACGAGCCAGGCTGGGGGCATCCTCTCCAGCAGGACGAGTCAACCCGTGGGTTCATGTGGTGTAGTATAAGGGGGGGTAGTACCAGCGCAGCATGAGCTTGTATGCACATTCTTTATTGGTAACACAAGTAGATGAGGAGTGGGTACGTGTCCAGATGTCCACCCAGGTCTGGTTGTCGATCGGGTGGCCCAAGTCGACCTCCCATTGGGCCATGCATCGCGTTCTTACATTTAGGAAGTCCCCCAGGAAGCGTCTGTACAGGGTTGAGATCCTGCCCCGGGGTGATAGGTCCTTAAGCGTCAGTTCAAGGGGAGTGAGGGGGTGAGTGGCAGCCTGGAGGGTCTGGGGATACGAGTGCTAGAGTTGGCAGTAGGTGAATCTGTTTCTTTCCTGTAGTTGGAACACCGCCTTACATTGCTCAAAGGTGCGGGGAATGTTCCCGGCGTATAGCTGTTCCAGGGTTTCGAGGCTTCCGTCAATCCAGCTCTGGAAGTTGCGGGGGTCCGTCCCCGGTGAGAAGTTTGGGTTGTGGAAGATTGGAGAGAGTGGGTTTTGTCCTCTTGGGATTCCCTTTTGTTTCAGAGCCCAGCCCCAGGAGCTTAGCATGTGTTTAGTTGTTAGCAAGAGTGACTTCCAGTGTTCTCTCAGGGAGGGCTGGATATGCGGGAGGAATCTCAGGGGGAGCGGTAGTTGAGCTTGCTCCAGTTCCACCCATCTAGAGCGGGCAGTGATTATCTGCCAAGCACGGATGTGTGCTAGCTGTGCTGCCGCCCTGTAGGCCCGGAGATCGGGGACCCCCCATTCCCCCTAGTCTAGAGCTGCCAACCAGGGTTTTGTGGGGGATTCTGGCTTTCTTGCCTCTCCATATGAACTTTAGCATTTTCTTCTGCAGGTCCTGAAGAGCTGGATTTGGGATGGCCACTGCGAGGGAAGAGCAAGCGTAGAGGAATCTCGGGAGCAGTTTCATTCTGGCAGCTGTGATCCGTCCCAGTAGTGAGATTTCCTGAGTGGACCAACGCTTCAGATCCCCTTCCAGTTCTCAGAATAATCTGGGGAAGTTTGCCTGGTATGTGTCTCTTGGGTTTGCTGTAATGTGAACTCCCAGGTAGGGGATGGATTGTCTCTTCCATATGATCGGGCACAACTTGGTTAGTGCCTCTTGATCCTCCCTGTGGAGGCCGATGCCCAAGGCTACTGATTTAGAGAAGTTGACAGAGAAGCCGGTGACCTTTCCGTAGTTAGCGATTTCTGCCAGGGCGTGTTTTGCTGAGGAGTTGGGTTCTGAGAGCGTCAGAAGGACGCTGTCAGCGTATAACGCAATTTTGTGTTGGGATGGCCCTACTTGGGGACCCTTGATGAGCTTGTTCCGTCTAATCCTTTGGACGAAAGGCTCCAATGTCAGTGCGAAGAGAAGGGGTGACAGTGGGCAGCCCTGCCTTGTCCCGCAGGTCATAGGGATCGGGGTTGATAGGGAGCCATTGATCCTCAGGAGGGTTTTAGGGGATTTGTAGTTGGCCACTATCATAGACTGGAAAGGCCTCTAGGGTGAGCTTCATGAATGACCAGTCTACCCTATTGTATGCTTTGGTAGCATCTAGGGCCATCAGTGCAAGGTCCTGGGAGTTTCGGTGGGCGATGTCTATCAAATTCAGGGTTCTCCTGATATTATCCCCTGCGGCTCTGTTCAGGATAAAGCTCGTTTGATCGGGGTGAATTATGGCCGGAAGGATGTGCGACAGCCGGTTGGCCAGGATCTTGGAATAGAGGTTAGCGTCTATGTTCAGCAGAGCAATTGGTCTGTACGAAGCTGGGTTTCTTGGGTCTTTCCCTGGCTTGGGGAGGAGGATTGTAATAGACTCCTGCATTGAGGGGGTCACCAAGCCCGTTTCCTTGAATGAGTTGAAGAGAGTCACCATAGGGGGGATCAGTTGGGATTTGAATACTTTGTTGAATCTAGAGGAGAAGCCGTCTGGGTCCGGGGCCTGAATTTTGAGGTTTTTGATGGCTTCGCCGACCTCCTCGTCCGTGATCGGCACTTCTAGGCTCTCTCTCGTTGAGGCAGGCAGGCGTGACAGGGCTGCTCCCCGTAGGTATTCCTCCTGTTTGGAGCGGTCCCGTGGAGGCGCAGTCATTACTTGGGTTAGGTGGTCCATTGCCAGCAGTTGTTTCTCCGGCTCAGAATAGTGCATCCTCCCTTGTGGGTCGCGGAGCTCCATGATGGTGTTGGTTCGTTTTGTTTTGGCAAGTTTGGCTACCAGTAGCTTGTTAGCTTTGTTGTTCTTGGCATAATAGAATTGCCTAGTCTTGGCCGTTACTTGCGCAGTATGTTCAGCGTAATAGGCCTCTAGTTTCTTTCTGGCTGTACGGATGGCTCGTTGAATCCTGGGGGACCACCCCTTCTTCTTTTGGGCATCCTCCGCTGCTTGCAGTTCCTCCTCGAGGGCTTGCCGGGTTTGTCGGCGGTTCTGATGGAATGCCACCCCTTGTGCTATCAGGGCTCCCCTTATCACAGCTTTCATTGCGTCCCAGTTGTTTGCGGGGGAAGTGTCTGGGACCGGGTTTTCCTCTAGGAAGTTTTTGATAGTGGTTGCGATCCTGTCTCTAGTCAGCATGTCATTGAGGATTGGGTCGTAGAGCGACCATCTGCGTGTGGGGTTGGATCTGGGGTCTTGGGTTCTGAGTTCCATGATTATTGGAGCATGGTCTGATAAGATTCTTGGGCTGATGGAGACCTCGTTGGCGTAGGCGAGGGTTTGGGGTGAGGTTAGAAGGAGGTCAATCCTCGAGAAGGTTCGGTGGACATGGGAGAAAAAGGAGAAGTCCCTCTCAGTAGGGTGGAGCACCCTCCACAAGTCCACAACTTCCAGGGTTCTGAATAGGCGTAGGAGGCTAAGGGCTTGTGTGAAATCTCCCAGAGATGGGGGGTGACATTTGTCTTTGGTGGGGTCCGGCACTCCGTTGAAGTCCCCCCTATTATTGTCTGGCCTTCTGTGAAGCCCGAGAGGGAGGCGCCCAGAGAATCAACAGAAGCTTGCTTGTCCCGAGTTGGGAGCGTATACTGAGACAAAGGTGTAGAGATCTCCCAGTAAGAAGCATTTAACTGCCCCGAAGCGGCCCTCTGGGCATGATATTAAGTCCAAGATCTGGGGATTTATGTCTTTCCTAAAGAGGATTGCCGTGCCCCCCTTCTTAGATCCTCCTGAGGGGAGGAATTGATGGGGATATAGGTGGGAATGTAGGCGCCCAAAGTCTGCTGGGTTTCTTGGAGCATCGCCACCCCGGCTTCTTCATCTTGTAATTTCTGTAGGATCGACTTGCGTTTAGAGGGGGAATTCAGTCCATTAACATTTAGCGAGAGGCATTGTAGAGTCTGCTGCTCATGAGCCCGAGACCCAGCTGTGTCATGTTCCGGCGGGAGGGGTTTGGAAGAGAGACAGTTAGTCGCCGTTATAGGTGAAGGTTAAGAGCGTGTTGTCCTGTTCTTGGGGTTTTAACAGGGGCCCTAAACGGGAGGCCAACTTTTTATCTGGCGGGGTGGTCGGCATTGTGGGTGCGGCCAAGCCCCTGGCCAACTGGGCCAATTGAGTCATTAGGTTAACTTGGCTTTCCAGGGACATAGAGGTGGAACAAACCTTGGAATGGGAAAGGTCCGTGGGTGAAGCACGCCGTATTGGGTAGTAATATTTTTCGGCTGTGTTGGAATTAGCAAATCATTGTAGAAGAAGGCTGGGCGCCTAGTCCGAGGGTGCGGCCATGGTTTATGTGGTGTGGTCTGAGTACTGTTTACCTCCTCCTGTTGTTTCGAGAAGCTCTCGACCACGGGGGCTGTCTAGGCTGCGGGGAGGGGGCGGATTCCAGGTTCCCCATTGCTTCTGAGACTGCTGAGGTGGCTTCACTGGGGGAGGATGGGTGCATGATCTTGCTGGCATCTTCCAGATGGCTAATTCTCTGCAGGGTACCGTTATATGAAAATTGCAGGGCTGTTGGAAACAGCCATCTGTACCGGACCTGATGTTCTTGAAGGAAGAGGGCTAAGGGTCGGAGTGCTTTTCTTCTTTGGAGAGTTAAGAGCGAGAGATCCTGATAGATCTGGAGAGGCGAACCCTGGAAGGTGAGATCATCTTGTGAGCAGCTGATGGCAGAGATGGCCTCTTTTGTGGAGAAGAAATGGACCCTTGTGATGACATCTGTAGGAAGGTCCGAGTCTGCACCCCGACGCGGGCGCAGTCTGTGGGTGTGGTCTAGCAATAACAGGGATTTGTCCAGTTGCGGGAGAAGGGCTTGGAAGAAGTCCCCCACATATTCTGCTAGCTTTTTGTCCGGGACTGAGGATGGAATACCCCGGATCCGGAGGTTGTTGCGGCGGGCCCTATTTTCCAAGTCTTCTTGCTTGAACTCCAGGATTTCGCACTTATCTTGAAGGGCCCTAACTGCTTGTTGGATGTCACCCAGCGTCGTTGCCTGGTCCTGGGAGCGGTCTTCAATCTCCCCAGCCTCTGTTCCACCTCCGTTACTCTGTGGTCGGTTTGTTCTAGTTTGGTGGAAAGTTCAGTCATGCATGACCTGACTTCGGCCTTATTATCGGCCATGAATGCTAGTAGATCACCTCTGGTGGCCGGGGGGTCGCCTCCCTCCTGGAGGTCCTGCGAGGTGGGCCTGGTAGGGTTGGGTTTTCTCCCTCTGTCTGGGGCTGTAAGCATGGTGGCTTTGTCCGCATTTTTGCTCGCTTTTGTTTGTTTGGACATGGTGCCAGTTCGTGTGATAGGAGATGTGTTATGGCGGCAGCTTTGTGTTCCACTATGGAGGCGCTGATTTAGGCTGGGGTGTGTTGGTTCTGGAGTCTGATGGCATGGGTCTCCCAGGGGTAGGAGAAGGAGTCTGAGTGGGGAGGTGGGCGGGGGCGCCCCAGGAAATGAGGAGCCGAAGGACTTGTTGATTTCAGGAGAAATGTTGGCTCAGTGCCTTTTCACTGGGGGGAGGGGGCAAGGGCCCCAGGGGTAGCAGTTGGCCTTGGTGCACAGCCTGCTTGGAGTGAGGATTGTGAGTCCGGCTGCTGGCCTGGAGAGCCTAGGGGGCTAGAGCAGGTGCCTGGTGGCTCTGGTAGTGTTTGGCGCAGGGTGGCTATAGGTTCCTGCCAAAGTAAAGGTGCTGGTTGGAGGGCCTTGGACTCCTAGGTGCGCGCAGCAGGGCCCCCACTGCCCAACAAAGGGAGGTGCCGCCGGATATGGTGGGGGAGACGTGGGACCACCAGCTTTTATTGGGGAAGGTGGAGAGGCAGATCCTCCGCTTCTTTACTTGGGGGGGAAGCGCTGGCTGGAGGAGTGGGCCTGGGTGCCCCAGGAGTTGGGGGTGCAGGACTCTTCTGGCGTGGATCTTCACAGAGATGGGGAGCAGCAGTTCCTCCGCTCCTATTTAGCTATGGGAGCAGGGGCCAAGAGGGGGAGTGGGCCGGGGCCCCCCAGGTGTTGTGCTTGCAGGCTTTGTAGAGAATGGCATGGTACGGGATGCAGCAGGTTTCAGGGAAGCTCCAAGGGCCACCGGGGGGGGAAGGGGAGGTGGAGGGAGCCGGGTTCTCTGTTTTTTGCTCAACCGCCAGAGAGAGGTCTGAGAATCCCTCCGGTGGGGGGTCGGGTAAGGAGTGCTTCGGTGTTTTGGCCCCCACCTCTTATCCCCCAGCGGACCCTACCTGAGCAAGTGGCGTCCGCGCCGCGTCCTATACTGGTGCTGGATCTCCTCCCAGGAGAGGGGCCGTGCCTCGCGATGCCTCTAGTGTAGTTATTGGTGCTGGGACTTCAACCCGGGGAGGAGCC
Organism: Ambystoma mexicanum; assembly: GCF_040938575.1. Lineage (NCBI taxonomy): Eukaryota > Metazoa > Chordata > Amphibia > Caudata > Ambystomatidae > Ambystoma > Ambystoma mexicanum. Next base: position 174,383,329 of record NC_090929.1, on the reverse strand, counting down.
GTACCAGGTTGGAAGGTGTTGCGGAGGTCTCCCCAGCCCAGAGGGGCACCGCGGGCTCGGCCGCGCCCCCCGTTGGAGGCCGGGGCTGTTGTTGGAGTTGCGCGGGATGATGTGTGGGCGCCTCTCCCTCGGTGCAGGACCAAAGTTATCGCTGCATGCTTTGCGGCGGTCCAGGGTCCCAAGTCCGGACTGTGAATTGCCACCCACTGGCATGAGGCGGTAAGTGAGGCAGGAGGAACGTTCTCATGCAAAAGTGGGGAAGGGGAAGATTTGTCAGCAAAAAGGTGTCAATTAATACTCAAAAGAGATAAGCCTACTAAGGGATAAGTAGAGACTGAAAAAAGAAAGGACCAAGAACAGAACCATTGTGGGCTCCATATTAGACGGGCAGCACAGGATGTTTCAGTATTCCACTAGATGGAAAAGGAGAAACCAAGTAAGTAAGAAGCCCTACAGGGAAGGTGACCACCCTAAAAGGTATGGCGAGAGAAGTCAAGAGGAGGGTTTAGTGGTCAGAAGTGTTAAAGGCAGTAGAGAGCTCAAGGAGGAGGAGGAAAGATGTGAGGTAGAACAAGTGGTGGCCAGTAGTTAAGAAGTTAGGGATATGAGTGTTGTTTCAGTGCAATGACACCTGCATAACCTGGCTGTGGAGAAGTCACTCAATACGTGTGTCTCCAGGTACATTGTGATGCAGTTAATATCCACACTTTCTAAGATTTGAGACTAGTGAGGGACAAGGCAGATAGGTTGATACTTAAAAGGGCTGTTTGGATCCGTCATAGGTTTTTGGGGGGGGCGAGGATCAGACTGTGGCCCACCTTATACCAAGTTGATCTGTTTGCAGAGGACAGGCAGAGGTGGAAGAGAAGGGATAGGAAAGTGCTATCAAGGGGTGCCGGTTCCTTGACTGTCTGTGAAGGACAGGGATCTGCAGCCAGAGCTGAGAAAGTCAACAAATATGAAGAAGAGAAAGGGAGAAAGTGACATATGGAGGGAGAAAGATTTCAACAGCAAAAACAAAGAGGTAATGGCTGGAAGGTTTAGAATGAATCTTAACCTCTGGCATTGCTCTGGGCAACCCTCCAGACCATCGTTCTTCGCCTGCCAAGCCATTACAGAAGGGGAAAGACCATATGCAAATCAGGCTTGATCCCACCCCAAAAGGGGCGGTCCAGCCCGGACTGCTAGGTCACATCCCTTCTGCACGAGACCACAAGCATCCACAAACATGTTTCGGCCTTGTTGGGCCTCATCAGTGAGGAGTAGCTTGGGTCTCTAGGCCCAGCAGGCACGGGACCCACGTCTGGGCATACCCGTCCCACTCGGGGTGACAAAGCAAAAACAAAGAGGTGATGGCTGGAAGGTTTAGAATTAATCTTAACCACTGCCATTGCTCTGGGCAACCCTCCAGACCATCGTTCTTCGCCTGCCAAGCCATTACAGAAGGGGAAAGACCATATACAAATCAGGCTTGGTCGCACCCCAAAAATGGGGCAGTCCAGCCCGAACTGCTAGGCCACATCCCTTCTGCACGAGACCACAAGCATCCCCAAACATGTTTCGGCCTTGTTGGGCCTCATCAGTGAGGAGTAGCTTGGGTCTCTAGGCCCAGCAGGCACGGGACCCACGTCTGGGCATACCCGTCCCACTCGGGGTGACAAAGCAAAAACAAAGATGTGATGGCTGGAAGGTTTAGAATGAATCTTAAGCACTGGCAATTCTCTGGGCAACCCCCCAGACCATCGTTCTTCGCCTGCTAAGCCATTACAGAAGGGGAAAGACCATATGCAAATCAGGCTTGGTCCCACCCCAAAAGGGGCAGTCCAGCCTGAACTGCTAGGTCACATCCCTTCTGCACGAGACCACAAGCATCCCCAAACATGTTTCGGCCTTATTGGGCCTCATCAGTGAGGAGTAGCTTCGGTTTCTAGGCCCAGCAGGCACAGGACCCACGTCTGGGCATACCCGTCCCACTCGGGGTGACAAAGCAAAAACAAAGAGGTGATGGCTGGAAGGTTTAGAATGAATCTTAACTACTGGCATTGCTCTGGGCAACCCTCCAGACCATCATTCTTCGCCTGCCAAGCCATTACAGAAGGGGAAAGACTATATGCAAATCAGGCTTGGTCCCACCCCAAAAGGGGCAGTCCAGCCCGAACTGCTAGGTCACATCCCTTTTGCACGAGACCAGGCCTGATGGGCGTGGCCTCACAAACTCGGATTATAATCCACTCCCATCTAAAGGCCAGCGCTTCGCGTTAATCTGCATTCTCATGCAGCGTAACGCTCACCGCCGCCTGGGATAAAGCAGACTTACCTTGGGAATCCAGTCTCCTGCCTACGCGGTTGCAGCCTGGAACCAGCATTCACCTGCATTCTTCACTCGCCGAACCTGATGTCTATTCTTCCATCATCTTCATCCTCCGGAACGCAGGAATCCTGCTCTTGACACCGCAGCACGACGCAGTCTTCATCTCCGAAGGCAGACCCTGTAAAAGGACGAAAGACAAGATTAGACATAACGAACATTAAGTTTAAGGTTGCGCTTGCACAATTCTTCACGCTCATCCTTAAACACCCACTTACCTGCTGCCGGACAACTGCGGGAGCATTCCCTTTTCATTCGGCGGCACCTCGTGCTCCGTAGCTATGCTGGGCCGCAATCATCCCTATTTGAGAGAAAGCAGAGATATATATTAATAACGAGCGGACAACAGGTTGTGGAAAGAACAAGACAAATACTTCACGACAATTGAAGGGTAACGAGAAAGGGGAGACAAAGAAAACTCAAAGACACTTACCAGAGACGCGTGGAATAGTCACAGCTGGACTGGACAACCATGTGCGAAGGGCCAGTGAAGGAGCTCGGTCCTCATCATAAAAACATCCCTGCCAGAAGTAGCAGGACAGAGAGCTCGCCATTAAGAATCAGCAGGTGAGCCTTAATGGGTCGATGGATCCACACGGAAACCACGCTATGGGAAGAAGGGTTTGAGAGGGGGATTAGTCACAGGCTGGCAAACTCACATCCTCTCATATCTACGCAGGAGCAGTGCTACAGTTCACTGCAGCCCACAGCCTATTTGCAGAGGAAGAAGGTTGGCAGAGGGGATCTGTTTCCTGGTAGGGCTGCAACTGTTGCCCAACGCCCCCGCAGATACCAGGTGAGCGTAACAGAACGCGAAGCATCTACGAATCTCTGCCTGGGCGTTATGGAAACCTCCGAGACAGACCAATTGGCTCAACTTTTGGGTGAATTACGGGCTGAAGTTCATGCTTCAAGGCAGGAAACCAATGCTCTAAGAAGCGACCTTATTGTGAATCGAGAGCGTACTGATGACTTGGAAAGACATTTGCTCCAGGCACAAGCTGGCCAGGTCCCGTTGCTGGGGCCTACTCCCACACTGCACTGTTCACCACCAGTACAGGTGGTTCTTCCAGGGGCAGTTCCTCTGGCCCCGCCCGAACGTTTCACAGGTGACCCTAACAAGTACGCCATATTTATGAATCAATGCTGCTTACATTTTTTGTGCAGACCTGGGGCCTTTCCTAACGACCAAGCCAGAGTGGCGTTCATACTCTCGTATTTGTGAGGTAGTGCAGCGGACTGGTCAATACCTTTGGTAAATCAAGATGATCCTTTGCTTCGGGACTTTAGATGTTTTCAACACGAAATGGAGAAACTGTTTGCACGACACACACAAGGACAGGCCCTGGACAACGAATTACTGTCGCTCAGACAGGGAAATCAGGATCTGCTAACCTACATCGCATCCTTCAATCGTTTTATAGCTCAAACAAATTGGCCAGAAGGAAAGAGGACTGCACTCTTTTACCGAAGATTGCGTGGGGAACTCGAGGACGTATTAGCTCAAGTGGTACATCCCCCAGAAGGCTGTGCGGAATACATCAACCTGACAGTGCAGCTTGATCGCAAGCTGCAGAATCGAAAAATGGATCGAACAAGGGCTGAAGGGCGACCAGTCTATGTGCGGCCTCGTGAAAGTCAATCCAAGTCACACGAACAGCTCGAACCAATGCAAAATGGGGGATTAAGGAGTCCACTCACCAAGGCAGAACGAGAAAAAAGGAGACAACGGCAACTCTGCTTGTACTGTGGAAAAGCAGGTCACTTCCTTCGAGAATGCCTGGTGAAACCCCCCAGGAAGACAGACGGAGCAACCGACAAAGACGAAGAAGGGGAACAAGACTCGGGGAAACTCCAACGCCCGGCAAGCGTAGGGGTCCACTTGTCGAGAGGTGAAAAGAATCCTGTACAGACCGCACATCTAGTCATCTCAGTGCTCTTGGTAGACCACAAACAACCGTCAAAAATACATGCTTGGAAGCATACATTGACAGTGGAGCGTTGGGAAATTACATTACCAAGATCTGGCTATCCGAATAGGCCTTCCTCTCCGACAAAAGCAGAAATCAGAAAATGTCACAGCGGTAGATGGATCTCAGCTTTCATCCGGCCCAGTGACGTATTATACCGAAAAAGTCAAGCTATTGTGTCAGGATGGCCACCAAGAGGACATTACCTTCGATCTCATTGGTGCTCCTCAGTTCCAGAGGATATTAGGAATGCCTTGGTTGGAGACCCACAACCCTAAGATCGACTGGCGAAAACGAGTTCTGACCTTTCCCCAAGACTGTATGTGTAACGCTCACCTGGTATCCACGGGGACGTCACTCAGCCTGTTCTGACCTCTTACGACCTCGAAGCCTTCCCTGGAGTCTACTCGACTGGAGAATGGGCCTGAAACACAGGATTGGTAGAGTTTAACTCCCTATTGTCTCTGTGTGCTTGAACCCCTTCTTGCCCGGGGTCCAACCCTTCCCTTTGATCCACAGCTCACCTTGTTTTCTTGGAAAAGTGTGCTCTCCGTCCTGCTTTCAGCGCAGGGGCGCGTTGATTGATGCAGGCTCATTGCTGCCTAGTTACTTCACTGGCAAGAGTCCGACAGGTAAGTATAATGAGTCTTTTGAACAGTTCTCTAACTTCGTTCCTTTCCTTCCTTAGATGATGGCCGTGTCCGGGGATGGCGACGTGCTGCTAAGATGAGTAGCGCTGAAGGTGAGTGAGAGTGCGATGCGCGATGCGACCCTTTCGTATTTGTATTGAACTGAGTTCTTTTTCTGTGTCTTTTAGGTGCCGTGACGTTTTCAGCGTGGATGCCGGTTATGAAGAAGAAATGCGGTGAGTAAGCGCGGTATGCGGCGCCTCTAGATGTTTCCACGCTAACCTGGAGTGTCTTTTTCCTCTTGCAGATGGATGAGAAGTTCCGGAGACAGAGTTCCCCCAGAGCGGCTGGGATTCAGGTAAGCGTTTGAAGCTCGTACAGTCTTTAAAAATAAGCGAAGATTTGCTGAATGCTTACAAATGCCTTTTTTCTGTTCTTTTCCCTTTTCCTTAGCAAGCGGCGTGCCGGGATGGGAATGACACCGCCGAAGATGCCCGAAGAACAGAAGGAGCGATGAATGAGGGGCAGAAGCGCCGCAAGGTAAGGCTGTTCCTAACAGTGTTCTTGTTCTTGCAGGAGCTGAGCGCAGAAGAAAGATGCAGGCCTACTGGAGACTGATCCGAACACGGTGAGTGTCACGTTGCAGGTGCAGAAAACACAAAGCATGTTTCTCAGCCTGGGCGTGGCTTAAATAGTCCCTGTGTATCCCAGGTGTCTCTGGGCTGAACCACACCCAAAAGACTAGACTGTGCATGCAGTTCAGGGAACCGAAATATGTGGGGGCATCCATCTTGTCCCCATCAATGCACTACAAGTCCAATCCCCAATGTTATCCTATGGGAGTGAGTGAGTCTGGTGCCACAAGCACCAAGTCTGACTCCAAGTGGGTCTTTGGAGGGATGGAGAGGCCCTTGAGGGCCATGTAGGCGATCGTGGCCTGGCTCCAGCCTGACATCTTGGAGGGCTGGGGACATGAGGGGCAGGAATCATGACAGTATGGACACCGGTTATACTCACAAACCCAGCAACCCGAAATCTAAGAAAGGAATCATACTGGGTCTCACTCGTTCATTACCACGTGAATATCTGGATTACCAGGATGTCTTTCAAAAGGAGTAAGCAAACGTCCTTCCTCCGCACAGGTCTTACGACTACCAAATTGATCTCATACCAGGAGCCCAGATACCCTGTAGTTCGATTTACGCTCTAACTGAGCAGGAGAACCAACACCTAAAAATGTACCTTGACCAGTACCTGGCAAATGGCTTCATCCATCCGTCCAAGTCTACTGCCTTCTCGGCCCTCCTTTTTGTGCCTAAAAAGGAGGGTGACTTAAGAACTTGCATTGACTATAGAGCACTAAACCAGATCACGGTGAAGAATAGATACCCGTTACCACTTATCCCAGAACTCTTGGATCAGGTAAAAAACGCCCAGATTTACACAAAACTGGACGTACAAGGGGCCTACCATCTTGTAAGGGTCAAAGAAGGAGACGAGTGGAAGACGGTATTCTGCACTAAATATGGTCTCTATGAATACCAGGTTATGCCCTTTGGGCTCTGTAATGCCCCCACTGCGTTCCAGTTTTTTATGAATGACGTGCTCCGTGAATTTCTGGACATTTGCGCACTTGCCTACATTGATGACATTCTCATTTATTCAACTTCCATAGAAGACCACGTCGGTCATGTCCGGGCAGTTCTAGAAAAGCTTTGACAACATTGACTGTTTGCCAAGTTAGAAAAGTGTTTCTTCCATGTAACAGAGGTCGAATTTCTTGGCTTTATTCTCACACCACGAGGCATTCACATGGATACACGCAAGGTGGACGCTATCCTTAAATGGCCTGCACCGACATCTACAAAAGGAGTACAAAGTGTGCTCGGGTTCGCCAACTTCTATCGTCGATTTATTCCTGGTTTCTTTTAGATTGTTCATCCTATTACCTCCCTGCTGCAAAAAACAAACAATTCTGTTGGTCTCAGGAGGCAGAGGAAGCCTTCCAAAAACTAAAGCTAGCATTTACCACAGGACCAGTTCTACGACACCCGCAACCAGACTTGCCATACGTGGTCGAAACAGATGCCTCCAACATAGCAATGGGAGCTGTGTTGTCACAACGGAACCCTGAAACAGGACAGTTACACCCCGTGGCATTCTGGTCCCGTAAGTTTTCGGCTCCCAAATTGGACTATGCAATCACTGACAAAGAATTACTAGCAATCAGAGCAGCGTTTACAGCATGGAGACATTATCTTCTTGGAGCCAGACATACAGTCACTGTCATCACGGATCACTGCAACCTACAATACTTAAAGACCGCTAAGGCGCAATCATCGCGCCAACTTCGTTGGACCCTCTTCTTTGCAGAATACGACTTTATCATTACCTATAGACCAGGAGTACGCAATAGGAAGGCGGACGCCTTGTCCCGCATGAGCGGGGAAAAGGAAGCTTTCACTGTACCAGACCCTTTGGCCATCATTCCTGAAGAAGGGATCCAAAACACGATTGTTGTAACTACCTGTTTGGACGACTTTAAACCCGACCTGCAGTGCCAGATGAGTCAATCTGCCCAACAGGAATGGCTATTGAAAGGAGACCGATATACCATTAAAACAATCTACCATATTATCAAGGGCGACTGTACATTCCGGATAAAAACCGCAAAATCAAATCATAGCCAACTATCATGATTCCTTGGTGGAAGGACATCCAGGAATAGCAAAGACTCAGGCTAAAATAAAGAAAAGCTATTGGTGGTCAACTTGGAGAAAGGACATCACTCAATTCATCGCGACTTGTGGTGTCTGCGCTCAACACGAATTCCAAAAGCAAAATCCTGCTGGTCTATTACGTCCATTGATGGTACCGCTAGCGCCTTGGCACACTCTGTCCATGGACTTTATCACAGATCTTCCTTCCTGTAACGGATACAACACCATCTTGGTTATCGTGGATTTGTTCTCCAAAATGGCTCACTTAATTCCTTTGAAAGGTCTCCCTACTGCGTCTGCTCTTGCTACTGTGTTTCTGGAACAGATTGTACGACTGCATGGGTTCCCATCGGTACTAATATTGGATCATGGAACTCAATTTGTTTCAGCATTCTGGAGAAGGTGTTGTCAAATTGTCAAGGTTGACCTTCGGCTGTCCACAAGCCATCACCCTCAAATCAATGGCCAGACCGAACGCACCAACCAGACATTAGAGCACTATCTAAGATGTATGTTACAACAATCAAAAGACTCCTGGAAAAACATCCTTTGGTTAGCGGAGTATGCATACAACAATTCCATTCACACCAGTACAGGGCAAATTCCGTTTTACACTGAGTACGGCCGACATCCACGGACATGTGTTTTCAATCCACTCGACACATTGGAAATGCCAGCAATAGCAAACTTGCACAAAACCTTCACCCCGGTTTTTAAAGAAGCAGCCGAGCATCTAACCAGAACCAAGGAGAGACAAAAAAGGTTTGCAGATCAACACCGAAGGGAAGCTCCTAGTTACCAGGTCGTAGACAAGGTCTGGTTAGCATCTAAAAACATCCCACTGAAAGGACCAAAGGCTTTCCGCCCCAGATATTTGGGGCCCTACACTATCAAAGCCATAATCAATCCTGCCGCCATGAAATTGGAGCTGCCATCCAATATGCAAATCCATCCGGTTTTCCATGTTTCCCTCCTCAAGCCAATGAAACCGGGTACACGGATCAATACTCCACCAGATCCCGAAATAGTGGAAGGAGAACCGCAGTATGAGGTCAAAACCATCTTGGATTCCAAGATGATCCGGTCCAAGTTATATTATCTTATAGATTGGAAAGGCTATGGATCTCAAGACAGAACCTGGGAACCTAGTGAACATGTCCATGCGCCACGACTAATCAAACAGTTCCACCGCAGTAACCCCACCAAACCAGGACCAGGAGAACAACCACTCTTGAGAGGGGCCTTTGCGGGCGAGTGCTGTCATGGTCACTGGTCCAATGGGGCAAGGACACTGACATTGTGCCATCAGGGGAAGACGACAAAGGGTCACAATCACAGGGGGCCCGGGTGGACACAGTCCCGGTGCCTTTGGTAAACAGGAACACTTTATTTTGTGTAAAAATCCTTCTCCTCTGGAGCTTCATTTTTCTGAAGCAACTCCACGTGCACATTGTTCGGGGGTGGCCTCCCTAAGTTACTGTGCACGTGCTAACTCAGGGAGTGGCAAGGTGTGGCAGGCAGCCAGGCCTGATGGGCGTGGCCTCACAAACTCGGCTATATAAGCAGCTCCCATCCAAAGGCCAGCGCTTTGTGTTAATCTGCATTCTCATGCAGCGTAACGCTCACTGCCGCCTGGGATAAAGCAGACTTACCTTGGGAATCCAGTCTCCTGCCTATGCGCTTGCATCCTGGAACCAGCATTCACCTGCATTCTTCACTCACCGAACCTGACGTTCATTCTTCCATCATCTTCATCCTCCGGAACGCAGGAATCCTGCTCTTGATACCACAGCACGACGCATTCTTCATCTCCGAAGGCAGACCCTGTAAAAGGACGAAAGACAAGGTTAGACATAAGGAACATTCAGTTTAAGGTTGCCTTTGCACAATTCTTAACGCTCATCCTTAAACACCCACTTACCTACTGCCGGACCACAGTGGGAGCATTCCCTTTTCATCCGGCGCCGCCTCGTGCTCTGTAGCTCTGCCTGGCCGCAATCACACCTATTTGGGAGAAAGCAGAGATAGACATTAATAACGAGCGGACAGCAGCTTGTGGAAAGAACAAGACAAATACTTCATGACAAACGAAGGGTAACGAGAAAGGGGAGACAAAGAGAAAATTGAAAGACACTTACCAAAGAGGTGTGGAATAGTCGCAGCTGGACTGGACAACCACGTGCGAAGGGCCAGTGAAGGAACTCAGTCCTCATCATAAAAGCGCCCCTGCCAGAAGTAGCAGGACGGAGAGCTTGCCATTAAGAATCAGCATGTGAGTCTTAATGGGTCGATGCATGCTCACGGAAACCACGCTATGGGAAGAAGGGTTTTAGAGGGGAATCAGTCACAGGCTGGCAAACTCACGTCCTCTCATATCTACGCAGGAGCAGTGCTACAGTTCACCGCAGCCCGCAGCCTATTTGCAGAGGAAGAATGTAGGCAGAGGGGATCTGTTTCCTGGGAGGGCTGCATCCGCGCCCCAAAGCCCCCGCAGATACCAGTTGAGCGTAACATGCGGTCAGAGAGAGAGGGAAAGCGGGATCATTTATTGGCATTAAGGCAGAGATTGTTGGAGGCTTACCATCCCTGAATGAGCGAGGAGGAAGAGGATGCAGAGGGTAGCCTGAAAGAGAGCTGTGTGTCATTTGCGTAACACTGGAAGTCAGAGGAGAAAGTAGAGAGATCACATGGGCCTAAGAGGCCCAGATAGACATTGAAGAGCCAGGGAGAGAGGATAGCGACATTGGGGAACACTGCATGTGGAAAGAGGTGGTAGAGAGAAAGGACCCTAGTTGGACCTGGCAGGGTCGGTCCAAGAGGAAGGAGGTCAACCACACCAGAGCCTGACCTGTGATGCCAAGGTTCACGCTGCGACGATTGATCAGGGTGGCATGATTGACCATGTCAAAGGCAGAGGAGAAGTCAAGGAAGATGAGGACAGTGTGAAAGCCAGAGTCAAGATTAGAGAGCAGATCTTCACAGGCTTTCAGGAGAGCAGTTTCCATGCTTCTGGCAGCTCTGAAACCAGACTGATGATCCTGGAGGTAACCAACAGATTCAGTGTGAATGTTTAGTTGAGAGATGGCCAGCTTCTCCAGGAGCTTGCCCAGGAAAGGAGTGATAGAGATTGGGCGATAGTAACCCAGACAGGAAGGATTGGCAGAAGTTTTTTTTAGGAGAGGGTGCACAAGGGAGTGCTTGAGGAGAGAGGGGAAAGATCCAGTGGCAAAGGAATGATTACAGAAAACTGCCTAGGCTGGAGCGAGGGAAACAATGTTGTCCTTAATGGTTCTGGAGGAGCAGGGGAGCACCTGTTTAGAGGAAACCTTTATAGATCAGACTTGTCTAGAAACATCATCAGGTGATATAGGGGAGAGAGGGAGAGAAGGAGAGGTGGGGGAAAGAGGGCCAAAGGGGGCCTGAGAGTGGTAGAAGGGGAAAGATGAGGAGAAGAGGAAAGCGAGGACAGGATGTCCTGGGTTTTAGCGGTGAAATTAGAAGCCAGGGCCGTACAGAGGGCGTGGGAAGGTATAGGAGAGGTAGCGACTGCAGTCGGATTGACCAGCTCCTTGCAGATCTTGAAAGGTTTGGCCGTGCCGTTAGAGGCTGCAGAGACATAGGCTTGAATGTGGACCCTCTTCTTGGAGAAGATGGAGAGTCTGTATTGCCTTTGGAGCAGGCGGCAGGCCTGTGGCAAACCTGTGGGTTACACTTGAAAATTTGCTGATGAAAATGCAGGACATTGGCTACGCTCTAAAATTCACCTAGATTCAATACCTTGGCTACCTTGTAAAATTCTCTTAGCTTCAATACATTGGCTACACTCTAAAATTCACCTAGATTCAATACACTGGCTACACTTTAAAATTAATCTAGATTCAATAGCTATGTGTGTGTCAGTGATGGCTAGGGACGCTTGGCACATCTGCTATTCAGATGTACATATATACCTCTGCCCAATGTCCGCATCTGATCACTAGAGCCATTAAAATAACCCAAGCTTGCTATCACTGTGAACTGAGGCCTTATCCAGCTTACTACCCCAGTGCAGTAACCACCCCCGCTGTCTGCCCTAGTGCAGTAAACCCACAGTTCTCCCCCAGCCTCAGTGTAGTGAGTATGCTGCATATTACAGCGAGTGAGGAATCTCTGCTGCATATCAGTGCATTTAACTTCCAGCCCTTTGAATATGTTAGTGCAGTGAACAACAATAGTGCTGCCTACCACAGTGTCGCAAACCACTAGGCTGTTGCATACCACAGCGCAACGGACGCCCAGCCTGCTGCAAACCAAAGACCAATAAGCAGCAGACTCCCTTATACCAAAATCCTGCCACATTCCAGCATGCTTCAAACTCTGCCAAAACACAGTGCAGTGAATATTAGCTTGCTGCGTCACAGTGTGTTCCCAGCTTTCTGCATATCACAGTGTGCCACCAGCCTGCTCCAAATTACACTGCAGCACAGCCCCAGTTTGCTACGTATCACAGTGCAGTGACCTGTTGTGGGGCGCTGGACCTCCAGGGCCCCCGCCGGCATTCACACGTGCGCACACACACACGAATCAAGGAACCACACGGGACGCGTGTTGACTGCTCGGGTCCCGGCGGCAAGTGCCTGCCCGGGACCGTCTTTATTTAACGAGCACATGCACGAGCCTCGTTATGGGCTTTGCATGCGTAGAATGCGTAATCACTACGCAACATCCCTCCTTTTTCCCCAAACAAGAAAGAACTGTAACATTGGCACACAACAAATACAACTTGGGACTTGACAACCAGTTATCACCCTGTTACGGGGCAGAGTCCATGATAAAGTCCTGGAACCTCGGCGGCGGCTTCCACTCTGCCTGGCTCGGGTACCTTCGGGACTCCTCTCGCGGTGTCTCCGGGGCCTCGAGAGCTTCTGGCGACCCCTCGTCCCTTGGTGGTGATCCTTCGCCGGGTCCGGGCGCCTCGGGCATCGCTGGAGGGGGCACGGTCTCAATCCGCTTGAAATATGACACATTCCGCGTGATGGTGCCCCTGGCATTGGCCACGGTGACCATGGACCCCTTGACATGGGTCACGCCCAGTGGCTGGGCCTCATACGGGAGAGATAGCTTCCCTTCCGGCCTCCTATTGCGGACCAGCACAGTGTCCCCCACTGCAATCACCTTCCGCCGACAAGTTTCGGCAGGCGCTCTCACGTTCGTTATGGACGGCCCTTTCCACGCATACACGGTTGTTGTCAATTAACCCCGGACTGCGTCCTTCCACTTCGGGGATCAGTCCTCTGGGGGCCCGCTTGAAGAGAGCCTCGGCGGGCGCAACCCCGGTGGACTGATGGGGGGTCGTGCGATATTCATGCAGAAATTCGAACAGGTTGCGGCGGAGCTCCTCTCCCCCATCCATCGAGATGCGAAAGACCTTATTGAGGGTCCTCATAAAACGCTCCACCTCCCCATTTGCCCTGGGCCAGAGTGGGGTGACATTTCGGTGCTTGATCCCCTTTTCCTCACAGTACTGGGCAAATTGCTGCCCCTGGAATGGCGAGCCGTTGTCCGAACAAATCTCAGTGGGGAACCCATGGGTGGCGAACATCTTCTCCAGGGCCAGAATGGTGTGATCGCTGGCTGTTGATTCCATTAATTCCACCTCGGGATAACGGGACCACTGGTCAATGACTGCAAGAAAGTACATTCCTCTGCCCGTGGGCCCGAAGTCGGCGTGCACCGTCCCCTAGGGTTTCTCACTTCTTTCCATGGCCTGTATGGGCGGCCCTCTTTCCGCGGGAAAAGCCGCCTGGCACGGTATGCATGCACACACAAAGTAGTCCACCCTGCTCTCCAGGTCCGGAAACCACACCTTCAGCCTTAGGCGTGCTTTCGTTTTTGCTGTTCCCTGGTGACCTTTATGGGCGAGCTGCAGTACTTTCCCCACCAGTGCTCGCGGGATGACGATTTGGCACCCTCTCAGCAGAAGGCCGTCCTCTGCCACTGACAGTTCGTTGCAGACTTTCCACAGTGGTTGGAGATCTTTTCGTGCCCCACTCTCCCTTCTGGCATTGTTCGTAAGCACCTCGCGCCACTCCCCACTGTCCATGGCTTCCTTGATGACCAGGTACACCTCGTCCACATTAGACGCGTCCGCAATCTCCTGGCGTGCCAAGGCCACCGGCAAAGCGGCTTCCACCACGTGCTGAACAATTTCAACGCAGTCCACCACCTCATCAGAGTCACGAGGGTGCCCCGCCCCCGGGTGAAGGGACAGATAGTCTGCGGGGTTGTGAGTGCCCGGACGATACTGTAACTTGACCCCATACTCCATGAGCGACAGCATCCATCTCTCGATACGCGGTGGAGGCTTGGACGAAGCACCAGCCATAATCGGAATCAGAGGCTTGTGGTCAGTTATCACAACCACGGGTTTCCCCAGGATGTACATCCGGAAGTGTTTGCAGCCCCATAGGATGGCCAGGGCTTCGTGCTCAATTTGCGAATAGCGCTTTTCCGTCTCCGTCAGCGCCTTGCTCGCATAGGCGATGGGACGCATGGTCCCCTGTGGATCCGCCTGCATGAGCACCGCTCCCAGGCCCACCGGGCTGCCAACCACCACTATTTCTGATTCCCTGTCCGGAATGGAATACGCCATGGTCTCCTGACCCGACAAGGCATTCTTGATAGCAGCGAACGCCCTCTGTTCTTTCACCGTCCAGGCCCACGCCACGTCATTCCTTGTCCGGGCCCGCAGCGGCTCCGATAGAGACGCCAGATCGCGAATAAATCATCCACAATAGTTGACCATACTGAGGAAGCTACGTATCTCGGCTGGCGACTCTGACGGGGCCGCTTCCCGAACGTCTTTCACTTTCTCCGGGTCAGTCGAGATGCCTCCTGCGTGGAACACAAACCCGAAGAATTCTATTTGGTCCTTCAAAAACTCACATTTTTTATGATGCAAGGTTCACCCCAGGCTTTTGAGTCTCTCCAGTGCCCGCTCCAGACACTTCAGGTGTTCCGCCTCCGACTGTGCGAACACCAGAATGTGATCCGACATGTTGATCACCCCTTTTAGTCCCGCCAGGGCCCCCCGGATGGCATTCTGGAAAACTTCTGCCGCCGACGAGACACTGAAGCTATGCCTCTTAAACTGGTACAGCCTTTCGTGAATCGTAAAGGTGGTAATATATCTCGACTCCGGGTGAAGTTCCAGTTGATGGTAGCCAGACCTCAAGTCCAGCTTGGCGAAGACTTTCGCTCGCTGCAGCTCGCCGACAATGTCATCCAGCGTTGGCATGAGGTGATGCTCCCTCTTGATGGCCATGTTGGCCAGTCTCATGTCCACGCAGATGCGGACAGCTCCTGGCTGTTTGGGCTTTGGGGCAACGACAATTGGGGAGACCCACGGGGTCGGGCCCTCGACCCTCTCAATAATGTCTAAGTCTATGAGCGACTGCAGTTCCTTCTCCACCTGTGCCCTCAGGTGGAAGGGTATCCTACGGTGTTTGAGGGCCGTCGGCCTCACAGAACCATCAATGTGGAGCCTGATGGGGTCCCCCTTCAGCTTACCGACCCCTTGAAAGATACTGTCAAAACGCTGCAGGAGGCGGTCGATGTCA
The DNA here is from genome assembly GCF_040938575.1 of Ambystoma mexicanum. Lineage (NCBI taxonomy): Eukaryota > Metazoa > Chordata > Amphibia > Caudata > Ambystomatidae > Ambystoma > Ambystoma mexicanum. Next base: position 174,368,044 of record NC_090929.1, on the reverse strand, counting down.
GTGTGATAGACAGCCAGTGTGAAATGTACACAGAAGCAGCACAGCTCAACAGGGAGTGCGGGCTCACGCTTGTCACAAAACCTCGCCTTGATCTTGTTCGGCCTGTGTGACACTGGCACCACGAACACTCCTTGAATTGGAAGCGGGGTATTCCTTCCCGAACGAATATATCCGGGCCTTGGATATCCGGCCCAATGTTCACGGTGCACGTTGGTTGCCTGTAACCCCTGGAGCCGGCAGCAATTCTAGAGATGAAGAAGATCTCCTCCTCCTCTTCTTCCTCCTCAGCAATGTCCAAGTCCTGCATGCCTTGCTCAACCGACGACACATCCCTCACTCTCCGGGTATTGCTCCCGCCAACTCTCGCTGGCCCTCTCGATGCCGTCACTGGGGTGGAGGCCCTGCACACCCTCGCATATTGTCCTGGCGTGCCACACCGGCCACAGACCCTCATCTTTGCCGGGCAATCTCCCACATGCGGCAGGTCATACCCACAGTATGGACATGACTGCGGAGTACCAGCTGCAGAGGGACTGTCCATCCTCCTTGGTGTCCATCGCGCCCTTCCTGGGGTAGCACGGCCAATGGCAAAAGCGTCTTCGCCCTTTCCAGGGTGCATGGCAGCGTCCATTTTCGCCCCTCTGGACTCAGCCAGCTCATAAGCTCTTCCTGTGTCGAGGATCTGTTGCAGCGTCAGGGCCGGCTCCCGTAGCACCTGCCTTCTCAGCTGCCCCGAGCTACACCCTTGCAGCAGCTGGTTTCGCACCATCTCCTCCTCATTCGCCCACCTGCAGGTACTTGCAAGGTGCCTCAGCCGTGCACAGAACTGGTCCAGTGACTCTTCACCTTGCTGCTTTTCCGCACCCATAACAAATCTGTCGAAGTCGACATTCGCCATGGGGAGAAAATGATCTTGAAGGGCCTGTTTTACAGCATCATATGTGACCACCCGAAGATTGATAGAGTCATAAATCCTGTGCACCTCAGTGCCTGCTGAGTACACCATGGTGGCAACTTTTGCATCATCATCCGTCTCCCCCGATTCCCTGAAAAACATTTCCAACTTCTTAACCCATAGAAGCCACTTCGGCCCCAGCCTGGATGGTGGGCCAGTGGTATCAAATTCGGGCATAGGTGCAAGGGTGCTGTGCATTCTGCGTGGAATGGGCGCAGGGGCTCCCCCTTCTTCTCCTTCCTCGCCCATGGTGGCGATGGGGCTAAGTACTCACAGTCAGGCAGCCCCTGGATACCAGCACAGGCGATCCAGCCTCAGGATGGATGTTCAGGTACCCCGGCACCGGATGATGGAACAAAAGGGGCCCACATCAATGGATGGTGATGTTAGCAGCTGTCTCCTCTGGCTTCCTGGGTCTTTTCTTCTTTTTTTTTTAAAATCCACGGCCTCCTAGGCCCTTAGGTCACAAGGGCCATGGAATGTCCAAAAATTGTTTCTGTTAACCAGGGATCGCAGCTGGCACACAAGCACCCTCCTGGGCCGCAACCGCTGCGATCCGCGATGCAGACAAAATGGCCAGCGGCCATGTGCATGAGTCCGTGACGGCACGGAGGGGAGGCACTCTCTCTGAGGCAGTCGGAACAATGACTCGTGTCTCCGCTGCCGCCGCTCCTCGTCGCCAGTGTTGTGGGGCGCGGGACCTCCGGGGCCCCCGCCGGCATTCACACATGCGCACACACACACGAATTAAGGACCCACACGGGACGCGTGTTGACTGCTCGGGTCCCGGCGGCAACTGCCTGCCTGGGACCGTCTTCATTTAACGAGCGCATGCGCGAGCCTCGTTATGGGCTGCGCATGCGTAGAACGCGTAATCACTACGCAACATGACCCTCAAGTCTGTTGTATATCAGAGTCAAGTGAGGCACCAGCCTGCTACATATTGCAGTGCAAAAAGCCTGAAACATGCTATGTACCACTGTGGTGTGACACCTTCCAACAAGGGTGTTTAATACCACTGTTCAGTGTGCCCTTTCCTGGCTGCGTTCCAATCAAGCAAGCGCCTATTCTGCTGCTTACAACAGTGCATTGACCCTGAGCCTGCCACAAAGTACATTGCCCCCTCCCCCACATAGGCTATTGCATTTCTCACCTTGTTGAGCTTCCTGCTGCATTCCGCAATGCAGGGACAACTAGCATTATGCTTAAAATAACGCATTGGGTCCCAAGTTCCTTTTATCTGTTGTGTAGTAACCCTCCCATGTGTGTTGCCCCGTCATGGCCCAAGCTAATAAAATGGAGCCCTGCAGACACGTGCAACAGAATGGCTGCAGACTCTGAAATTGAATGACCTGGGCCCATCTCTCATTAAGGCCTGCCGGCCCACCCTGTGTAAGCAGGGCCAGCAGGCCAGGTTGCCATGGGGCCCCCCTGCCAGCCAAACCACCAGGGTCCGCATGTGCAGGCAAGGCTTGCCCTGCCCTTCCAAGACTGGGTGTCCCGCCAGCAACCCCTCGAGTCACTGGGCCTCCAAGGTGCTGGTGTCCCATAGCACCACAGGGGGCTGGTGGGATGTCCACGGAGAGTGGTGGCTGTGAATTTAGGTCATATATAACCCAGTTTGCTCAGCTGGCTAAAGAGGGAAGTAACCTCTATTTTTCCCTATTTGATGTGCAAGTACTGTGCTACTTGATTGAGCACTGTTTGCCTACTCGGCAATGACGACGCCTCTGCTCTTACGGAGCGGCGTAAATGCCCCTCATGTGAGGAGGGATGGCTCAAGGGCGGCACATTCCTCTGAGAGGTAAAACAATACAATCCAGATTATAATACTAGCACTTGAAAATGTGCGGATCATGAAGGGCTGGATTATAAGAGCGATAGCCTGCTCGGCATCGGTAAACGCCTTCATGGCCACAGGATGACATAAGCCCTTTCCCGTGCAACTTCATCACAAATTATTATTGGACAGGTGGCTTTTATTAAGATCTTTGCCCATCAGGAGAATAGAGCCCACTCCTTTGGGTTTTTCCTAAGTCTACCTATCTGGAAAAAGGCGCATCAAGAGGTGCGCACAGTTACTCCTCTGCTTGAGGGGCTTGAGCACAGTGTTTTTGTTCCTTTGGAAGGATTGTGCCGACAGGAGGCCTGCTAGACCTAGGATACCTCCTGTAATGCCTCAGGTGTTCACCAGGTTTCCATAATATGAAGCCTCCTGTCATGCCATAGAATCCCTGCTGCCCCTCATTTGTGTTGGTGAGGGGAAAGGAGGGAGAGAGAGGATGGGAGCGCCCAGTCCCCACCCCAAGCCATGGGATTGGCCTGTGCTTCACTGCTTAAGTTGTGGTGTAAACCCGGGCCACCCGCGGTGAAGTGCGCCCCCGCGGCATTCTGCCGCAAAGGAAAGAAGTGTGCGACCCCAAGGGAGAAGGAATGCAGCGGCCGCTGCCGCAAAGAAAATGACGTCTCCCGCCAGAGGAGTGGCCACAGCCGCAAGAGAAGAGCTGTGCTGATTCCCCCCCTCAGGAGAAGGAAGAGGTGAGGCGGCAGCCCCCACCGTGCTGCAGAAGCGTGAGCCAGCAACCTGAAACACCCCTGTGGAATCCGCCGCCGCAGGTGGGAGCAAAATGGTGTGGCCGCAGCTGTGGCAATAAAATAACATCCTGCTGGAGGAAAGAGTGGTGCTGCCCTGCCCCCAGCTGAGAGGCAAAGAGAAGAGGCACCCTTTGCTGTGGATCCTCCCTGGCCACGACGCTCTGCGAGGAGGTTGCTTGTGCTTGTGCTGGATCGACCACCAGTGAAAGGAAGCACCTGTGAAATATCCCGGGTCACGCCTGCAGACCCTAGAGGTGTCCGCCATAGCAGAAGGAAAAACTGCTGGGGCCCCCACTGTGATCCTGGGCCCGGCGGTGAAGTAAATGAAGTGCTCCAGTCAGGAGCGAAGGAGAGGAGGTGGGTCCCCCTGCATGGGGCATCACTGTCCTGTCTTGTGGTGCCGCCAGAGCCCACAGCATGAGCCCGGAGCCCGCTGCAGTGAAGTAGAGATGCTCTGGTTTAAAGGAATGCTGCATCCCCGCCAATATTAGGCTGCTAAAGCCCCCACAAGCGGCAGCACCTTCCTGAGTGGTGCTACGCTGCTGCCAGAGTCTCATTGAGATCCCCGGCCCAGCGGTGATAAGTATAGTGAAGTGTTCCGGTATGCAGTGGTACCAGTGAGAGCCCCAACATGATCCCGGTACTGTGGTCAGTGATTAAAAAGGTGCAGCTCAGGTGTCGGAGTCTGTGGAAGAAGCACGGCCCCCTGAGTCATTCCCGGGCCTCTGGCGGTGATTGCCTGAATTGCTCCGGTGTCGGAGTTCGGAAAAAAGAAAGGCTCCAGTAATGATCCTGGGCCCAGCGGTTTACTTAATGACGCGCTCCGGTCTGGAGCAATGAAAGAGGTAATACTGTACTATCAGAGCTCAAGTACACTTCTCCCTGCTGTAAGAAGTGGCTAGTTTGCTTGATGGCCCCGCATCTACTCAGGTGTACGCAGCTCCCTCTCTACTCCCAGTGTGTGACAAAGGGAAAGGGGCGGTGGCTGCCACTCCAACTGCAACCCTCCAGGCAAGAAATAAGTTCTCCACATCAGAACAGAAAGAAAGAGGTATGCTCGTTCCACCGACACCTACAGTGGAAGTGCCCTGTTTGATCCTGGGCCCTGCAAGCATGAGTTTCATTCGCTCTGAGCTGGAGATGAAGCAGAAAAGAGGGCGAGCTCGCTCCCCGCCATACAGGCTGTGCCGTGTTATTCACAGTAAATCCACAACGAGAAACAGGTGATTGTTTGACGGTTGTCTTGCCCCACCTGATAAACAATCGAAGTCATCCCAACATCGTGTTGCTACAGTCACCAAGCCTGTCCCTTAAGTAGCCTCGACACCATGCCACTAGTGTCCCCTAACGTACCGTCTAAGAACAAGGGAGCTAGTGGCCCTGACTGCCTGCCACTAATGTCACCCTGCAGGTCATGCCATCGAAGGACCAGGCCAACGTGGGCTTGGGGGAGATACCTGTTGACCCCCTGAGTTCAGCCAACAACTGGTGTCTGACCAACAAACACTTGCAGCCCTGACACCCGCCACGAGGAGACGGTGCATCGCGCAAGGCAAGGGTTGCAGCTCCTCAGGAGTGTTTGTGCGCCCTTGTGTGCCCCTGGAGAGAGAGTGGCACTCTGGAATGGGGGAACATCGCTGAAAGGGTGGGTGAGTGATGTCCTGTCAACACATGCCCTGTCAGGATTACGTGGAGCAGCCTGGACGCCCTGCGATCTGAGTCTCGCTGCCCTGCCCACCACATCAAGGGACTTTGCCGATGTGGCCCCTAACACCTGCCAATTGCAGCTTTGCCGTTTTTTTTAACTGTACCATCAATGGACCTGGACCCGGGGAAGTGACTCCTGAGTGGACGCTGATGGAAAGTGAACTGGTCTCCTGCAGACCTGCAATTGCTTAAAGAGGAATCAGTAAACAGGCGTTTTGATGCTGTGAATCTGCATAGTAGCTACATGCGTTAAGTGGTTTCAGTAAAGGACAGTGATGTGAAGGTGTGATCCCGCAGTTTGTAGGGGTGCTTTATATGGTACCAGACGGCTACCCATGGGCGTCATGCAGTGGTTGCAATTCCATACCCCAGGTTAATAAAGGGTTTTGTAACTTGTGGTCTAACGGCCAACCATCCACGAGCGGTTCGGCCGCCGTGACTGTCACCTGAGGGTGATGGGTTAATATGTGTTGTGTGTGTTTAAATATGTTAGCCCCATGTGTGTAGCATATCCTAGTGGTTGTTCATCCCATGATTCTGAAGTAGCCCAAGTAGTGTTGTTCTGTAAAGGGGGGTATCATTTATGTTGTAGTTGCTTTTATTGGTTTGTTATGAAAAAGGAGGAGTGTTGTGTAGTAACCCTCCCATGTGTGTTGCCCCTTTAAGGGGATGTGTCCCTCCCAAGTGTATTGCCCTTTTTTTTATAACACATTTTATTGATTTTCTTTGGTGAAAACAACAAACGTCATCACATTAAAACATACAAACTTAATACACAGGGTACAAACATAATACATTGTTTGGGTACTGTTACATGGTTCTATCTGATGCTCTGCATTGTGTGTACAAAACAACTGCTATCTATATATTTTCTGACCATAGTGACGTCTACTGTGTTTACCTAGCATTTTCCTCCCACCTGTGCCAGATCTTGTGCGCTTTCCCCAGGCATCCTTGAGCTGTATATACCCGGTGCTCCATTGCAATGCACGCATCCACATCCGACACCCATTGCTCAAATTGTGGGGCTACATCTGAACCCCACAGTTCTGCCACTTTCCTTTTGGCTATGCCAGTCGCAGTTGAAAACCATAGCTTCTCAAAACGCGACATCACGTCATCCCCCTCCATCCCTAGTAATATTGGCTTGGGTTCCATAGGTATTACTCGTCCCATGACCCTCGAAAGTTTGTCACAACATTGCTGCCAGAAATGTTGAATTTGCGGGCATTCCCATAAAATATGGAAGAAGGTATCTGAGGAAGTTAGGGTCCGTAGTTTTACCCCATTGATATAACGTCACTCTTGGGTAATATACCCTGTGAAGTATTTTGAGCTGTACCAGTCTAATCCTTGCAGATATGGCAGATTCTCTAGGGTGCATTTGTGCTGTGGTCCAGTCCTCAGGTTGTAACACCCCTATGTCTTTTTCCCATTTGGCTTTCAAGCTGCATAGTTCTGGTATTGCAAAAGAGGATATTGCATTGTACATTATGGAGGTTGTTTTCACATCTACCCGGTCGAGAACAATGTTTCTTTCGATTGGCGTACAATCAGGTATATCAGGGAGGTCCGGCAAGTGCGCCCTTAGTGCGTGCGACAGTTGCTTGTAATGGTAATGCTCGGTTCGTGGGAGATCAAATTTATCTACTAGGCTCTCAAAGGATATTATTGTGCCTTTGTGTATTACATTGCCAATTTTCACTATGCAGCTGCCTCACAGTTTGCCCATTTCGGGAGCGCATTGAGTTCAGTCAGGTATCTGTTTTTCGACAGGGGCTGCACCGGGCTGATCTTTTTGTCCCACCCTATGTGCCTGTGCGCTTCCACCCAAATCTGTACCGTTTGAGTTACCATTGTGCAGGGAGGTGGATGTTTAATGGTTTGTAGAGACTTTCCTGAGGGGAGCATCCCTGTTGTGCGTGTACCACTGCACGTATGTGAGGGAGTTCAGTGTTTCCGTGCAGAATGTCATTTACAACCGCCATTTGGGTGGCCCCAATAATATGTTTGAAGGTGTGGGAGACCAATGCCACCTCCCAATATAGAGCGTTGTAGGGTGCGCAGAGCTATCCCCGGGTGTCTCTCTCCCCATAGCAGTTTCCCAAGTATCCTGTCTATTTTACGGAATTCTATCAAGGGTATGTGTAACGGTGCATTCTGTAGGATGTATAGAAATCGCGGGAGGGTCAGCATCTTAAACAGCGCCGCTCTCCCCATCAGAGTAAGAGGTAGAGACGTCCAGTGATTCACGTCATTCACGAATCTAGTCACTATTGGATATACGTTTTTTGGCACATAGTCTCCTAGGTTCGTCGTGATTTGTATGCCAAGGTAGCGGAATTGCTTTTTTTCTACTCGGTATAGCCAGGTATCTGGAATAATGCCACTTATCCCTTTGACCGGGAATAGTGTTGATTTGCCCCAGTTCACTCTCAATCCACTGAACAACCCATATCTCTCCAGTATCTGCGTGACTACGGGCAAGAGTCTGCTGGTCTACTTAGATAAATCAGTAATTCGTCGGCATATAGGGAAACTCCTATCCTCCCAGTTGTGAGCCCAGCGGAAACCCGTCCAGGATTGTGTGCTCCTCAACAGGATTGCCAGGGGTTCGATTACCAGTGCAAACAGCATTGCAGATAGGGGGCAGCCCTGTCTTGTCCCTTTGCGCAGTTTAATACTGCGTGATGCCCATCCGTTCACTCTGACCTCTGCCGTCGGGGAGTTGTATAGGAGCTGCACCCAGCTAATAAATTGCTCCCCGAGGCCCAGTCTATGCATTGTTGCCCATAAAGCCTCCCAATAGACCGAGTCAAATGCCTTTTCGAAATCGATTGCCAGCAGTGCTAGCAATTCCTGGAGTGCTGGTGCTCTCTCAATGGCCAGGTATAGTCTGCGAATATTCATACGTGTGGATCTTTTCGGCATAAAGCCACATTGGTCTGGGTGGACCAGAGATGTTATCACCCTTTGTAATCTGTTAGCTAGTAACTTCGCAAGGAGTTTGGCTTCGCCATTAATAAGAGAGATCGGACTATAGGAACTGCATCTATCTGGGGGTTTGCCCTCTTTGGGAATCACTATTATAGTAGCTTTTCTCAGGTCCGGTGGGAGACTTCCCAATTCTTTTGAGTGTAGGAACATACTCAACATGTGTGGGGCTACCTCGCTGCCACCTATTCTCTTCCACGTCTCTATTGGAAAACCATTTGGGCCCAGGGTTTTCCTTGATTGTAGATGTGATAAAGAGGCTACCAGGTCTTCCTCCGTTATCTCCTCCTCTAAACACGTTTTCTGTGTATCATTCAGTGCTGGCAGATTGATCTCATCTAGGATTGTATTATCAATAGGGTCTGTGGAGGAGTGGTATAGCTTTTCATAGTAGTCTGCAAAGCATTACGCAATTCCTTGATCGGTTGTGACCTGCCCTGCGCTTTCTGTAGTAATGTGCCAAAACCTGCTGGTGTCCTTCGTCTCTCCTTTCCAACCATGCCAGCAGTTTGCCTGCTTTATCCCCGTCTCATATAGTCTTGCTCGCACCGCTCTATGTGCCTGTTTTGGGCAGTTTAGTCTTACGTTTTGTAGCTTCTTTTGTGCTAAACTCAGATTTCTATTGTCCTCAGGTAGGTTAGTATTGGTGTACAATGCTTAAGTTCGCCGCACTTCCAGTTCAGCGACCTCCACATCCCTCCCGTGTGCCTTCTTGTGTGCCGCAGTCCATCCAAGAATTTCACCTCTGAGGAATGCCTTCTAGGCCTCCGAGAGCACAACAGTGTTATCTATTGAGCCTATATTAATCTGAAAGTATAAGGACGTGGTTGTTTGGATTTTCTCCACCAAGTCCGGGAAGCCCAGATAATAATTATTTAGCCACCAGGTTGGTGGAGGACAGGGTCTTTCTGTTTCAAGAAGTAACAGCAGTGGCGAGTGATCAGAGATGCCCCGGGGAAGCAGAGTTGCCTCTGTTGCTTTATGAATGTCAATTGCAGGCATGAAGAAAGAATCCAATCTGGAAAGCGATGCATGCGCCCCAGAGTCAAAAGAGTATTCCTGCTCATTGAGATGGAGATCTCGCCACACATCTTTCAGCCCTAGTGCCCCTGTGAAGGTAGCTAGTCTGGTGGGTATTACAGGGTTTCTTCCTCTTATGTGCGTGCGGTCTACCTCAACGTCCATAACCTCATTGAAGTCCCCTCCTATTATCCAGGTGTCTGCTTCATTGTTTGCCAGTATGGGTGTGACATCCTCTATGAAGGCCGACATTAGCATTGGGGGAGAGTAAACCGCTAGGATACTAAAGGTCTTTTGCCACAATTTGCCGTGCAAATATACAAATCTCCCCCCTGTGTCTTGTATCACATTGGAGATCTCAAAGGGGATTCTCTTGTGGAGTAGTATCAGTACACCCCTCGACCCTATGGAGAATCCTGTATGTAACGCTGTGCGGTAGTTCGTTCTCTTGAAAAGGTGACATATTGTGCCCAGTAGGTGAGTTTCTGTAAGGAGCGCTACGTCTGGGCTGTGTTTGTTCAGGTATTGTGTCACCAGTCTCCTTATAATACTGTTCCCTAGGCCATTTACATTCCACGTTAGGAGCCTTAATTGTTTAGTGGTAGATTTTGCCTGAGTCATTATGTGACGTGTAAGCATCTGAGACCAGCATGTTCCACCCTCTGTATGAGGTGCTTTCTATTTCTCTACTCCCAAGTACCCATTTCTGGTTTGTGTTTGGTGCAATGAATCGACCTGTGCTTTGATTAACAACAACAATCCCAACTCCCCCACCCTATACTTCATCCCCAACTGAAGCATCTGTCACCCAGATAAACTATGACTTTAGACTAACAATTTAATACTTTACATACCAACCGATCTAACCTATCGGTCTTGATATATAACAATCAAACAATAGCGTGACCTGTCTTATTCGTCAGGCAACAAAAACGGGGGTTCATGCGGTCCGGGCCGCCAACTATTTTAGTAGCAAGTTCTACAGCTTGTCAACAGATTGTTCGCGTAATGCTGTCATGATGCCTTTATTCAGTGCACAACGTAATGTGCCAATAACATCTTTTTCGCCTCAGTCATTGCCCTCGTTCGGTGGTGCTTCCAGTTCCTGTTGTGGTCACTCAGGAGGTTCTCTTTCCGGCCTTGGTCAGTTTCTGCCATTGTCGGGCCTCCTATTTGGTCTCCAGTCACCTTCCAGATGTCTTTCCGCCCAACTCCATGCTTCCCTGGGATCTGTGAAGTGTATGGTTGTTCCCTTATAGTATACTTTCAGTTGTGCAGGGAATAAGAGTCCATATTTTATGTTGAGAGTCTGAAGGCGTTTCTTGAGTGGGTCAAAGGACTGCCTTGCTTTCTGTAACTCTCTGGTAAAATCAGGAAAGAATGCAATTCTGGAGCCATTGTATGTTGTGGCGCCTTTAGTTCTGGCCATCTGAAGTATGGCATCTCGATCTCTGTAATTCAGGAGACTTGCAATTATCGTACGATAGGGAGCTCCAGGGATCTGTCTGCCAGATGGTATTCTGTGGGCTCTTTCAATTGAAAAGAATTTCGATAGTGTCTTGGGAGCAAAGAGATCTGCTAGCCACTGTTCGAGGAACAACTCCATGCTTGGGCCTTCCGACTTTTCAGGCAGTCCTATGATCCGGATTTTGTTCTGCCTTGCCCTTCTTTCTCCTTCTTCCACCCGTTCTTCCAGTGCCTTGAGGCGGGCCAGTGCCCCTGTCATTTGGTGATTCACAGTCCTTAGGCCATCTTCGGTTTCCGAGATGCGACTCTCGGCTTCCCCCGTGCGGGCAGAGAGCTTTTGCAGGTCATGGCGTAGCAGCGACACCTCTGTGCTTATTACATCTATCTTTTTCTCCATAGAGGTTCTTGAGTTTGGGATTGCGTTCATGACATCCTTCAGGGAAATATTTTCTTCCATACCCAATGCTTCACCAGATTTGGCCTGCTCATGTGGGGGAGCTTGGGCAGGGGTTGTGTATTGCTCCATTTTGCTCTGTGTTGTTGCCGATTTTGCCTTGTCTCTCCCCTTAGAGGTGTTGCTGATGTTGGTTCGTAGGATACTGGTCTAACACAGTTATGGTCTATAGATTGGTTTAGATCCGTTGAGTGTGCTCTAGGTGTATCCGTTTGGTGAAGTACTTTGCAGTTTTTCCTGTTGCTCCGGGCTCACTTTGTGGACCAGGCAAGCAGAACACCTGTTGCTCCACTGTGTAGTCTTACTGGAGCAGAGGCCAGGAGGTATCACGGTGTGATGCTGATCTTTGATGCCTGAGTCCTGTCTGCAGTGGACGGCAAGGTTACCAGGCCTGATGTCTATCTCTTCGGGTAGGCTGCCGCCACAATTCCTGACACTATGCCACGCATTCCATTTCTTATTACAGGTGTGCAGTACTAACCGGTCCGTAGGCGCTTCTCTCGGTTCCGCTGCAGCCTCACCTGTGTCGTTTCATTCATGTCCCCTGTGGCTTGTCATTGTCTGTATCTCGATGGCCTGGTCGTTGGATCGAGGATTGGGCATTTGATGAGTCCTTTACAATCCTGTGTCACCCTTGGTTCGGTACGACCCTTCTGTCTGTGGATAAGTCGGCAGTACACTGCAAGTGCTGCCCTGCGCTTGCTAGGTTTAATAGTAGGCCTGGGTCCGAGATTTCAGCCACCGCAGGGGTGTTTCTGGGTCACTGCAGGCTGGGGCGACACAGTAGTATGTTTGTATATGTGTCAGTACTATTGTTACCTCTGATGATCGTTGTGGGGACAGTGTCACAGCCTTATGCAGTTCTGCTTTTCAGCAGGCCTCCATGCGTACACTGGCTTCAGGTCAAACTCTGGTTTGGCAGGCATCTGTGGCCGTGCTGTCTGTTTCTTCTTTCCGTGGTCGCGCTGCCAGCTATTGGCACCATGACCGTCACTTGTGCGACCCCCGGTGCCTCTGTTCTCTATGTCCAGTGAGATTGGTCGTGCTACGGTGGGTTGGGCACGTGCATTGTCTGTGGTGCCTGAATATGTCCTTGCTGGCCCCAGTACTGGTACAGAGCGGGTTCTGCCGCGCCCTGCACACTCTTTTTTATGTCCCAGGTTTATTGACTCTAACGTGTGGATGGAGGTCTACACTTGCGCTCACAGCGTGGTCTGTTGGTGTGCTCACGGGGCGCCCCGCATGTTGGATGATTGGGAGCTCGGGGTCGGTGTGTTCTGGTGTGCGTCTATTCGTTTACCTCTCAGGCGCCAACTGTGTCTAGCAAGTAGGGTCTATTTCCTTTCCCTCTGCATTTCGCTTGCTGTAGATAGGCTTGGTTCCTGCTTTTGTCGGGCGTGTGTCTTGTCTGCGCCCTCCTTTTCCTCCAGCATGGAGTGCTCAGTGCCCTTTCCACCAGCTGTGGGGGGGAATATACACCAATTCCATATGGCAGGGACTCACACGTTGCCAGCCTTCATTTAGCTGCCTGTGTTCCACGTATGCTGCAGATCGCGTAGTATACACTCTCAGCAGGTCTTAATGCGGCCGCTAGGTTGTGGTGGCCATGTTGGTTAAATAAATACGAGAGCGGGTCTGCTTTCGTTATCGTCTTGTCCTGCCTCTACCGGCTGGTTCACGTTGAGGAGCCTAAGCCCCTGTTGTAGCGCTGGTTGCAGATTGGATTAACTCCTGCTATTCGGACATCGCGCAGGCCGCGCCCTGCGGGCCCCAGACCACTGCTGCCTGTTTTTCACCGACAGCTCTCAAGGGTACATTGGAATGCTCCTTGGTGTGCGTGGCTGAGTGGACCACAGTTCGCTCACGCACCTTCGTGTCGGCAGGAGGCTCGCTCCGGCACCCGCAGACTGGGTCGCGTCCAGTCCCTGCTGCACCGTGTGGGCCGCTGTTTTTCCACCGCCACAGGTCCAGGTCAGTGACGTGCAGCGCTCCGGTATTCACTGTGGCTTCTGCAGAGTGTTCGTTACGCCATATGTGCCTCTTTGATTTCTCGGCCCCGGTGGCCATTTTGTGTTCAATCTTCGGCGTCGGCTGTTCCCGCTTTCAGCAGAATGTAAGGCATGATCCTCTCTCCGGTTCAGGCTGATATTGCAGCGACCCGCTGTATGAGGGTTCCGCCACCAGTAGCTGCTGTTTCTCTCGCCAATTTGCAGGATAAAAGACAGGATTTAGCTGGCGGCCCGGGAGCTATGAGGGAATACGTCTACATCGCCCGCCTACTGGCCACGCCCTGCTCGTATTGCCCTTTTAAGATGGGCCATGACATGGCCCAAGCTAATAAAATGGAGCCCTGCAGGCACTTGCAACAGAACAGCTGCAGACTCCAAAGTTGAATGACCTGGGTCCATCTCGCATGAAGGCCTGCATGGCAGGCCCACCCTGTGTAAGCAGGGCCTGCAGGCCGGGTTGCCATGGGGCCCCCTGCCAGCCAGGTAGCCATGGTACGCATGTGCAGACTGGGTGTCCCCCCAGCAACCCCTCATGGCACTGGGCCTCCGAGGTGCTGGTGTCCCATAGCACCTCATGGGGCTGGTGCGATTGCGATGTCCATGACCAGCTCGGCCCCACCCCCCCAACACTATGCACACAGTGTAGTGAGTCCCCAACATTCACTCTACTGCCACCTGTTAACCTAATTTGGCATTTGCATCTCATGGAAGTGGTTGGAAAGAGGTGGCATAAATGTAAATTATTCCCAGATGCCAGCAAGTGCCTAAAAGGAGCCCAGTATCCACAATGCCCGGGGGCCAGCCATAGGTTTTCTGGCAGGACCCAATGGCTGCTCTAGTATGATTCACAGGGCTGTATTCTCAGCAGGAACCTACATACTGAAGCCCACTCCTCCCGAACATGGAAGTGTCTTCAGGGTCACCCACTTGCCCCTGCTATAATGTTGCTATTCGGGGTAGGGTGAGCTGAGAGGCCATCCAGTGTAGCTCCAGTACATTATTGGCCTGCAGCTACAATTACTCCCTCCCTGCTCCTCACTGTCAGTGCTGTGTGGCCGTAAATACTCCCTCCCTGCTCCTCACTGTCGGTGCTGTGTGTCGCAAATACTCCCTCCCTGCTCCTCACTGTCAGTGCTGTGTGTCGCAAATACTCTCTCCCTGCTCCTCACTGTCAGTGCTGTGTGGCCACAAATACTCCCTTTCTGCTCCTCACTGTCAGTGCTGTGTGGCCGCAAATACTCCCTCCCTGCTCCTCACTGTCAGTGCTGTGTGTCGCAAATACTCCCTCCCTGCTCCTCACTGTCAGTGCTGTGTGGCCGCAAATACTTCCCCCCTACTCCTTACTGTCAGTGCTGTATGGCCGCTTTACAGTGGTAACAAGTGCTGTGGAAGCATTTCATAATCTTATCTAGTGACTTTCTGCCCACCCTGAACATGAACACTGAGCTGTCCCGCAACTGCAGTCTGAGATAATATATCAAAATATATATGATCAGAATATTACACTAGTCCTTTTCACAGCACATCGTTGATGTGTGTTTAACAGTTCTCCTTAACCCTTTTCTATTCTCTCACAGCCTAAGCTCTAGATACCCCTGACGGGTGTATAATATGCCACTCTTCAGGCAAGCCTCAGAGCTGTTAGACCACTCTGGTGGTTACAGGAGCATCTGCTGTCATAATTGCCTTTATTATGTAATGTTCTGCTTGATTGTGCATTTCAATGGCTGTCCCATCTGCTTCAGGGCTTAGAGGCCAGACCAGTGGCAGTTAAAGGATAGTTCCGGGACTTTTTTTTTATTGTCCCTACGGTTCGGCCATGTGTTTTTAAGCATAAATCGGTAGATCGTAGAAAACTTTCATATGGACCTTACCCGACTTTTCGTCCATTAACGCACTCGAAATCAGCCGCCATTTTGTGATAATCCTATCATTTCCCCCCATCGACCTGGCTCACCTGCGTTTGCGGCACTAAATAAAATCCCCCGCCCCTGAGCCTGACATCAGCAGACGCGTACCGCCCATTTCCCAACGCCAAAGCACGTTTCGTGTCAACAATCGCTGCGCCTCAGCTAATGAAGTGTCGCCATGGAAATGGCAGGACGCCTCTTTCCTCAATAAGTATAAACACACCGTTTCACAACACACAGCAGCAGATTTTCGATTCCATTACTCTCTCTGTGTTACTTTGAGTATTCTGTGACTCGTTTCTGTGCTCTGGTCAGCTACCTTCGCCGCTTCTAGGCCTTGTGAACACCTGTACCATCTCTGTAAATTATTTTACTTTCTTTACCACACAATGGCTACAATAATGCCGTATATGTACGAGCCCGAGTACACCGAGGAGGAACTACTGGAAAGGCAAGCACGCGAAAACGATGGGGATTCGGACGGCAGTTGGGAGGACCAGTCAACGGATGAAGAGCCTGGACCATGTCGCATGGACGGCGTCTCCACCTGGTGCACGTGCAATCGGTGCGAGCTAATGCCAACGTAGGAGGAGAACTGCTGCTGCCGTGAAAATTCCGGGTGCTTAGCCTACATTTCGGAAGGCGAGCCAAGTCCGCAATGCATCACCGAGCTGCCAGAGTTCAGGGAAGCCTGCCTCTCACGGACCGTGTTGAGGATGATGATGGTGCTTATGCACGAACTTCGCGGCACTGTTCGTCCGCGTAATCCGAGTAACGAGTAAGTATACTCTGGTTGTGATGTCAGTGATGCCACTACTATTTCATGGTCGTCTCCCACATATAAAATTACATCTACATATCATTCGAACGCATGTAAATTGGTTCCATATTGTGCATTTTCTAGATAGAATTTTTTTCAAAGCAGAATGACATTTTTTACCTGAATCGACATTGATAAGAAAGTTTTGTCATTTTAATACAGTTTGCATCTTTCTTTTTCACAGGTGGTACAGGCTGGTGGCCTATCATTGCTTCACTTGGTGGCTTCACGGGAGGCTCGGACACCGCGTTCGGAGAGTAATACCTGCCTGTGCGGTACTTGCCATTAGACAACATTTCCCCAGTGACAGTGGACAATACCGCGGATTTTCCCTGGATGTGCAGCAACCGGAACTTTACAATGTGTAATGTTTATTATTTATGTTCAATTGAAATTAAGATCTAAAATAAAACCCAACATATATTTTAACAATGGTTGTTTTGATTTTTTAAATGAATCTAGTGTGTCTCCATTGAATAGTCTTCCTGTGCCTTGTCTTGTCACACCACATGTCTCCGGCCAGCATCCTCCCTCACGCTGGCAGCCCACCTTCAATCCACATAACCGTTGAACCCATATGCAGCAGACATACATATGTTATTTTGCGGGTTGGCATCAAGCCTCCCGGCCTTGCCTCCTCCCCCAAAAATACTTACCACACCACTTTGTTCAAGCGTTGGCAATAAAAGGCCGTTGGATTTTATTGATACAAAACATGGTTATAGGTAAATAATCAATATGGTTGATCATAATAAATCATCCTTTTGGGCACCGGGTACACAGATGACCCCCTCTGGCCCGTGCCGCCTTGCCACCACAGGCCAGCCTGCTGCTGACTAACTGCCTAGGCATCCAGGGTCTCCAGGGTGAACTGCACCCATATAATCTCCTGGGAGGGTGAGGTATTTATAAACTCACCCCCCTGCCTTCCATGTACTAGATCCTGCAGCCTGCCTCTTACATGCAGTTAGATTGCCTCTCCTTGGTGAGGCCCTGCGGCAAACGAGTCTTGTCTGCACGACCACCGCCCCAATCCACCCCCCGCCCTATCAAAGGCAGTTCGCACTGGGGTACTTGCGCTGGCAAGTGGAGCTGTCAGGGAGCGATAAAGGCCAAGAGGTGCCAAAGACCATGTACACTTCAAAGTGGTCTATAGAGCATGGGTTGTTGTTCCCATGTCTACCTCCAGACCCTGTGTCTCCTGCCAAGCATCCCCCCTCACGCTGGACGCCCCCCTGCAATCCACATAAGTGTGTCTCCATTCACGAGTCTTCCTGTGTCTTGTCTGCACGGCCACCGCCCCAATCCACCCCCCGCCCTATCAAAGGCAGTTCGCACCGGGGTACTTGCGCTGGCAAGTGGAGCTGTCAGGGAGCGATAAAGGCCAAGAGGTGCCAAAGACCATGTACACTTCAAAGTGGCCTATAGAGCATGGGTTGTTGTTCCCATGTCTACCTCCAGACCCCGTGTCTCCTGCCAAGCATCCCCCTCACGCTGGACGCCCCCCTGCAAACCGCATAATGCCACGACACATACACGTCATTCATTCACAAACACACCCCTGTTTCGAATTCTTTATAACCCACTTCATATTTCTAATGAGAACTTCTTTGCGCTTTGCTAGTCAACCCGTGAAGGTGCTGGTTATCTGCTCTTCGTCTCTGTGAACTTCCGTGACCACTTCGAGCAAACTCGTCAGTTTGCAACCTGTGAACTGCTCCCTGTTCTACGACAAGAAACTACTCTGATCCCTGCATCTAACTGTTTGTTCGTCAAGGTAAGGCCATGTACCATAATCATTTTGCGTCCAATTTTTTAATTTATATCTATTTGCTAGTAGTCATCAAATTGCATCCATGTTTTCTTTTCGTTCAAGACAGTACATGCAAGGAACTAGTCACATGTTCTGAGTTTAGTCAAATTATTTTTCTATTTTTTTAAAGTTATTCAAATACTTATCCGCATGTGAATAACGTGTATAGTTCCAAGAACCAAAACGAACCTTGCATTGAACCTTTTATGTGTCATTTAATTTTTTAACACATTGGTATTCATAGAGAATTGTTGATCTTTACTTTTCAGAACTTTCCACAATGCCTGCCTGTTCCATTGGCGGTTGCCCTTCGAAGACCCATAATAAATCTGAAGGTACTATAATGCATGTTTTCCCTAAGACAATAGATCAGATAAGAGAATGGGTCCGATATTGCGGATATCCACCGTCTGAGCTTGAAAGTAGAGTCCTAGAAGTCTTTGCGGACAAGAGGGGTGATCGATACCGCATCTGCAGCAGGCACTTTAGCTCAGACATGTACTCCACATCATTGCTAATAAAGAAGAACACACCGCGAGCGAAGCGAAAATTGCTCTCAACCGCTATCCCCACTCTATTCGTCCACATCCCTCCACTGGTGAGTCAAGTTTACGGATTTAGCTCTCGGCCTTGCGGTAGTGTGTAGCATTAGCTAACAATAATTTCCCCATTTATGTATCCACTCAATATGAAGGCGGAAGATTCTCCATCCGTGTCGTTATTGCAGTCATTAGCCACTTCAAGCGCCTATCGGGTAATCTTACTTAGCTATTCTGCCACTCACTTGTTTTAGGCATGTAAATCAATAGTTTTAATTTATCGTGTAATTATTTTACCTAATGGTACACCCTAGTACTCGTCCTCTAGTCTTTGTTTTCAGTTATAATTATTGTTATCCAAAATAATGCAAGTACTGTCTTTCAGGGAGATGCTGAGGAGTCCAACGCATTGACGACAACCGTTGATGTCACTCAGATGCTCGAGGTACGTTTCCGGACAGTTCCATCGATGGAGATCATCAGATCTTGCATTCTTGTAGCGTGATTGTTACACACAATGTTTCTTTCGTTTTTAGCCATTGATATGTCCTTCTGTCGTCGCCCTCCTATGTGTCTTCTTTTTTCAATATTGTGTTCATTACTAATGAAAGTCCTATGTTTCAGGGAGTCGATGGAGCATTAGTCCAAGAAGAAGGGGGAGCATGCAGTTACGGGTCGGCGCAACAGCTTGCAGAAGTGTGCACCGCAGTTACAGCGTCCCTTGATGTTCTTATGCATTTCGAGGTATGGATACTGACAGTTCGATCAAGCGAGATCATATGACGTGATTACATCCGCTATACTTCCTTCTTTATTAACGCAAGTACTATGTTTCAGGGAGATGACGGAGCTTCTTCTACAAGAACATCACCCCTAGTAGTTGATGCAGATCTCTGGGTGGTGACACTTCCAACGATCGAGCAAATCGAATCATATTTAGATATCCATTACTTATTTTAGACAACTGATCATTTGTGCAGGTCTATTTAGATGAGCCGTTGACGCCTGCACGCCTGTTCTTTTTAACAAAATAGAAAACCATACTAATGCAATTACTGTGTTTCAGGGAGTTGCTGAAGCGTCATCTTCAATAATATCATCAATGGAAGTCTATGCGGAGCCCGAGGTATGGATCTTGACAGTTCCATCTAACTAGATCAACAATGCGTGAATAATTGTCGTTTGAATGTTCTACACAATGCGTTCATTCGTGTTTTGCTATTGAGATGTACGTGGGTATTGGTCCCCAAGTACATTTTGTGTTTTCAATATTATTATACATACTAATGAAAGTTCTATGTTTCAGGGAGTCGATGGAGCGTCAGTGCGTGATGGATGTGCTTATCATGAAAATATAGTCGTTGCAGCGCAAGAGGAAGTGGAGACATGCACACACGAGTCGGAGCAACAGCGTCCTGATGTTGAAGTTCGAGGCAAGAAAGGTTCAAAGAAAAGAAAGCAAAAGAAGGTTAGTGTCCTGGTCACTATATTATGTTGTTTTTCACTGTTAATAGTTCAATACTGTAAGTTGTGTTTAAACTGAACATCCCTTTTCCAATCTGTCCTCTAGTTGCGAGTGGGTGTACGAACTAGATCTACACAGACAGTGAAGCGAACGAGAGATGTTGCTTGTCAAACCTTTTGGCAGGGACTTGAGACTGGAGATGCATCGTGCCAATGGGAAGAATATGAAGTGATTGACAACGGAGCTATACCACCACCAGCCATTGATAGTGAATGTCCTCCTGGTAGTTCGGATGCAGTCGGAGATCAATTCACAGAATCCACACCCGCAAAAACTAAGACGGCGAGAAAGTTGAAGAAATTGTTTTATTCACCCATCGCCGGAGAAGGAACAGATGTTGCAATGGAAGAGAATGAAGTGGACGACAATGAAACACCATCAATATCACTGAACATAGCGGAAGACGATATCAGAGATTCTACCTTTCATGTGAGTGACATGTCCTCAACGTTACAGGCCGAACCAGCTGGGATGCAGAGTGACAGTATAAGGAAAGAGGCCAAATTCATTGTATTCGATAGTTGTTTGATTGATATTATTATTAGGATGAAATGTGGGCATTCGGTTGGTGGGGAAGTATGTGGGGACCCATTGATTAATGTGACTCGTGCAATTCGAGGCACTAACCTTAAAATACATGCCACCTGTACAAAATATCATCCTTTCTCATGGTCTGCACAACCCATGCTGGGGCAACTGCCAGCAGGCAATCTACTTTGTGCAGCGGCCGCACTTTTTAGTGGTTCAAGTTTTAAAAAGTTAGAGTATTTCTTTCAGTTTGTGGGAATCCATTTCATTGCGAAAACTCAGTTCTACAAATACCAAATCGATTATCTATTTCCAGCCATTAGCGAAGCTTGGAGAATGGAAAAAATGTCTATTGATAGTACATTCGCGGGCAAACGGTTCAGGCTAGCCGGTGATGGACAGTGCGACAGCCCAGGATTTTCAGCCAAGTACTGCACCTACCACTTTCAGGACATGGAAAGTAAGAAAATTGTGAGTTCGGTGGCCGTGCAGGTGTCACAAAGTACATCCTCAACTACAATCGCGGGGAATGGTGATCGACCTGATAGCCACGGACATACACGTTTCAATTGCCAAGACAATGAGAGAAGAGTACAAAAATATAAATCACCAATTTGACGTATGGCATCTTGCAAAAACAATCAATAAAAAAATGTCGGCTGCAGGTAAAAAAAAAGATATGCAAGGTATTTCACAGTGGTCCAAGTCAATCAGCAACCATCTTTGGTGGAGCTCAAAAACATGTGGAGGGTCGTTGGAAATTCTACTGGAAAAATGGCAGTCAGTAATGCTACACTGTAGCAACGTTCACCGCTGGACCACAATCCAACATTTCCACAATTGTGAACATGGCCATTTGTCCACAGAGGAGGCACGGAAGAAGAAGTGGTTGATTCCTTCATCACCCACTCACAAAGCCATTGAAAAGATTGTATTTGATAAAACTATAACAAGAGATTTGAGGGGACTCACAGAATTCTGCCACACAGGAGATTTGGAGGTGTTCCACAATATGTGCCTAAAGTACAGGCCAAAACGATTGCATGTTGGCATGGAGGGTATGATAAATCGGACTCTTCTAGCGGTCTTGGCACATAACCATAATGTTGGCCGTCAACAAAGTAGGACGACTGGAACTTTAGGGACGCTTCGCTACAATAAGGCCTTCACTAAAAGAAGTAAACAATGGGTGATCAAACCAGTGTTTGAGGATATGCAATATGAGTTTATTGAGAGACTTATTGTTGATGTCCTAGATAGGCACATACATGGAGTTGTGAACGAACCTGTGCAGGGGACAACTGCATTGCCACCCAACATTGCCTCTGTTCCATGTCCACCTAAAGCAGAGCTCATTGAGAAATACACATCACGGTTTAAATGATTGTAATTTGATTGTCTGTTCTCTCGAGTCTCCTCATGTTGCAGGCTCATTGAATATGTGTATCTATGTAATGTGTAAATAAAAGTGATTGCTCAGTGTACATGCAATGTGTCTCTCCACCCTTGCCCCTCCCTTCACCGTGCAGTTGTGCGAACCACCCGGGTGTCACCTGTGACTTTGCTCTGGAGTCTCCTCATGTCGCAGGCCCATTGAATATGTGTAGCTATGTATTGTGTAAATAAAAGTGATTGCTCAGTGTACATGCAATGTGTCTATCCAACCTTGTTCATTTGCGCATTAAATTAAACCAAACAGTAATATAAATCATTTTTCAAAAAATATAGAATGTCTCCGTATTTATGGTTCTCTGGGGCTGCAAATGCACGCAGACAAAATGCAAAGATGGAGTGTAAATTTCAAGTCCTGTGAGATGGCCTTACACTGAATGTAGCTAACTAGGAATGTGTGCTCGTTCAAAGTGAAGGTCAGCTGCTTTGATTTTTTGCTCGGGTGCCGGAATGGCCCACGACTCAGTATAAGGTTCTATTGTTATTTGACCTTGACAGGCCGGGACCATCCCGAAAGACTTCTTTTTGGGGGTGTGGTGCAATAACGTAAACTATAATGACTATAATTTCAGAAACGAAAGCCATTTAATGTTCGTTCATTAGAAGAAATAACGTCGGCATAGAAGGAGTGGTATTTCGGGGCTGCCCTACGCACAGACACAATGGAAAATGCAAATATAATGTAAGTAACTCTTTAGATGAGTTTATACCGCAATTTAATTACTATACAGTAGCCTTAAAGACGGGTTAAGTTGTACTTGTTCGTTCTATGTGGCATATTGTTTTGTACCGCGCACTATCTTGAGGAGAACCATCTCCTTTTACGGAAGCACCTCAAAACCTTCCTCTTTGCTTCTGCTTTCTCTCTCCCTCTCCCCTGCTACAACTGGTCCACGGTCTGCGACCTCGGTCCTGGGCCCTTCCACTCTCCACCTGCACTGCCTCCCTGTCAACCCCTGCACTGGGGGACTGTCTCAGTATCCTACAGCCCCCCCTTCCCAGTACTTGTTCTGCACTTACCTTGCACTCGCCACCAGCTGGCCCTATGTATTTATTATTTTATGCTACTTACCTTGTACTCCACTTCCCCCCTTCACTTCCCCTTGCACTTTTACCTTCCCCCTACCCCTGCACTTGCGCGATCTGAATGACACCTGGCCTAGTAGGATCGTTGTCTGTCTTCTCCTTGTCCCCCCCCCCTCCCTGCCTCGCCACACCTTGAAACACTTGTGTATAGGCGCGTTGCAAATGCCATATTATATCATATCAGTGTTATCAGGTTACTGGAAATGACGTATAATACCCAGTTGCACTGTCCTAACTATGAAATAATTTCCCGACCTAATATATAAAATGAATAATTTTAATAAAGATCTGATGGTGAGACTAATTTCATTTTTTATGTTTTTAAAACAGGTACATCCTTCATTTTTGTATGTGTCACGAGTACCAGACACCGGCGGATGGCTTTTACAACCGCCAGTTGCTTCTCCGCGTGAACAACGTTACCACCCTGACCATTTTATGGGACGATCGCCAAGTACAAGTATGCCCTTACGCGGTACTAATGGCTAGATGCAACATACATACCGTTGTGGTGGCCTAGTGCCTCGTTGTTGGAACAGCCATGCGATTATCAGTGCGACCGAAGAGCTTATTTTATCGTAAACCAACACCCTGTGTACTGCACACGAACATCGCTTGCCTCAAGACGAACTATTTTGGATCGAGAGCAAAGAAAAATGCAAATCGCTGAATATTCTCTAAACATTTGATGTCAAATAAATATACTTTACCAAATTTACAATCTTGCGGTTTGATTTAAAAGTACAGTTTCATATTCCGAATTGTGGCGCGCTGTGTTGTGAGCTGATCTGTGTTGGTTTCCGGGTTCTGCGTGGAGTCGCGTAGAAGACGCCTGGGCGCGTTTGCCTACGCAGCACAGTCACGTCACGGATAGAGGCGGGGAATATGAATGTTTTGATAAAGTCTGTTTCAGGGGGGGGGGATATGATTTAGTGCCGCAAACGCAGGTGAGCCAGGTCGATGGGGGGAAATGATAGGATTATCACAAAATGGCGGCTGATTTCGAGTGCGTTAATGGACGAAAAGTCGGGTAAGGTCCATAGGAAAGTTATCTACGATCTACCGATTTATGCTTAAAAACACATGGCCGAACCGTAGGGACAATAAAAAAAAAGTCCCGGAACTATCCTTTAAGCGCTTTGCAAACATGACATAACAGTAAGCTCATAACCAGCCGTACACCAACATCCGGTCTGTTCCATATCACAGGGCAGTGCTTATACATACAACCTGCTGTACATCACAGTACAGTAAGCACACTCACTGCTAATCGCACACCAGTGTGCAGTGAGCCGGCATCTCTCTGCACATTATAGTGCAGCCTGTGCAGGAGTCACTACACTACACAGATGCCTCTCACCAACATCACAGTGTGGCTCTAACTTGAGCAATATTTTGGAGTTATAGCCCCAAACCGTGAAATAGGACAATGGTCCGAGAACAGAGCACAAGCCCTTCAGCTGGCGGAGTGAACGCGGCTCTGATGCACCCTGCAGTCAGTGCAATACAGTGAACCTACCCTCCCCGCCCCCAGTACGTAACAGTGCACTAGCCTAGTGCGTATAAAAGTAGTAGTAGTGTTTGATTTGATTTTAAAATTCAGTAGTCATACTGAAACGTCGCCAGTGGGTTTCCAATCAGAAATGAAAGAAGTACGTTTTGGAGTTCGTATGCTCCTTAACTCTTAGGAGCTATGCTTGCCAACACTTTGGAACCTGTAACAGCGCCACGATGCCCCTGCGCCGCTGGCGCTTTATAAATCCAAATAAATAAATACAAAAATAGGGGCGGGACTAATTACATGCCCGGGTGCTTTGTTGGTTCCTGCAGCCCCTTCCGCACAGAAATCCCAGGCTTCCTCCGCGAGGCTGCCGCAAAGCATCATGGTTCGGGGGATTTGCATAGACATGTTTGCAGAGGCTGTTGTGCCCTGTCTGAAAAGTGCACATCTCCTCCAGTGCACAATGACCCTACCCTGACCGCAAAGGGTTTCCTGATGGGGCAAGTGACTGAGCTCATCCCCGCTCACGCGACTGTGCATATAGGACTGTAAAACGCAGTATGCAAATTCGCATCCCATGATCCTCCGCGCGGCGCTCGCGTTTGGAAAAGAACCCTTTTGCCATTTTACACTTCGGAGCTACGTGTCTTGCAGCCCACCAGGGAAAGTGGAGGAGCCGAACTCTCTTCGTCACAGCAGGTATGTGCATGGATCACAACTTGTAAACGTTGCATAATTAAAGCAGTTTTAATAAACAGGACAATAAGGATTGTTGGTAGTAGAGCCCATTGCACGAACAGAACGATCGAGTTGTTTTTACGTCTCTCTGTGTGTGTTAGGGAACTGTGTTAAAACTGGCAGTCACACTTGTACGGCGGTAACACATTTCATGCAAGCATGTACAAAACTACCCTAAACTGTAAAATTGCACATGTATGCACTTGTACGAGGCGTTGATTACTCCTCATCCCCAGCACACATACAATACTTTCAAAGTTCTGTTCTTCTTGATTCCAGTTGGGTGCGGATGCTTTAAACCCATCGGATTGTTAGGGCTTCAGTTACTTTCTGGGTACTTTAATTACTACTGGGTACTGAAACACTTCTGTATAGGCGCGTTACAAATGCCATATCATATCATACTCCTAGTCCTGCCATTACTTACACATGAAGGCGATGTGCCTTCCCCAGAGCTTCCTAAATACTAACTGTTAGCGGTGTGCAGTGACCGCCGCACCGTGAGCTCCACACTCCCATGGACACAAGACACGGAGACGCTGTGCTGTTCGTGTGGGCTACCTGGTGGCTCTGCAGCTGCCGGGAACACCCTGTTTATTTATATCAGCACGCGACAGAGTGGATGTCACTCCGTCGCGTGCGCGCCCTTACAGGGGCAACGCAACACTCCTCCTTTTCCATAACAACAAACTGAAAAGAGAGGATCTAAACTAACACGCATTAACAGCACACATTAACAAAACCCAACAGTCCCCCGTTTATTGGTGCATCAAAGTCTTTACCGCACAGCACCGCCATCTCAGTCCGTCACATAGTCCGTAAGACGGGCAGGTTTCCCACGCCCTGTTCTCAGGGGGTACCTCCTGCCTGCCTCTCTGGCTGGTGTCCCTTCGCCTGGCCCACCACGGACCAGAGACTCCACTTGGGAGGGACGACCCCCTCCTTCGTCCTGAGCTTCCTCTTAGGCTGAGTAGTGTGGGCTCCCCTCTGCTCATGCTTCCTATCTCCTAAACTATTGAATGAATTACAGACAGTTATGTTGTGGAAAAATTATCGACAGTAGGCATTTATTTTCTACAGAAAATATACAAACAAAAATATATAACAACAATGTGCTTTTTGGGCCCTTCATGTCCAGGGGTGGAGATGCCAAACCTTCTCCTTAGCAAGTCTTTGTTACCCTTGGGCATCCGTTCCTAGACACGTGCCGCCACACCTGTGTAGGCGTTGCCTCGGCTGCTCAGGTCCCCCCAAAAGCGCCTCTGTCTGCATCCCCGCTCCTCTAGAGCCCTGAAAATATTGTCTGAAAAAATCCCTATCCCTTTGCTAGACAGGTGCACCCCGTCCTGATGGAACATCTTTGGGTTATTATGGGAAAGATCATGCTTTATAAAATGGAGGCCTGTGCTCCTGCAGTATTTCTCTACTGCTTTGTTTAGCTTTCTCCTTGCTGTTTCAATTGCCTGCCTCCGATGTGCCCCA
Source organism: Ambystoma mexicanum (assembly GCF_040938575.1). Classification (NCBI taxonomy): domain Eukaryota; kingdom Metazoa; phylum Chordata; class Amphibia; order Caudata; family Ambystomatidae; genus Ambystoma; species Ambystoma mexicanum. Next base: position 174,341,449 of record NC_090929.1, on the reverse strand, counting down.
TACCAGATTCTACGTGGTATCATTTCTGACATGAACATTTCAGTTTTCCACCAGCAGTGTGCTATGCCATGCAGGGATTCGCAAATGTTTCTCTGTAATTTTCCCCTATTCGTGCTGACCAGATCGTTGCTGTCATGATGCCTACCCCCGGGCATCAGGACCAAGCCCATCAGCTCTGGAAGCAGGCATCCAGATACTTACTAAAACCCCAACAGCCCCGCCGGGGGGCTGTTTGGGTTCAGTCCTGGCGCCTTAGGCGCCAGGCTCATCATGGAAATCAGTCCTGGCGCCATAGGCGCCAGGCTCATAGTCTTTAACCTGATGCAGACCATGCTGCTAGTGGGTCCAAGCCAACGTGAGGCCTGGATGGGACTATTTTTCTACAGGGACTATTTTTTACTCGGGTGTGGTTCTAGGGAGCTTCTTACCTGGAACTACTTTGGAGGCTATTTAAACCACGCCCGAACAACAGCACACGCTTCGCGTTATTCTGCATCCAGCAGCGTAATGCTCACCGTGCCTGCAGTCTGCATCCAGTCTTCTGCCACACCCGCCTCGAATCTGGAGATCCTAAAACCAAGAGGAACGAAAAGGACAAGATTAGAAAACGAACTATTTCGAATTCCTCACCTGATTTTGGATCCATCTCGCCTCCGGACCTGGAAAGAACATCATTTCTGTACGCGTCGCATCTCCAGCTGCAGCGCCGCGCCATACTCACCAGTCCTCGCAGTATCTTTCGATTCGGCGCTGCCTCCATCATTTCTTCGCCGAACTCCGGCACCTGAGGGACAAAAGAAAACAACAAGGTGAGCCGGGAAAACCAACAAATAAAACACTTATCATCATAGACTTACCTGATTACCACCGGAGGCATTATTCTATAACTCTCCACATCTTCATGTGCCGCACCTGCAAAGAGAGAGAAAACAACACGTTAAACACTGGCAACATTTACCGGACGGCGTCGGGTAATACAGACTCTTACCTGAGCGCCACCAACTGCCACGAGGGGTATCTTCTCACGATCTTAGTTGCAAGACAAGGAAGGAAGGAGGGAAACAAGAGTGAATCATCGGACATATTGAACTCTATGAACTTGATACTTACAGAACCTTGCCAGGAACCTCAGAGTCAATACTCTCCGGAACACTCTCACGCCTTCAAACCAGTGAAGTAATTGGCATCAACGCGCCCCTGCAGTCCACGCAGGATGGAGAGCTCATCATTTAAAAACATAACGCATCACGTTGGTGGAGACCGCAGCTGTCCGGGTCCGATCGACGCCCCTGTGGGAACCAGGTGAGCGTAACGGTTGCCCCCGAGGTGTATTACCAGGTACTCGGGCGGGTCCCTGAAGCCGATCAAGTCAGACAACCTGTCGTGAATGTCCTCCCAGTGCATCCCCGGGAGGCCCCACCAGGACGTGATTGTCTTTTTGAAGTGGAGTCCTTGCTTGACCTCCTCGATCCACCTGCCTGCCCATCACGAAGGAATGCCCCACGATCCATGCCGACTTGTAGGGGCCCATATCTGTTGGAGTGGGGGGGGAGGTTCATATCAGTTCCTCCCTTACATATTTTTTTAAACATTGTGACCTCCAACCCCCAATCTTCTTCACACCTTTTGCTCTCAGGCCCCCTGCCCATGCTGACGTGGCTGCTCCTATTCTAAATGAGTGGGTCCCAAATTCAGCTGGATCCCACCCAGCCTTGGCTATTGTTTTCTTTAATACTGCCTGAAACTGATAACTGCTCAGTGCGCCGCCGTCCCTGTGTATTAGCAATTGCCCGCCGACCTGTGGTCGTATCTCAAGAAATGGTTGTGTGATGCATCTGGGACAATGGTCCCTCTCTCTGATGCAGTTGAGGTCTATTGCTCTCCCCTTCCCCGCCTGGTCAGTTTTGGATTTCTTCAACAGTATGGACATGCCTTTGGATCCTATGCTAACATCGCTTTTTGCCAGACCATCCCCTGCTATCGTATTCCGGGCTACTAGTTCCCCTATCCTGAAAGCCCCGTAGTACGCTAGGGCAAATGCTGCCCTAAACAGAGCTGTCTCATATTCGCTGTTACATGTGCTTTGTAATACTTTCAGCAGAACCACCAGTTTTCCAAAATTCAGAGGTCTCCTGCAATCTGGCTTCTTTCCTTCCAACCTTGCCCAACCCTTCATCGCATACTTTATTAGCGGGCTGTTTGTTGGATCCGTCACACCGGCTACTTTTGCGGTGCATGCGTCAGGCGGACAAGTGAGCTGCTGCCAGCTTTTCCTTTTCTCTTTGGCAAATGCCCCTTCTAAGAAATCACACATTTTGGCCGTTGTAACCTTACCCACATCTTGTACTCCTGTTTCCACCGATACATTATTCACATGCTTTCCGTACTGCTTACCTGTTTTGTACGTTAGGGCGTTCCTGGCCAGCTTTTCTATGACTCGTCCTGGTTCCTGTGGTTTTTCCTTTTCTTTTGAGTTAACCTTGTAGTCAACCGTTCTTTTTCTTCCAGTGGAACCCATGCCTTTTTTGGTGTGGGCGTTTTTTTCCTTTTTGCGTCCGGCCTCAGCTCCCTGAACCTGTCCCACTGAAAACGAGACAAGGCGGCAGCCACCACATTTGATTCTCCAGCGATGTGCCTCGCCCTTATGCATACATTGTTTTTTAAACATTCCAGTGTGATGGCTCTCATCAATTCCAATACCACTGGACATGATGCACTCCCTTTATTTAACACGTGCACCACTGCCATGTTATCCGACCAAACCGCCGTTTCTGTGTTATTTAGCTCTGCTTCCCATGCACACAATGCTACCCAGATTTGAAAAAGCTCCAACAGCGTGATATTCCTAGTCCATGCTGCCTCCTGCTATGCCTTTGGCCATTTCTCTACGCACCACTCTCTTCCTAGTATTGCCCCAAAACCAAAACCCCCTGCTGCGTCTATGAACAACACTCTTTTCCCCTTCTCGTTGATGGGCGAGCGCCAGATCACTGACCCATTGAATGACCTCAGGAATTCTCCCCAAACTTCCATGTCCTTCTTGATTTCCCCCTCCTATCCTGACTCTGTGGTGCCCCATCTTGGCCCCTCTTGTTCTTAGCTCAATGCTCCTTTGAAAATGTTTTCCCTGTGGTATGACCCTTCCTGCAAAGTTTAGCTTTCCCACCGACGCTTGTAATTTTTTTTACGGTGGCCTTGTTTCTCCCTTTCATGTTATTGATTGTTTCCAGCAGGTCTGCCACTTTCTCCTCTGGGATCCAGCATACCCCTTCCCTTGAGTCAATTTCTATCCCCAAAAACTGTATTGTCTGTGTTGGGCCCATAGTTTTTTCCTCTGCCAGCGGGAAACCCCATTCGTTTGTTATCTCTACAAATTTGTTCAAAGTGGCCTTGCACAGTTTGGACCACTGGGGCCCTACAAATAAAAAATCATCCAGGTAATGGACCACCCTGGCCTCCTCCAGTTCTTTTGTGAGTGCCCATTGCAGGAATGAGCTCACTCTTTCAAAATATGCACAGGAGAGGGCACATCCCATGGGGAGGCATTTGTCAATGAAATATTTTCCCTCCCATTGCATACATAGCCATTTCTGTGACTCTTTGTTGACCAGTAACAATCTGAAGGCTGATTTTATATCCGCCTTTGCCATCCATGCCCCCCTGCCTGCCTTCCTGACTACTTCTACTGCTTCTTGGAAATCTGAGTAGGTTACTGTTGCTTCATTTTTTGGGATGCCATCATTTACAGATTCCCCGGGGGAATATGAAACATGGTGAATAAGTCTGAATTCCCCTTTTTCCTTCTTTGGCACTAGCCCCAACGGTGAGCATATGTATTCTTTGAATGGCAGGGATGTGTAGGGGCCCCCGTTCCTACCCAGTTCCACTTCTTTCTTGAATTTATTTGCTTACTATCCCTCTGTTTTCCATAGCTGACTTCAGGTTTTTTGGGATGTTCTGCGAACCTTGCCCTGCGAAAGGAATGTTGAAACCTTCCTGAAAACCCCTTCTAATCACATTGGCAGCCTCTTGATCTGGGAATGTGCGGAGCCACTTTTCCATTTTTTCGATCTTAATTGGTGTGACTCCTTTCTCCCCCAGCTCCTAGTTCTGCTTCTCATTTCCACTATTGCTGTTTGTTGTTGCCCTGGTTCACTTGGCGCTGGTATGGTCTCCCCTACATTTCTCACACTTCTGGCTGAACTTGCACTTCCAGCCCCAGCTGCATGGTATCCCATTTTTGAAATGACGCCATTGTGTTGACTCTGCCTGTGGTGACCAAGTATTTCCCCTGCCGCCCCCCTGGGCCGTTGGTGGTATGCTGCTCTGCCAACCTCTCTGTGAGCTATATTGCCTATTCCGAAAATTCTGATCCCTTGATCTGTCATAGCTATTTTCGTACCTTCTGTTATTATACCTGTAATCACTTCTATAATCGTTCTGCTAATATTGCCTTCTCTGTTGCCCTCCTGAACTCTGCTCCCTGGAGTACCATTTTTCTTTTAAAACGTTAAATATGTACAGGTTAAAGTTTTCTTCATCCCACCCCATATCCGGGAAGCAATCCATTTCTTTCCTAAACTTGTGATCATATTCTTTCCATGCATCCCCCCCGAATGCGTTGTACACCTTTAACACTCTCTGCTGATAGGCGACCAATGCTACCCCGTCCTCTGGGTATTTCTGTAGTATAATAGTGGACATTATTTGAAAAGCTGCTACCCAGTTATCAAAACTCTTGACCACTGTCACCCTCCTTAACAAGCCTTTCTCGTCCTCTTTTATGTCTTCTACTGACACCTTCATTCCTTTCTTTTGACATTCTAGCAGTGAAAAAATGTCTATGAACTCCTTTCTCCAGAATTTTCTCTTTAACCTTGTCATTTATATACCATGCCATTGCTTTCATGGATCGGCCCTGTGCATCCTTCCCCATTGTTGGCCTGCCATACTTTGTCATGGTTGGCCCTCCTTCCTTGACTGCTGTGACTGCTTTAGCTACCCCTGGTGAGTCTGCCCCTTGCGGGGTGCTCCCCGCCAATGGTATTGGCGTGGGTGTATTGCTCTCCCCCAAAAGTGCACGGAACAACCATAAATCATCAATGCAATTATAGAGCAAATACTTTGAATGTAGACAGACACAATAACTCACAGCCACGCACTCTTAGAAGATAATCAGCTCTTTACGGCTATTTATTCAAATCTTAAAAGAACCTAGAAATAACTCACAAAAATAATAGGGACATAGATCACAGAAGAAGTAAAGAAGTCAAAAGGAAATACATCACCGTGAGCGTAACAGGATTCCTCATCTCGTCCAGAAGCGGCTGGAAGACCCCGGGAACAGCCAGGCCGAGAGCACCACAGCTCACAGGAGGGCCGGAAGTAAGCGTCCTTTCTCCGGCTGAAGTCTCACCTGACCACCTCCGGGCTTCCGCATATATACACACTCCACAATGGGGAGTCATTTCTCGAACATTCTGGAAATTGCACTTGCGCAGTTGAAGAACAGCCGTCGGTTGCCAGCTGGGTCAATCGAGAGCTCCCCCCAAGAAGCGCAGTGCCTCCCTTCTCTAAAAACACGCTCCACGGAGAACAGTAGCAAGCCATCACAACGTTAGCTTTCCCAGCAGAAATGTCCTTGACCGCATACCAGGTTTGAAAAGCATGTTTTTCTCAGCACTGTGAATCTAACACTCAGCAAAATGTGTGCAGCGTTTCACTGCGGTATGAAGTAAATATCCATCATGGCTCCGAGCGCTCCCAGAATGCATTGCGCACCAGCGCCATTTTAGATCAAGCATAACGATTCCACCCTTGGATATTTATCTTCCATAACCTGGTGGCACAGGAACCGGTCTCTGAAACCTACGAAATGTTAAGACTAAATTGGGAATACATTGAATGCAACAACAACAAGCAATTATAATAGATAGTATAATAAAAATGCAAGCAAAAACGTAACGTAGTGTACCCCCAATATCAGGTATCCATGAAAATAACCAATCCCACCAATTTCTATTACGATCTTGAGACACTTGAGAAATGAGATCCCTCAAACCTCGAATATGACTTTCAATAGATTGTGAGTGGTCACTTAAGTTGAAACAACACATACCTTCAAATGCATTACACCCTAAATTATGTTTTAGCAATAGGTAATCAACAGCAGCTCTGTTCTGCAAAGTTGCTTTTCTAATAACTTGACTATCAAGGAGTAATTCTTCTAAAGCCTGCGAAGTATGATTAAGACTTTTAACTACTAAACATGCTAATTTCATCAAAGATTTGTCATCTCCAGCAGCTAAACCCCAAACTCCCACTAATGAAAGGGTTAATGCTAGAACCTCAGCTTCTGATAACAAATGTACATGTGAATCACAATCAGGAGATAGCCCTACAGATTCAAAAGTTGACCTTTTACCTCGAGTTATCGCTGGGTGTAAAGGAAACATCATTAGTCCTAATCGAGTTAAAGCACATGGACCTCCAGAAATGTTAGCTGGAATATAAGTATATGTAATGTTACCACATGAAAAGAGCCATCCTGTTGGAAGTTTCAAATGATTCAAATGAATAGCAGTTATCACTGTATGATTGCAGGACATAGTGTTATTTACACTGGTGCATTTGCGTGACATTCGCGAACATAGTCGCCTCTCGAACATAGTATGATTGTACTGATTGGTCAACTCTATTTGTCGGCATTTGCCAATTTCTTGTGCCTTGCACGTCATAATGTAACATACATCACCTTGAGTTATATTGTAAGTAATAACACGTGTCAAATTTCTCCATTTCCTGTCAGTCTCTTGGCAGAACCGATAGTACTCATAAACTGAAAAAGATTGTCTAATGTCTGAGTCTTGAACTAAAGAATCATTATGAGTGACGCCGAAGATATGCTTTAAAACCGCAACAGGCGTCGGCACCGCTACTAAACACGTAGTCAATAAAGCTTCAGCATTGGGCACATCAGTAAGACAAAAGTGTGATATGTTCAGTACTTGCTGTGCCAGATATATCCACATATTCTCCTCTTGTGTAATCATAGGACAGTGTTTTCGTCTTCCTACAAACTAATCTTGCACGACTGGCATCAAAGTTGTTTTCACTTGCTCCTGATGTGTTTGTCGCATTTCACGAATCCATGTCTTCGGTCTGGCGGGCTTTTCGGCACTGGCTTAAGGCTGCTTGGGGACAACATTATTCATCACTATCAGTATCCCCTTGATCACTGGCACAGATGTGACATTTTTTTCGTTGGTAGCCGCAGACTGTTTAACTTGCCCAAATGGAGTCCATTTAGTGCCACAGTTACACCAACCAGACCCAGGATCTACAAAGCAAACCCAGAAAAGAGATATCAGTGTTGCACATCACTCTCTCAGGTAACATTTGTCTGCGGGTATATATTGCCATTTCTTTCTACCAGGCTCCATTACTAAAACTACTTGATCTTTGCCTGATGCAATGACATCTGCGGGCACTGGTGGGCCACTTGGCTTTTCCACCCACACCTTTGCACCCGGTACCATACTGTATGAAGAGCCAAAACCGCGATCCCCACGGGTAGTTAACACTGTAGGAGGCTCCCCCTTCTTAATCATGGACAACTTAATGGGAATGACTATCAATTGGGCCACTCGATCACCCTTGTGTATTGATAACAATTGATCCCCACTATTCATTAGGATGACTTTAATCTTGCCTTGGTAATCAGCATCAATTACCCCTCCCAACACTTGAACTCCCTTCAATGCTAGGCCAGATCTAGGGGCAATCCATACCATATGCTCTGTGGGAATCTGTACTCCAATTCCTGTTTCAATTACAACTATTCCTCTTGGATCTAATCTGATTTCTTCATGGGAATGCAAGTCTACCCCTGCTGACTCTGGAGTTGCTCGATAGGGAGCTAAAGAACCTGGAGTAATTTCCCAGTACAATAGTGTTTGTCTGACTGAATTGGGTTGAACCTGTAAATTAGGAGTCATTAATCGCATCAAAGGAGTTTCATGTTCATACACAGGCCTATTGTTTAATACTTGCACCGCATCAAACACACGATCACGCCAGCCTGCCAAACTGCCATCTCCATATTTGCGCTACTGTTCTTTTAGTAACCCATTCATTCGTTCAATTAACCCTGCCGCAGCTGAATGGTAGGGCACGTGATATAACCACTCAATGCTCTTTTCCTGACAAAACTCCTGGATTAGTTTGCCTTTGAAATGTGACCCATTGTCACTTTGAATCTGCAAAGGCACTCTATAATGTAATATGATCTGATCTAACAACCTGATGGTGTTCAATTGGGTTGCACGTTTGCATGGCAAAACCATCAAATATCCCGAGTATGTATCCACAATAGTGCATGCATACTGACAACCTCTGCTGATTGGCATGGGACCAATATAATCAATCTGCCAAATTTGACCTGGTAATTTTCCTCTTCTCAATGTGCCTCGAACAATTTGAGGTATAGGTCTATGTAATTGGTGTTGGCACACGGGACATTGCAAAATGATTGTTTTCACTACTTCTAAAGGAAGACTGATGCCTTGAGCTTGTGCCCACCTGATAGTAGCCTTTTCTCCAAGGTGCGCACATTTCTGATGGGCCCATTTGGCCAAACCCTCCAAATCGTCTTCCTGAGCCTCTGCATCCATTGATGAAATCTTGGTGTGTTCGTCTGCAACATAATTAAACCAATGTTCTAATGAATCTGTGACACAATGCGCGTCCACATGATATACAGTGACTACGCCAGCGGTAGCGATTACAGTTGGCACCTTTCTTTTGTTGACCCCTCCCCGTCTTTTCCTATACTTATACCAGGCTACTCTGACTGCTGCCCTCTCGGCCACCGCCTGATATGTGTCGGCCTTATCTTTAAACAGTTTCATTTGAATCTGCTGCATTAACGCAGTCTGCCGTTCTGCAGCTAGCTCTCTCTCTAATCGCAAAACCTCATTTTTCATTTCCACCTTCATTTGATTTATTTTCCTATAAGCATGCAAAAGAACCCGACCTCGCCTACCTAATGCCGCACATTCTTTGCCACGTTCTACTGGGACTTGTTGCAAGCATGCTATTACATCAGCCGGATCGGCATCTCCCAATCCTTGATCCCAAGTTTCACTTAAACCGGCACCACATGCCCACGCCTGAGCCAATTTATCATATGGACTCTTAGTCCAGCCTGGAATAACAACATCAGAACAGTCACCGCCAGCGGTTACGTTCTTCTTCCTGAACAAACTACTCATTATCGCAAACAAAACAAATCCTCGTTGAATCTATATATTTTCTTCTCCACACTGCAATCACTCCCACAGGCACTCAAACACTTACAAAAGAGAGAAAAAAAACTTCACTATTCAAAAACTTCACTTACATGTTTCACTGCGGTATGAAGTAAATATCCATCATGGCTCCGAGCGCTCCCAGAATGCATTGCGCACCAGCACCATTTTAGATCAAGCATAACAGTGGGTCCTGTGGGTGCCACCGGTGGGCTGGGTGCAATGTCCCGAAGGTGCCCCTTGAGGTGTGGGGACCGGGGTGTCTAGTGGTTCTGTCCCTGCCCCCCCTCTGCCTTTTCCTTCTCTCCCTCCTAGACCCGAGCCCTTCTGCTTCTCTTTGCTTACCACCCCTTTCCATTTCACCTATGCCTTCAGGTGGTCCCTTTCCTCTTCATCACTGCTTTCTGTTTCTGTCGTTGAAACCCCTGCTCCTCCCTGCATCTCCTATGCTTTCCGCCCCTCCTGCCACTGGTTCTGGGCGACTTACCCGTACCCGTGATGCAGGTTTTCAACATATTTACAATTTTCCTCCCAATTTTGTCATCACTTTTCAAAGGGCCTTTATTGTTTTCTTTGCTCTCCTCCATTTGGTCTTCGGTCTTTCTTGGCTCTTCTCTCCCCCTCTTCTGTCCTTGTGGTACTGCATCCTCTCCTTTGCTGTTGTTGGACTCCTCAATCAGCAAAGGGGACATTTCCTTTGCCCTCTCCTCCTTTTGCATAATGTCCAGGACCCATTGGGCCCCATACTCATTTTCCGCCTTTCTGGCCCATTCACTGAATTCCTGTGCCCTTCTTGCTCTTTCCTCAGCCATGCTTCTTGTCTGAATGCTTCCTTTCTGCTGTATTTTGCCTCTTCTTTTGATTCCTCTATAAACTTTTTTGTTTTTGTACCTTCTTCAATTATCCAGTGAGTTTTTGTCTTCCACGTGTGTCACCTCCTGTTTTATTGGTGCCTTTTCTTTACAATTGTCGTCCCCTGTTTTTAAAATATCCTTTCTACCTGATATTCCTCCCCAGACGTGCCTGTCGTGATGAATGTTGTTGCCCCTTTAAAATTCGTTCCTGATTCGTCTCCAGCCGGGCCTGCAGTACCACGTGTTGCTGCCCCTTTAAGATTCGTGTGTTATTCCTCCCCTGCCAGGCCAACGTGTTGATAATGTTTTGGCTTCCACTCTGGGATAGCCCCTCCTTCCTGTTGCTGCGGACTGCAAGATCAGATACTCTTGCTTTCTTCTCTGCCGGGCCCCCTCTTTTCTTTTGATGTCACGCAGGAGTCTCCAAACGGTCCAGGATAGCCCCTCCTTTCGGCACCCGTTTCCTACCGCTTGCCTTGCTCCAATCGGGCACGTCCTGGGCCTCTCCGTGTCCTGTTTTCTTCGCGGCTTTCACACGGCGAGTCTCCTGCGGGGCTCCCGATGCTGCCTCCACGCGGCGACTCTCCTGCTGGGCTTCCCTGCGTCCTCCAGAAGGGATCTCAGCTCCGGCTCCCGAAGCAGCAGCCTGCTCCGGTCTCCTGTTGGATTCTTCTTGTTCTTCACACCGGCAACCTGCTCCTGCTGCTGCTGTCCTCGTGGGTGGGTGTTCCACAGCTCCGGGTCCCGGCTTCGACTCGAAAAGAAAAAAGGTAGGATTTTCCTTTCTTCTTCGGCTAATGCAAGTTTGGCCGCTTGTTTTTTCCAGGGACAATGAAACGCTTACCCGAGTGAGGCAAAAAATGTTTCTTCTCCCCCTTTTCCAGGCCCTAGGAGCTTACCCGAATGAGGTGAGCTCCTTACCTGGTTTGTGCTTTCCCCTTTCTTTTCGGGGACTACTTATACTCCATTGCCCCTTTGTTATTCCCTTGGGGGGCCAGACTTCCCCCGCCCCCCTGTTGCTTCCCCTCACACCTTTCCCTGGTGTTGTGGGTTGTTTCCCTGGCAACGCTGGGGTGGGGGCGCCACCTGGCCACCCCTCCCCTTGGCTTTCATGCCGTTTTTCCCCCACCCTGCGCCTAACCCCCCAGGCCCTCCATCGTGCCGTACTTTGTATGGCCCGGGGCCTGGGGCAGTGTCCATGTCCTCCATGGTCTCAGCCCTAGGCTCACCCAGCCTCTTAAAGAAGCTGGCGTTTCTGGTAACCGATGCTGTTCCATCGGACGCGGTCACCATAGAGCCCTTCACTGCCACCACGTCCAATGGAGCCGGTTCATAGGTAAGAGACAGCTTGCCCTGCAGGTGACGATTCCTCACTAACACTTCATCCCCCAGGGCAATGCTAGGCGGCCTTAGACCTCTTCTGTTGTTTTCCATTTCGGTCCTTGCCCTTCTTTCTTCCTCCACCTGGTCATTGTTAATGAGGGCCGGCTCACGCTCACCCACCTCTGGTATTATGTCCCTCAGGCATCGCTGAAATGGTGCTTCACTGGCACCACACCCGTGGATGAGTGAGGTGTGGTCCGATATCCACTTAGGCACATGTACAGAGCCCTTTGCAGGCACTCGCCCTTTCCTTGAGCGATCCTGAACACTTTATTCAGTGTACGCATCATGCAATCTGCCTCCCCATTTGCACGAGGCCAGAGCGGGGTGACCTTTCTATGATGGATGCCATAGTCCCTCAGGAGGTCAGCAAAGCTGTCTCCTGGAACGGCGCCCCATTGTCGGAGTATAAGACTGTGGGCAGTCCATGGGTGGCAAAGATTTTCTCCAGTGCTACCACCACCTTATCAAACGGCACCGACTCCACAAACTCTACCTCGGGGTATCGGGACCATTCGTCCACCACCACTAGGAAGTGGGTGCCTCTGGTTGTGGACCCAAAGTCTGCATGGACCACTTCCCATAGCCTTGTCCCTCGGGGCATCGTCTCGATGGATGGCTCACGTTGTGCCGGAGAGGCTGCCTGGCACCACACACAGGATGCCACAAACTCCTCCACCCTTCTTTCTAGTTCAGGACACCACACCTTTTGCCTGAGATGAGCCTTCATCTTGGGGGCTCCTTGGTGGCCTTGGTGCGCCAGGGTGATAATTTGCTGAACTTTGGCCTGGGGGACCACAATCCTATCTCCTCTCAACAGGAGACCCAAGTCCGAGAATGTCAGTTCTTCCCACACCCTCCAGAGTTGCTCCAGCGCAACCTTCGCCTCATTTTTCCTCCGGCCTAAGGCTTCCAACACGGTTTTCCAGGCACCTTGTTCCATTGCTGTCTTCAGAATTCCAAAACACTCATCGCTCTTTGACGCGTGTTCCAGTTCGTCCACCTGCATCGAGTTTGGGGTGGCCGTTTCAATAACCAACCGGATGTGCCCATCCGCCTCCTCTGCCAACGTGGATGATTGGGAGCCCCCTCTCGGGTGTCTGGAGAGGTAGTCAGCAGCCTTGTTGCTTCCTGGGCGGTAGATCAGCGACATTCCATACTCGAGGAGCACGAGCATCCAAAGCTCTATCCTCACTGGTGGTTTGGATGAGGAGCCAGCCATTATGGGCAGCAGGGGCTTGTGGTCCGTAATAACAGTAACGGGTCTCCCCAAGATGTACAGGCGGAAGTGCCTGCAGCCCCACAGCACAGCCAGGGCCTCTTGCTCGATTTGCGAGTAGCGCTGCTCGGTCTCGGAGAGCGCCTTACTGGCGTAGGCTATCGGGCGGACTTCCTGGTCATTCCTGACCTGCGTGAGAACCGCCCCCAGGCCATAGGGGCTGGCATCCAGAATGATCTCAGTCTGAAGCCCCGGGTCGAAAAACACCATGGTGTCCTCAGCAGCAAGGGCGCCTTTGATGTCGTCGAAGGCTGCCTGTTCGAGCGGCCCCCACTGCCATGTAGTGTCTTTCTTCGTTAGTGTCCTCAACGGCTCAGAGCGGGACGCCAAGTTCCCAATGAAGCAGCCACAATACGTGACCATGCCCAGAAAGCTCCTGACCTCGGCTACATTCTCTGGTGGTCTGGCCTTCTTTATGTCACTCACCGTGCGCGGATCAGGTGACACGCCATCCGCCTTAAAGACAAATCCGAAAAACTCAATCGTGGTTTTGAGAAACTCGCATTTGTCCCTGTGTAAACTGATGTGTTGCCATACTTGACACTTGCCACAAACACACCATCTAGGAGAATTGGCTGGTCACCCCCAAAAGTGAAGATACGTGCCTTCGGCGCAGCCAGGGCTGGTGGAGATTGCATAGTGTCATAGTGCTCCCTGGCCATCACATTAACTGAAGCACCGGTGTCCACCAGCATTGGTATTGAGTCCCCATTCACCATCACGTGGCACCTGGGCTGTCTCTTGGAGTTAGACTTCAGGACGCCCACGCTGGACACGAAGAACAAGTTTTCTTCGTCCTCTTCTTCCTCGTCACCCTCAGGAGAGGCACCCTCATCCCCTTGGTCCACTTGGGCGACTTTAGACGATCTCTGGGGGCGGAAAACACCAGCCCGGATGGGCCCTCTGGGAACCACTGTTGGAGTTACGGCCCGACACATCCGGGCACAGTGGTCAGCTCCCCCACACTGGCCACACATCTTTCCAAGGGACTCCATTCTGGTTGCCCGCAGTTCAGAGACCTCATGGCACCTCCCCAGTTCTAGGATGCGGGAAAGGCTCTTGCAGGATTTGACGGCGCAGTTTGCCAGACACACACCCCTGGATGAGTTGATTTTGAATCATGGTGTCTGATTCATTCCATGCACATGGTACTGCCAGCCTGCGTAGCCTCTCATAGAATACATCTAGAGTCTCATCATCCTTTTGGCGTGCAGCCCATCAGGAAATGTTCATAATCTGCATTCGCCATGGGCAGAAAATGATTGTGGAGCGCATCCTTCGCAGCCTCACATGACCCATCAGCTGGTTGCAGGGACAGGAATATTTCATGTACCACAGGGCCTGCACAGTATAGGAGGGTGGCCAACTTACCGTCATCACTAGTCTCCATTGTGGCCCTGAAGTACATCTCTAACCTGTCCATCCACATCTTCCACCTCAGCCCCAGACTCGATGGAGTGCCCGAGACATCAAACTCAGGCATTGGCTGTAGGGCGCCAGGTGGCTTGGGTAAAGGTCTTGGTGGCAGGATGGGTGGCTTCTGATGGGCTGCTGCAGGAGCGGCTGGCTGTTGGGCAGCAGCCGCAGCTTGTCCTTGGCTCATGGTGGCAAGTGCACAGGCACCCCAGGGATGTGAAGAAAATGGGGTCGCAACTCGCCACCACACCAAACATTCCTCTACAGTAGATGGTCACAGTTGGATGTGGCCACTGGCAAACCCACAGATGCCAAAGTTCCTCAGGTGCAGTAAGGCATGAGCAGTTCTACAATGTAGCAGATCAGGTAGCCAGGCAAAGTAGAGGATCCAAAAATTGAGCAGGGTGGGCCCCAAAATATAAACACAGCAGGCCTCTTTGGTTCCACACCCAAATACTCGGTGAAAAACAGTCAAACAGCGAAGAAATCACTATATAAATGGCATGTGCTGCTTCTAGTAGCTATCCTCTACTTGATTGTCCAAAAATTAGGCTTGGATGGCTCACCGTCCCTTCGTTGTGAAGCCGTGACCTCCCAGGGCCTATTGTGCAAAATGGCCGCCGACCGCGTGTGTCACTTCCCTCTCCGCGGCATATTTCGGAATGTGCGCCTCACACCTGATCATGGCGCACCTTTCGAGGTTCACCGCCTGTCTCGGGTAAGTAATCCGACGTTCGTCGCCACTGTTAGCGGTGTGCAGTGACTGCCGCACCGTGAGCCCCCCACTCCCATGGACACAAGACACGGAGATGCTGTGCTGTTCGTGTGGGCTCCCCAGTAGCTCTGCGGCCGCCGGGAACGCCCTGTTTATTTATATCAGCACGCGACGGAGGGCACGTCACTCTGTCGCATGCGTGCCCTTAAAGGGGCAACGCCACACTAACCCTTTAAATATTTCCAACACCGCTCCCCATAAAAGAGAGGTAACACTGACCCACAATCCTCCAAGTACATACCCAATGGACTAATCCCATGCTGGGTGGGGCAGGCATAAGTACTAGGAAGAAGAGTAGGACTATGAGTAATGAAGATTACCATTAAGGTGACATTCCCTCGTCCTCATCCCCATTCCCTACAGTTGAAGTGTACCAAAGAATCATCGGGATTCGTCCGGTAGAAACCACATCATAACATAGCACGGCAAACCCAGTGATCTATTTAAATCCCAAATGTAGAATCAGTCAGTACGTGGTCACTTGTAGGACAGCATGTCCAAATCTCTGGTCAGCATGACCTGAAAGATGACATTGGCAATGATAATGATATGTTATTTATAATGTGCTTAATACCCAGAGGTTTTTAAGTGCGGACCCGGGGATCGACGATGTGGTGCTCTGTGTCGTCTTGCTTCCAAGGCGAGTAAGTTGCCCCAGAGCTATCCTCCAGAGTATCTAATGACTCACAATAGTCAGAGGGGTAGCCTAGGCGGCTGCCAGGTACATATGTGGAATGGAGGCACCGCTAGCCTCTGCCCAGGGAGCGGAATCCCTGTTATTGAGTGACCCTTAATACCCCGAGGGCACTGAACCCCCTTGACCACATAAGCCATAGCAATGGTATTCCGAAGGAAAATCGTTCGGACACACAAACAAAAAATGAGGAGGATTGCAGGTATCTCCCTTTTAGGAGGAGGGGCGGTTAAGTGGTGGTGTATTTAAACAGATCGTGTTTGTAAAAGTGCTGCCAGAAAGTGGATCATATTCATGTGTAAGTTATTATCATTATTATTTATCTTTTATAGCCCAAACCTAGCTCAGGAGAACCAGAGCGCTGTACCGGACATAGAACAAAGCATTGGTAGCCAGAATTTAACAAGTGATCAAGTAAACATTAGTAGTAACTATCACCATACAATATACGGATGAGGTTGTGCACAAGATAACCAGAATCTAGATTGCACCAAGGGGTTGTTGGAATATCAAGGATTTCTGTTCTTTCCTAAACTGTAGGAGGCTTGAAGCAGTCTGGATTGCATTGGGATGAAGTTCCAATGGACTGGAACGTAGCATGGGAAGGACTCCTTCCTAATTACTGCTGTAAGTGATTTCAATCTGGCACACACCCAAGTCACGCCCAGCGTGTAGTGCACAAATTAAACCCTTATTTATTTTATCTATAAGTTCAATATTCTGAACGATATACCACTCATATCACACCCTTCTCCTGAGACCCCCCGGTCACACTGAACCAGGAATCAGGCTAGTTTGCAAAGGTAAATATTTATTTAGGTATTTAGAATTTTAATCACAATAAATTTTAATAGGTAAACAACAATCACCCATGGGGTGACAGAACACTGAATAATGCCTTTAATACACTAGGAATCAAGTACTGAACAAAAAAAAAATGCAGCACAGAAAGGAATACTTTTGGATTGGTTTAGAACAGATGGCACTATGGTTATGGGTTCCCCTTGCAACACCCCTCAACCCCTCAATAGGCAATTAAATAGATGTGAGGAGAGAGCAGGTGTTCAGGAATAGCACAAATCAAACAGAATATCACTCGCACCTTCCCCCTTCAAACACAAGAGAAAAACGGAATTGATTTTTCAACTGTTAGATGGCTTTGAAATTGTCTTTGGAATTGGCTGAGCAAAAACACCCAATGTGGTCAAAAATACTTAAATTGTTATCAATTCCTATGCGAGCCGCTTTGAACAGATGCAAACAATCACAAGCAATGATAGAAGAAAACATTTGAAATCTCAAAGTCCAAGTGGGAAATAATTTAAAACTAATTCACACGTGTAAAATTTTGCAGAATGTCAAATGGCAGCAAACTTGTCCTTATGCAATTTGCGCTATAACGGGCCAATCGCACTGCGGTTTAGCGAATAGTAGTTGAAATTTTGCTTCTATCATAAAAACGGAGGGAGTTATAGAGGTTTTAGTAAAAGTCGTTTTTGCAAGATAGGCGTGAGAATGGAAAACAGAAATTCGGATTTAGAAATGACAGATAGGTTTTCTTATACTATATCAAGGACTACAGAAAAGAGAATGCCACACAGGAATCAGTCATTCACGGCCGCTCATAACAATTCATGTGTGATACTCTAATTTCCATTTGGTTTTGGAATTACTTTTCTTAATCAGATCAATAAGAAGTTAGGGTTTAGTAACACAGATGAGAGAAAAGTCAGCGCAAAGATAGTTCTAGCAATACTATGGTTCTGAATAAAAGATGGGATGGGTTTGAGATTGGGATCATACAATGCAGATATATTGTGGGTCACAGTTCTTCCTATTAATAATGACAGAATAAGTTATTAAATTGGACCGTCAGTTCTGGTCTTGGATTGGGTCCGTCAAGGAGGAACAGCACATCAGGCATGGGACTGGATCAGCTAGGCCGGTCACCGGATTTGCACAGGATCTGTCCTTCTTGTTTGTGGGTATTTCAATTAGCTGGATAGCGAGTTCCTTCAGAGAATTTCAGGATACTAGCTCAAAAGGGCTACTCGCACCACAGTGCTTCACTGGGTTGCGAGAATAAGCTTGAGAATTTTAGGCCTTGAAGAAAGTTAATAGTTCTCTACTGCTGGCAAGAGTCTTGGCATCTGCATCTGGAAGGATGTTAAAGCTGGATGTAGAATGATGGATCAGAGTGCTTTGCTGGAATCAGGAAAGTGAGTCAATCAGTTAGTCCCTATGTGTTGTCAGCTGTCTCTATTTATCCTTTCAAATGACATCACAAAATGGGTGTATGGGTGGGCTTAACTAAGCATGCCCCTGTGAGTTGGGATTGGATCAAAACCTCATCTCCGCCTTGCATCTGAGCGATTGGATCAAGGCCGGATGATGTCACATTTTATGGTTTGCTTTACAGTCCTTAGAAACCGCCCTTTAGCCACTGGTCTCAAAATCGGATTTTATCCTAAATACATATTTCTACATTGGTCACCTTTACACAAATCGCACACAAAGACTCCATATTTTATGTAGTAGCTGTTCCTCAAAATCCCGCAGCTGTGGAGTCTTGTTTCATCTTGCTACAGAATGTTGTCCTTTTCGCCATAAACACAATTTCCAAACTTTCTGCACTTTCCACAAATGTGTGTGTTTACCATAGGGATGTGTGTGTAAAGTTTCACAATTTTAGCATTAACACATTTCACATGAAACCACATATATTGCCATTCCTGTCCAGAATATGTTATACAGTTCTACCGCCTCTTAAAACGTGCAGCCAAAAATTAGACTAACAGATCTGTTCTTTTTATATTTTTCACCACTTTGAATCACAAGTTATGAGTCTTTAAAAATTGTTCATTGTTCATGCTAAACAGCAATTGGTCCTTCCCCTTTGTCTCTCCCTGCAGTCCAGGAGCAACCCCCTCCCTTGGGGAGTTCCTCCCAGGAGCAGTTTACGACCCCTTTCACACCTCCGTTGCCAGAGCTGAAGGCTCTGCTATTGTTCATTCTCTTTCTGTAGACAAAAGTCTGGGCTAACCCACAATTATCATCTCCCAGTGAGATTCTGCTGAGAGGATTTCCCACCCCTTGGAAGAAACCTGTTTTTCCCCTTCCAAAAGGGTTGCAGCTCAGCCAGGCTAATTTATTCTTAATTAAAAATCCAGCAGAAACCAAACTTGTTGCATCAAATCCCATAAATACATTACTTTCTTAGCTTTACATCTGTGGGATCAAAAACACAACTAAGATCTGTATTCCTTTTAGCAACAATTCTTTTATGTTTGCTAATCCGGCAGACTTTTAGTTTAAATGCTTTGAAGTTTCATCAGGAGCTCATCTGACAGCTGTCATTCACAGGTAGCCGAGGGTACTGCACCCAGATTTTGACAGGGGCTGTCAGTTTACAGACAATCCAGTTTTTCTGAGGAAATGTTTTACTCTTTAGGCTATAGGACTTTATATGTTTGCCATGCTTCATTAGATTACATGAATGTTGGCACCAAGCAAGAGTTAAAATGTTCTGTATATACAGTTTGGAGTTTTTAGCAACAAAGCAAATGTCCGTTTATAGGCACAATTTGGAGTTTCATTTGCAAAGCGCTGCTTCTCTTTCTGCACTCTGTTTGCTGGTCATGGAGCCCACTGGCACATCTTCTGTAGTGTGTGCTCTATCCCACCCCACATGTAGCATGGGTGGCAGGTTGTGCATCCATCTTTTTGTGTGTTTGAGAATGCGGTTTTTGTAGGTGTTTGGCGCGCACAAGGGTTTTGCCGCCATTGTTACAGTTTCTTGCGCCAGAACTATCAGAGTGATGCCGCATAGCACAGCGGAGTGGGTCAATACATCCCACAGAGCTAATCACCCCACTGCCGATCTGACTGGTGGTCTGATCCTTGTTAATACAACCCCTCCCCCAACTCCACTGCCCTACCAGTCCCTGCTTGGTGGCTCCACATCCCACCCTTGAGAGTCGCCTGCACTAGCACTTAGCCTGAGGTTCTCCTTCTTGGCTCCCCTTAGCAATTCCCCCACCCCCCGGGCCACCTTCCAGCACTTATCCACTCCCCTGCTCTTCCGTCAATCCCCATCCCCTGCACTTCTCATTGGACTTGCATGGCCGAATTCCACAAGGCCTAGTAGGACCATGACTGTATATTTACTGTTTCTGCCATTGTTATTTCCCCTGTTTAGCCTTGTGCCGCGTTGAAACACAATTCGGTTGCATAAAGGCACTTTACAAATGCTCAATAAAATAAAATAAAAAATAGTTTTCTCCTTGCGTGCCAGTTTAGTTTCCAGTCTGTTGATAGTCTTTCTGCGAGATGACTGTGTGCACCAGATGTTTTTTTTTTTTTTCAACAAATCTTTTTATTTGATTTTGACAATAAACAAGCTCATAAGCATAAGTTTGGTTAACACAAAGTGAGTTCAGAGATGAAACGCAACGAATTAAGAACATAACCAAGTGGGGATCGGGGGGGGGACAGTGTGAGCAGGGGGGAAAGGAAAATATGGCAGATATGCTGTATGTCATGGGGGATAACTGCAAATTTCCACAGGGAGATCTGGCTGGAGAGCGTCTGAGGTAGGAGGGCCTCGGGGCGTGCTTGCTGAGCGCCGGTGCTCCAGTTATACATTGCCGGAGCCCGGGGGGAGTGTTCCATGAGGGCCTCTGGCTGGGGTTCGGGAGCCACTAGTCCTATTTGGACAGCCAACGGAGGGACGGGGGCTTTCTTGCCATGCCGGGGAACTGGTCTGCGTAGTCCAAGAAGGGGGCCCAGGTATCGTAGAACTTGTTCCTCTTTCCCAGGCGGACGGCAGTTATTTTTTCCGCCACTGCGATGTCCCAGCATTTGGCCCACCACAGGGCCACTGCGGGGCCCTCTGGATGCTTCCACAGTCTAGCTATGGCGATCTTTGCCGCTGTGAGGAGCTGGGTGCACAGGTTTGCCAGGTTACCGGTTAGCGAAACTTGGCCGTCCCCTGTGCTACCTAGTAAGATTATCCCTGGGTCCCACGGGATAGACAGGCCGGTGATTTGTTTGATAAGGTCCAGGATCTCTTTCCAGTATTTCGTGGTCATCGGGCACGACCAGAGCAAATGGAACAATGTGCCTGTGTATGTGCATCCCCTCCAGCACAATGAGGAGATTGCTTGGTTGCTCTTGTTTAGAGTCTCCGGGGGTAGGTACCACCTGGGCTTTTTCTCCCCTCGCAGGACTCTCAAACCTAGGTGGCCTCTACACTGGGTACCCTTTTGTCCCCTCGCAGGACTCTCAAACTTAGGTGGCCTCTACACTGGGTACCTAATTCGTATTTACTGTGCTACTGTTGCTCTGTAATTGTGTTAAAGTAGGGCTTTTTCTCCCCTCGCAGGACTCTCAAACTTAGGTGGCCTCTACACTGGGTACCTAATTCATATTTACTGTGTTACTGCAGACCCTCCAGAAAATTGCGGCATGAAATGGAAAATATTGCGGCACAAAAAAGAAAGAAATTGCGGCACCCAACTGCGTTTTTTGCAGCATTTTCTAACGTTGAAAAATATATCATTTAACATCTTTTTTTAGCCTAAAACCAAGTAATTGCAAGGCTTTTGTTAGTGAGGAACAAAATGTGTTCGGTCTGGCTGCGCTCTGTAGGACAGCCAGGTCGAGTCACCACAGCCTAACATTTTGGATTGTGGTGGGGGAAGGGGGATACAGCCTGATGAGCTCCAAGGAAATGGTGCTGTGCGACTACTTCCAGCAGACAAGTGGAAAGCAGATAAACAGATAGGCTTGAATTCAAAAGTGTAACCCTGGTTGAAGCCCATAGCTTTGCTTTTCGCTTGTCCTATGACCCCAGGAGAGAGGGGGAACAACTCTACACTTCTCCATGGAAGGAATCCATGAGGCCAAGACACAGGGGCAATGCAGTGGCAGTAACTGCAAGCCCATAATACCTAGCCAAACAATGAACTCTCTTGGGTGGTCATAATTCCTTGGTTATGCCACCCACACATGGTGACTAAACACACCCACAAACAGAAATGAAACATCACAACACTACCAGGGGTCAAGTCCTACAAATTAAAGTGGGGGAGGGAACTCATTAACAAATGCAATGGCATGTGATGTCATCAGAAATTAGCATATCAAGGTGAAATATGCATATATCATTAAACTGGCTTTGCATAACCACCAAAATTGCACAGGACGAATGGCATTTGCCTTTCATAAATTTTAACACCCAATTTTGTGCGTAATTGGTGTCATACAGCCCAGCCTTGATTCAAGGCTGGGCTACATGATACAAACGCTCGTAGCTGTATTCGTTTCAAATTGCTTTACAATTATTGTAAAGCAATTTGAAACAAATACAGCTATGAGAGTCTTCAATTGGCATCATGCAGCCCAGCTTTGATTCAAGGCTGGGCTGCATGATACAAACGCTCGTAGCTGTATTCGTTTTCAAATTGCTTTACAATTGGTATCATGCAGCCCATGATACCAATTGTAAAGCAATTTGAAATTAATACAGCTACGAGAGTCTTCAATTGGTATCATGCAGCCCAGCCTTGAGGCTGGGCTGCATGATACCAATTGTAGACGAGCGTCAGGAAGCATTAAGTTTATGCTTTCTTTTCCGGCGCTCGACAGGAAAGTCATTTACTTTCCTGTCGAGCGCCGGGAATGAAAACAGTCCAGTGGCCTCTTTGGGTACTCTGAGTTGGGGGTAGATGAGTGGACAGGCCAGTGCTTACCTGGCTAGCTTCACCAACTGTCAGCTCGGGCACTCAATGAGCCTTGGAGGTAACTGGGGTCACAGCCAAATGCTGTGCATCTCCCAGGCCTGAGTGACCCTCCCCCAATCCTGGGCCTGCAACGCAGAGCCGAGGTGTTAACCCTCAAGCTGCTGCAATCAGCAGCCAGCTGTGTTCGCTCGAAATCATTAAATGAGCGCGAAAAAAGACACACTAAGCTAACGTGTCTTTTTTACGCTCATTTAATGATTTATAGCGGCAATTGCGGGAAATGGCAAATTTTGCGGGTTTTTTTTTTTTTTTTTGCAAATCGCAAAATCGCCATAAGGTGGATGGTCTGACTGTTGCTCTGTAATTGTGGTAAACTAGGGCTTGCCGCTTTCACTCCTGTCCGCTTGCTCTCGTCTGTCTTCCCCCCCACTCCCTCCTTATTCCATTGTGCTCTCTATCTGTCCTATCTTCTCTAACTGCTTCTCCATTGACTATCCTGCTCTCCTCACTAAATCTGGTAGGAAAAAGTTTAAAAAGGATATCCTGGTCTCCAACCCAGGCCTCCCTATCGCTGACACCTTTACCAGTGCCTCCTCCAAGGAAACTCTTACTGACATCCTCTTTTTCGTGCCTTCCCCTGACCATTGGACCCTTCATATGGTCTCTGTGCTCTCTCCCTTCTCTTCTCCCATTAATGGTGGCACCCGTTGGGATGTCCTCTTGGCCCCCTTCCGCTCCTCTAAGGCCATCATTAATGTCTACGCTAATGGGACCGTCTTGGTCCAAGGCCCTCAGGCCAATCTCCACCTCTTTGATAGACGCTTCCCGCGCCTCATCAACTTCCTTTCCTCTCCTGCTGTCCCCTCTTCTCTGTCCTCGGCTACCTTGCCTCCACCCTCTCACCATGCCCTCTCTCTTGCTCCTTCTTCTTCACCTCCACAGGGCGTACCTCTGATCTGTACCCCTTTCACGGAAGTCTTTTAAGGGTGGCAACCTTCTCCTCATTGCCACTCTCAACTCTCGCTCTGCCGTCAAACATTCCTCTGATATATGTCGCCTTCTTGAGGAACTGGACCGTGACATCCTCGGTCTCACTGAGACATGGTCCACAGCCAGCTTTGACACCAGCTTTGACACACTCCTACCTGACGGTTACAAGATCCTCTCCTTGCCCAGGCCCAACCGTGCTGGGGGGGGGGTGTGGCCCTTATCTTCCCTGAGTGGGTTTCTGCTACTGTCACCCCTACGCAGACCTACTCCTCCTTTGAATGCCTTGTCTGCCGACTCTCTCTCTCCCCTAGCCATTCCCTTACCGTGGCTGCTATCTATCGGCCACCTGGTCAAATTTCCTCCTTCCTCTCTGAGTGGGCTGACCTCGCCTCCTCACTCCTGTCCTCAACCACTCAACTCCTCTTTCTTGGAGACTTCAGTATCCACCTTGATGCCTCCTGTCCTCCCTAGGGACTCTTTTGCGACCTCTGTGACTCTCTCTCACTCTCTATTCTCCCGTCTGGGCCGACCCATTCTGCAGGGCACACTCTTGATGCTCTCCTCTCTTCTGACCTTCCCCTCTCTGTCCCTCTCTCCACTCCTCTCTCCTGGAGTGAGCACTTTCTCCTATCCTCCCACCTCACCTTCCCTACCCCACAGGCAAAGCCACCCTCATCACTGCCACCCACTTTCGCGGTCATCCGACCCATGAAGCGCATGTCAGTTGAGGCTTTCGCTTCCACCTTCTCGCCCCCCCCCCCTTCGGCTGACTCCAACCCTGACCCAGCCCTCTCCACTCTCCACTCTGCTATATCTTGATATCCTTGATATCCTTGCCCCTGTCATGAGAATCCGCCTGATGCCCAAAGCCAAATGTAACTCCTGGTACGACTCGGATCTCGTCACCCTTAAACGCAAGTGCAGGGTGGCGGAGAGGAAATGGCGTGCTTCATGTTCATCCTCTGTCAAACTGGCCTGCCACCTGCTCCAAAGGCAATATCGGCTCTCTGTTCTCACTAAGAAGAGAGCCCTTATCCAAGCCCGCATCTCTGCGGCATCTAACAATTCGGCCGAACTCTTTAAAATCTGCAAGGAGCTGGCCAACCCTGCTGCAGTCTCCACCTCTCCTGTCCCCTCCCAGGCCCTCTGCACGGCACTGGCCTCTCACTTCATTTAAAAAACTCAGGACATCCTGTCCTCACTCTCCTCCTATCACCTCCCCTCCTCTATTCCCTGCTCTCCATGTTGCCCCTCTGCAGCCACCCCTCCTCCCTCCTTCTCTGCCTTTCCCCTTTTTTCTGCTGACAAGGTTTCGAGACAAGTCCAATCTATGAAAGTCTCGTCAAAACAGTTCCACCCCTGTTCCTCCAAAACTATCAAGGACCACATCGACTCCCTGGCGCCTGCCCTGACTGACTTCTGCAATCACTCCTTCGCCTCTGGAGTCTTCCCATCCCCCCTCAAGCACTCCCTTGTGCACCCCCTTCTTAAGAAACCCTCCTCCGACCTCTCCTGTCCAGCTAACTATCGCCCAATCTCTATCACTCCCTTCCTGGGCAAGCTCCTGGAGAAACTGGCCATCTCCCAGCTTAATCTCCATGCTGAATCTGTTGGTAGTCTTCATGACCATCAGTCTGGCTTCAGAGCTGCCAGAAGCATGGAAACTGCTCTCCTGAACATCCGTGAGGACCTGCTCTCAAACCTTGACTCTAACACCCCTTATGTTCTTGTCATGATGCCTGCCCCCGGAAGACCAGACCAGGCCCAGCAGCCCCGGAAGCAGGCATCATGCCACTTGGAGCATGCCCAAAAGCCCCAGTTAGGGGCTGTTTGGGTGCAGTCCTGGCGCCTATGGCGCCAGGCTCATTATTGATAACTTATACATTGCTGCATACTCACCTGAGGCAGACCATGCTGCATGAAGACTCAAGCCAAATGAGGCTTAGGAGGGACTATTTTACTGAAGGGACTATTTTGTTACTTGGGTGGGGCTGTGGAAGAATACTTACCTGGATCTTCTTCCAAGGCTATTTAAACCACGCCCGGACAGCCACACGTGCTTCGTGTTATTCTGCTTGCTGCAGCGTAACGCTCACCGTGTTTTCAGCAGCTCCAGTCTTCAGCCACGCCCGCTTCAGTCCTGGGACTCCTGGAACAAGAAGAAAAGAAGGATAAAGGTTAGAACAGGAGTTTTAACTTTAATCCTTACCTGAATCCTGATCCATTTCGCCACAGAGCTGAAAGACAGAAGTCTTTGAAGCATCGCTTCGCATTCCTACGGCGCCGCGCTGAACTCACCTGCTTGGCGGTACTTCAGCATTCCATCACGCTCTCTCCATCTCGCGGCCGCCCTCCGACACCTAAGGAGACAAAGACAGCAAGGTGAGCAAGGGGAGAAAGCAAAGACAATACAAGTTACCCCCCACAAAACTTACCTGATTTACCACGGGGGTCTCACCTCATCTCGGGTCGGCACAGTCAACTCTGCTTCATCGCCGTACCCCGGCCCCTAAGGGGAAAACCACAATAGACTTACCTGAATCTTACCAATTGCCATTTGGAAATCTTCGAGTGGATTAATCGGCAACCTGCAAGGAATCGGACAGAGTGAAGATCAGACATTTGAACTCTTATGAACAATTGGACTTTAGAGTCAATACTGGAACTCACCAATTCCTCTACGCCAGTAAAGTAACTGGTCATCAACGCGCCCCTGCGGTCGACGCAGGATGGTGAGCTCATCCTTCCAAACCATCAGGTGAGACTAAGGAGGGGACATCAAGAGTGATCTGTGGGAAGACAACGGGAGTGGGGAAGGTGGGTTGACACTCAATTCCACGGGTGGTTAATTCCTCTTCTCCTTTGCAGAAGAATATTCCTGCGAGCCAGACAAACTAGGCTGAGCAGGCCAGTCCAGTCAGTCATCTCGGCGCTACACGTCACGCTGGTGGAAACAACAGCGACCCAGTTCCGGTCGACGCCTCCGTGGGAACCAGGTGAGCGTAACAGAACGCGAAGCCTACCCACAAATACCCACCTGGGCGTCATGGAGACCTGGGAAACTGATCAGTTGGCCCAATTATTAGGGGAATTAAGGGCCGAAGTGCATTCCGCCCGCCAAGAAACCAATGCCCTCAGGAGGGAACTGATAGTGTCAAAAGAACGAACTGATGAGTTGGCCAGACAACTATTACAGAGCCAGGCTGGACAAACACCTCTACCAGGACTTGGGGCAAGTCCAGCTCCTGTACCATCGAGTAACCCGGTGCAGATAAATTTACCTGGAGCCGTTCCTTTGGCTCCGCCTGAACTCTTTGCCGGAGACCCAAAAGGGTTTGCAACATTCATGAATCAATGCCGCTTGCACTTTTTATGTAGACCTGGAGCTTTCCCAAACGATCAGGCCAAGGTAGCCTTTGTACTGTCATATCTCAGCGTCAGTGCGGCGGATTGGTCCATTCCACTAGTTAACCAGGATGACCCGATTCTTCGAGATTTCCAGGGTTTTCGAACAAGCATGGAAAGACTATTCGCCCGACACTCCCGAGGACAGGCTTTGGACAACGAACTGTTATTCCTACGTCAAGGTAACCAGGATCTTTTATCTTACATTGCAACTTTCAATAGATTAGTAGTGGAAACCGAATGGCCTGAAGCCAAGCGAATCACATTATTCCATCGAGGACTTCGGGGAGAACTCAAAGATGTTTTGGCCCAAATTGTGAACCCGCCTCAAGACTGTGCTGAATATATAGATCTAGTGGTCCAGCTTGATCACAGACTTCAAACCAGGAAGGCTGACCGAACCAAGTTTGAGAACAGGGTGTTGGTTAAAACCCATGTAAGCTCCAAGGGAGTAGATGTCTCAGAACCTATGCAAATTGGGGGGGTTAAAGGACCCTTAACCCAGAAGGAAAGAGATAGAAGACGGCAACTGCAATTATGTTTATATTGCGGAACTACTGGTCATTTTCTTCGGAACTGCCCTGTAAAACCACCCAAGAAAGTTATAGGCGCAGCAGACGAAAACCATGCGAAATCTGACTCGGGAAACGACCACGCCCGGCAAGCGTAGAGGTCCGCTTGCCGAGCTTAAAGAAGGACACTCTGACCTCGCATTTCACCATACCCACGGTCCTTGTAGATCCAGAGCAGCCATCACGCATGCACGCGGTAAAGGCGTACGTAGAGAGTGGAGCCATAGGAAATTACTTAGACTGGAAATTGGCTACCAGGATGAATCTATCTCTCACCCGCAAGACCACGGCCGATGTTGTCACCACTGTAGATGGAACGGAAATTACCTCTGGACCCGTAACTCATTCCACTGCAGAGATGACATTGCTGAGTCAAGATGGGCATCGAGAGGCTATGGTGTTTGACTTAATCAAGGCCCCACAGTTTCAGCTGATACTGGGGATACCTTGGTTGGAAAAACATAATCCCTGTATTGATTGGCGAGAGAAGAGACTAACCTTCCCAGAATGTGCTCACACCTGCTAGCCAAGGAAAACTCAAAACTCAGTCCTGGCCCCAGTAATTCCAGTAGCCATACAATTACCTGTTGAATACCAAGACTTTCAGGATGTCTTCCAAAAGGAACAGGCAAACACCTTACCACCTCACAGATCGTATGATTGTCAAATAGATCTTGTACCTGGAGCACAACCACCTTGCAGCAGAATCTATGCCCTTACGGAAACCGAAAATCTCCATTTGCGCCAGTACCTAGACCAGTACCTTGCTAATGGCTTCATTCGCCCGTCCAAGTCCCCTGCATCTTCAGCTTTGTTCTTCGTACCGCAAAAGGAAGGCGACCTTAGAACATGTATAGACTACCGCGCACTGAATCAGATAACCATCAAGAATCGATACCCACTGCCTTTGATCCCAGAACTACTAGACCAGGTGAAGGACGCTTGTATATACACGAAACTAGACC
The DNA here is from genome assembly GCF_040938575.1 of Ambystoma mexicanum. Classification (NCBI taxonomy): domain Eukaryota; kingdom Metazoa; phylum Chordata; class Amphibia; order Caudata; family Ambystomatidae; genus Ambystoma; species Ambystoma mexicanum. The sequence continues at coordinate 174,313,065 of NC_090929.1, read as the reverse complement.
TTCGGGGGGCATATCATCTGGTACGTGTCAAAGAGGGTGACGAATGGAAGACAGCTTTTCGCACCAAGTACGGACTATTTGAGTACCAGGTGATGCCCTTCGGACTATGCAATGCACCAGCAGCCTTCCAGTTCTTCATGAACGATGTCCTCCGAGAGCTTATCGACGTTTGTGTGGTCGTTTACATCGACGACATCTTAGTATACCCTTTATCAGAATCTGAGCATGTAAAACACGTCCGAGCAGTCCTAGAGAAGTTACGCCAGCATAAATTATATGCTAAACTGGAAAAGTGCATCTTCCACACTACGGAAGTGGAATTCCTTGGATTTATTCTGACCCCGAGAGGAATCCGGATGGATACACGAAAAGTGGATGCCATTCTTAATTGGCCTTCGCCAAGTTCAATCAAAGGAGTTCAAAGCATGCTTGGCTTTGCCAATTTCTACCGCAGGTTTATCCCGGACTTCTCGCACATTGTACATCCCATTACAACGCTATTGCGAAAAAACAAACGCTTTGTGTGGACAGAGGAAGCCGAGAACGCCTTCCAAGAGTTAAAAGCTAAATTCACATCTGCTCCCATATTAACACACCTGCGCCCCGAGCTTCCCTACATAGTGGAAACAGATGCATCCAGTTCAGCCATGGGAGCAGTCCTTTCCCATAAGGATCCCGAAACTAACCAGCTTCACCCAGTGGCGTTTTGGTCAAGAACATTTTCAGCCCCCGAATTAAACTATGCCGTAACCGACAAGGAGCTGCTGGCCATCAAGTCCGCCTTCAAGGCTTGGCGGCACTATCTACTGGGTGCCAGACATACCATCACGGTCATCACCGATCACCGCAACTTACAATACCTAAAGACAGCCAAAGCCCAATCTTCGCGCCAACTCCGTTGGGCATTGTTCTTCGCCGAGTTTGATTTTGTAATAACCTATCGACCAGGTTGTAAGAATGGTAAAGCAGACGCCTTGTCCGGGATTGGAATGGGAGAAGCAGAAATAACTTTAGAACCCGTACCCATAATTCCGGAACAGAGAATCCTTGGCCTGACATCCATACAGACACTGGAGGACATTCAAAACAAGATCCACCAACTCTTTGATTCCGTTGCCCTACAGGACTGGGCAAAGAAAGGTCCAGAGTACTCTGTCATCGATGATTTACCTTATTACCAAGGCCGGCTATTTTTACCGCAAAAAGAACTACAGGAACTTGTCATTTCCCATTACCATGACACCTTAATAGAAGGGCATCCGGGTATTGCAAAAACCGAAGCTAAAATTAGGAAGGAATTTTGGTGGCCCACCTGGCGAAAGGATGTCAAGTCATTTGTCATGCCTTGTGGCATTTGCGCACAAAATAAAGGGCAAAAGAAAAAACCTGCTGGATTATTGCAACCATTAGACATACCACCTACCCCTTGGCATACCTTGTCATTAGACTTTATCACGGATTAACCCCCGTACCGAGGTTACAATACCATTCTAGTTATTGTAGATCTTTTTTCTAAAATGGCCCACTTCATTCCCTTAAAAGGGATACCTTCAGCTTCAATCCTGGCCAAGGAATTCCTTGAACATGTTGTCCGCCTGCATGGCTTTCCTTCAGTGTTAATTTCAGATCGGGGCAGTCAATTCATTTCACATTTTTGGAGGAAATGCTGCCAACTGGCACAAATTGATGTTAGGCTTTCGACCAGTCACCACCCTCAGACCGACGGTCAAACGGAGAGGACCAACCAGACTCTTGAACAGTACCTCCGTTGTATGCTACATCAGTCTGAGGGGAATTGGAAAGACATTCTGTGGATCGCAGAGTATGCGTACAATAATTCCGTACACTCAGGAACTGGACAAAGTCCTTTTTTTACCATTTATGGGCACCATCCTCGAACTTCGGATTTGGACTCACCCCAGCATTTAGAGATGCCCGCAGTGGACCATCTCCACGCTGTTATTACACAAGCCTTTAAAGAAGCAACCATCCATTTGCAAAAGGCTAAGGAAAAATACAAAAAGGATGCGGATCAGCACAGAAGTGAAGCTCCTCAATACCAAATAGGGGACCAAGTATGGTTAGCCACTAAGCACTTACCACTCAAGGGGACTCGGACCTTTAACCCCAGGTATTTGGGACCTTTTTCTGTCAAGGCAATTATTAACCCAGTGGCCGTCAAGTTGGACCTACCTGCTCATATGCGAATCCATCCCGTCTTACACGTGTCTCTTTTGAAGCCACTGCAACCAGGAACTAGGCTAACCACTCCACCTGAACCTATCCTCATAGACGGGGAGCCCGAGTGCGAAGTCAAGAATATTTTGGACTCAAAAAGAGTGAGATCAAAACTCTTTTACCTAATTGACTGGAAAGGTTATGGTCCGCAGGAAAGGTCTTGGGAACCTAGTGACCACGTGCATGCACCTCGTTTAGTGAAGAGGTTCCATCGGGAATTTCCAGACAAACCACGGCCAAGGGGGAGAACAACTTTAGGAGGGGCCTTGAGGGGGAGTGCTGTCATGATGCCTGCCCCCGGAAGACCAGACCAGGCCCAGCAGCCCCGGAAGCAGGTATCATGCCACTTGGAGCATGCCCAAAAGCCCCAGTTAGGGGCTGTTTGGGTACAGTCCTGGCGCCTATGGCGCCAGGCTCATAAAGATAAAGTCAGTCCTGGCGCCATGGGCGCCAGGCTCATTATTGAAAACTTACCTGAAGCAGACCATGCTGCATACTCACCTGAGGTAGACCATGCTGCATGAAGACTCAAGCCAAATGAGGCTTAGGAGGGACTATTTTACTGAAGGGACTATTTTGTTACTTGGGTGGGGCTGTGGAAGAATACTTACCTGGATCTTCTTCCAAGGCTATTTAAACCACGCCCGGACAGCCACACGTGCTTCGCGTTATTCTGCTTGCTGCAGCGTAACGCTCACCGTGTTTTCAGCAGCTCCAGTCTTCAGCCACGCCCGCTTCAGTCCTGGGACTCCTGAAACAAGAAGAAAAGAAGGATAAAGGTTAGAACAGGAGTTTTAACTTTAATCCTTACCTGAATCCTGATCCATTTCGCCACGGAGCTGAAAGACAGAAGTCTTTGAAGCATCGCTTCGCATTCCTACGGCGCCGCGCTGAACTCACCTGCTTGGCGGTACTTCAGCATTCCATCACGCTCTCTCCATCTCGCGGCCGCCCTCCGACACCTAAGGAGACAAAAACAGCAAGGTGAGCAAGGGGAGAAAGCAAAGACAATACAAGTTACCCCCCACAAAACTTACCTGATTTACCACGGGGGTCTCACCTCATCTCGGGTCGGCACAGTCAACTCTGCTTCATCGCCGTACCCCGGCCCCTAAGGGGAAAACCACAATAGACTTACCTGAATCTTACCAATTGCCATTTGGAAATCTTCGAGTGGATTAATCGGCAACCTGCAAGGAATCGGACAGAGTGAAGATAAGATATTTGAACTCTTATGAACAATTGGACTTTAGAGTCAATACTGGAACTCACCAATTCCTCTACGCCAGTAAAGTAACTGGTCATCAACGCGCCCCTGCGGTCGACGCAGGATGGAGAGCTCATCCTTCCAAACCATCAAGTGAGACTAAGTAGGGGACATCAAGAGTGATCTGTGGGAAGACAACGGGAGTGGGGAAGGTGGGTTGACACTCAATTCCACGGGTGGTTAATTCCTCTTCTCCTTTGCAGAATTATATTCCTGCGAGCCAGACAAACTAGGCTGAGCGGGCCAGTCCAGTCAGTCATCTCGGCGCTACACGTCACGCTGGTGGAAACAACAGCGGCCCAGTTCCGGTCGACGCCCCCGTGGGAACCAGGTGAGCATAACAGTTCTCATTTTGCTCGACCTCTCTTCTGCCTTTGACACTGTCAACCACACCATCCTGCTCAACCGTCTCCGTGATAACCTGGGTATCACTGGTCAGGCTCTGGCGTGGCTGACCTCCTTCCTCTCCAACCGACCCTCCCTGGTCCAACTGGGTTCCTTCCTCTCTGACATCTTTTTCTCTACCTGTGGTGGCCCCCAGGGATCTAACCTCTCCCCCTGGCTGTTCAACCAGTACCTGGCACTTCTTGCCCACCGCATCGCCGCTCTCTGTCCCAACTTTCAGTGCTATGCGGATAATACCTAGTTCATTTTCAGGCGACCCTCGGCCTCCTCTTCCCCTTCCCTCATCTCCGACTGTCTTTATGCTATCGAGGAATGGTGTGCCGCCAACGACCTCTGCCTTAATGCCAGTAAGACTGAGATTCTACTTATCGGCACACCCACTCCCTCCTTCCCTGCAGCTCTCTGGCTGGCCTCCCTTGGCCCTCTTCCTGCTCCTACCTGCAAGGCAAAAAACCTCGGGGTCATCTTCGACTCCACACTCTCTTTCTCTCCTCACATATCTGACGTCTCTAAGAGGTCACACTACCAGCTACACCTCCTCAGAGGTATCCTTCCTTTCCTCTCCTTCCCCCAGAAGCTCACTGTCTCCAGAGCCCTGGTTCTCTCGAAGCTGGACTACTGTAACAGCCTCTTTCTAAATCTTCCTGCCTCTACTCTCCGCCCTTTGCAACTCATCCAGAACAGGACTGCGAGACTTGTCCTTGGCCTCAAGCCCAGGGACCGTATCTCTCCAGGACTGAAATCGCTACACTGGCTCCCAGTGGCTGCGAGGATTAAGTTCAAAACCCTCTGCATTGTCCACAAGGCCTTCTGGGGCCTTGGGCCAAAATACCTTCAACTCTCTCTTCCTAAATATCTTCCTTCTCGAGCTCTTCGCTCATCCACCTCCAACTACCTCAGGGTCAGCCGCTTCTCCAAGCAACGAGCTGGGGGTAGATCTCTCTCCGCAGCAGGGGCCTCCCTCTGGAACAGCCTTCCTGCTTCCCTGAAACTTGAGGAGAACCATCTCCGGTTCCGGAAGCACCTCAAAACCTTCCTCTTTGCCTCTGCTTTCTCTCCCTCTCTCCCCTGCTAAAATCACTCAACTTGCACTGAATCTGCAACGGGCCACTCACCGATCTCGGTCCTTGGCCCAGCCATTCTTCCCTGCACTGCCTACCTGCACTACGGGACTGTCTCTGTATCCCACAGCCCCTTCTCCCGGCACTTACCTTGCACTTGCCACCAGCTGCCCCTATTATTTATCTTGTATTCTACTAACCATGTACTGCACTCTCCTTGCACTTGCCACCAGCTGGCCCTATTACTTATCTTGTATTCTACTAACCATGTACTGCACTTCCCCTCTCCCCTTCCCCTTGCACTTTTCCCAGTCCCCTTACCCTTGCACTTGCGTGATCTGAATGACACCTGACCTAGTAGGATCGTTGTCTGTTCTCCCCTTGTTCCCCCCCTGCCTCGTCGCGCCTTGAAACACTTGTGTATAGGCGCGTTACAAATGCCATATCATATCATATCATACCCTCCTTATTTGTGATGCATTTTGAGCTCTTCTGAACTCTGGTCCAGATCTGTTCCCATTCTTCCATCTCTATTGCTCTGCCAATGTCTCTTTCCCACCTTTCCATATAGGCCTCCTTCTTGTCTTGTTGGGGTCTCCTTTGTCCAGTAGTCTATACTACTTTTCCCTGCAGGGGGCGGCGCTGTGAGAGTTCTTTCCAAAGCCATCGGTTCTCTGCTGCTGTGCAACTTCATCGACTCCTGTGAGAGCCAGTGTCGAAGCTGTGCGTAGCGGAATATTTCTGTTTCAGGCATCCAAAATTTGCTCTTGCATTCCTCAAAGGTTAGCGGGATTCTCTCCTTGTAGAAGTCCCCTACCTGCTTCAGCCCTCCCGCCTTCCAGTGGTCGAAATTGTTTGGTGCCTTGCCGGGGGTGAAGTCTGGGTTGTCTCAGATCAGAGACAGTTGGCCAGTTGTGGACCTGCAGCCCCATCGTCCAGCTGCCTTCTTCCAGTTTTCCACAGTGTTCTTGGTCGCGGTCAATAGTCCCGCGTTTGGGGGGTCAATAGGCCTGATGGTGTGCGGGAGTGGCTCTAAGGGGCTGCCGCACCAGTCCTCCTCTAATTTTATCCAGCGCGGTCTGTTGGAGTTTAATGTCCAGGTGAAAGCCGGTGTGAGTTGGGCCGCGAGTCAATACCTGTCCACCTCTGGGACCCCCAGGCCTTCCGTTCCCCTGCTTCGGAGCATCACCCTCCTGGCTATTCGTGTCTCCCCCTCCCCCCCAGACGAACTTCAGGATGTTTGCTTGGAGTTTCTGTAGGTCCTTCCTGGGGATGGAGATAGGGAGGTCCTGGCAGTGGTATAGGAGTCTAAGCACCCGATTCATTTTGACTGCTGTTATTCTTCCCAGCCACAACACCTCTTGCTTTTGCCATCTCTTCAGGTCTGATTGCAGCTCCTTGAGAAGAGGGGGGAGGTTTAGCCTGTACGCTTTCTCTATTTTGCTTGGGATCTGGACCCCCAGGTAGCTGAAGTGTGAGCTGACCCATTGGATGGGGTGGCTGGCGGCCAGCGACTCAACTACTGCTCTTGAGGTGTTGATCCCGAGGGCCGTTGACTTTTCGAGGTTGACCGAAAACCCAGAGGCCGCCCCAAAGTCATCAAATTCGCTCCACAGGGCCTCCAGGGATGTTTCAGGCTTGGTGAGGGTCAGGAGGATGTCGTCGGTGTACAGGGCTACTTTGTAAGCCCTCCCACTGTCAGGCCACCTATCGAGGGGTTATCACGGACGCTGCAGGCGAACGACTCCATAGACAGGGCGAAAATGAGCGGGGACAGAGGGCAACCCTGCCGCCTGCCTCTGGTGATCCGAATCCTGGGTGATTTGTTGACGTTCATTCTCAGTGTCGTGGTTGGGTGCTGGTAGTTGGCTAGGATCCATTTCTGGAACTTCGGGCCGAAGCCTAAGTGCTTTAATGTTGCTTCTATGTATCCCCAGTCCAGCATGTCAAATGCCTTGTGCGTGTCTAGCAACAGGACTGCCATCCGCTCCCCCGTCCTGACTGCCGATTTGATGACATTTAGGGTGCGCCTGATGTTGTCAAAGGTGCTGCGGCCTGGGATGAACCCCGTCTGGTCTGGGTGGATTAGTTCTGGGAGGACTTTTGCCAGTCTGCGAGCCAGGATTTTCGAGAAGACTTTGGCGTCATTGTTCAGTAGGGTGATCGGTCTGTATGATGAGCAAAGCTTCGGTTTCTTCCACAGCTTCAGGATTAAGACCGTTAAAGACTCCTCCATAGAGGGGGTGATGGAGCCGGAGGTTAGGAAAGAGTTATACAGCGATGCGAGATGCGGGGCCAGGATGTGGGTGTATTTTTTTGTACAAGTGGGCCGTTAATCCGTCAGGGCCTGGGGCTGTGTTCTTCAGAGATCGAATTGTGTCTGATACCTCTTCCGTAGAGATGGAGAGTTCTAAGGAGTCGAGCTGCGGGAGCGGGAGGGCCCGTCGGGTTGCTTGCAGGTACTTCTGTGCTTCTTTACTCGTGGGGGGACCGGACATAATCCTTGTGTGGTGCTCTGGGATGATTTCCAATTTCTGTTTCTATACAACAGGGCTTGCCGTTCTGGTCTTGTAGGGTTAGTATCCTGTTCCGGGAGTGTAGCTTCTTCATTTTCTGCACTAGCAGTCGGTTGGCCTTGTTGCTGTTTACATAGTAGTATTGTTTTGTGTAGGCTAACGCGTGCACCAGATGTTTTTACTTTGGCCGCCAGGTAGGTCGGCATACCGGCAGCGATTGCTTTGTAGGTGAGGCACATGGTTTTGAACAAGATCATAGCTGGTATGAAGAGCCAGTGTAGTTTGTGCAAGGTGGAGGTGGTTTGGTCAAATGTCCTAGATCTGGTGATGAGCCGTGCTACATCACGGTGGGTCACTTTGAGGGTAGCCAGGTGAGCATTTGGAAGGAGGAAGTTAGCCCCATCAATATGTGAGATCTCTAGGGCCTGTACCACTGTTTGGAAGTCCTGGGTGGGAGGAAGGGCTTGATCTTGCGGAATTGTGAGATCTGATACCAACCGTTTGAGCATTTTCCACGATGTGTTGTTGGAAGGATAGACTGCTTTCCACAATGAAGGCTTGGGATTTTGCTGAGTGGGTGAAGTGAGGGTTGCAAGCATATTTCCTCCAGCCACCTTTTTTTAAAAAAAAACATTTATTTTATTAAGAGAGCAGGTTAGCATTCAGACCGTCCACTAAAGAAAGAATTTGACAAGGTATTGAGGCATGTACAGTATTGGCACATATATACAGAGTAGCAAGAAAAACACAGCAACCATCCCACATCATGGCGAAGGGAGAGGCGTAGCATCCTCGTCCGGTATCTGGGAACACAAATAAATACGCAACAGCGACCAAATGTCTTTGGGCCGACACTGTGTCGGGACCGATAAAACAAAAAGTTCTTCATCGTCGTTTACCAAACATAAGTCTTTTAAGAAATTGGCTCTGGATGGTGCAGTTGTAGACTTCCATGATTTAAGGATACAGCGCTTGGCGACAACACATGAAATATTAAATAAACGCCTCGTAGTTTCTTTCACCTTACCAATGTCACCAAGCAAGTACTTTAAGGGGGTCAGGGTCGCCGGAATCGACGTTATGTCTTCGAGGAGTTCTGCCACCTCCCGCCAGATTACCATAATCAAAGGGCATGACCAGTACATGTGGTAGGGGCTAGCGTTTGGTGCATTGCACTTGGGGCAGGCTCCCGTGCAACTCTCAACAAATTTGGCCAGTCTGGCGGGGGCATAGTGGAGCTGATTTAGAACTTTAAACTGGATCAGCCGTAGCACCGCGTTCATAGAGACGGATCTGGTGAGTTGACAGAAGCGTGACCACCGTATTTCATCAATCTGAGTGCCCGTATCCCACTCCCAGGTCTCTCTTATCGTATTATGTGACGGGGAGTGGGTTTGTACTAGTGAGTATACCAACGAGACCCCTTTATTGTGACTATTAGGGGATACTATTGCCCTAATACATTCATGTACCTGGGGTTCCAACGGGAAAGATGGCCATCTAGCCGCAAAAGCAGTTTACATACGATAATATTGAAAGCGTTTAAGTGGGCCTACTCCCACCATCCCGATGAAGTCAGTGAGTTCACAGAATGTGCCATTTGGGAACATGTCCCTTAGTGTGAATAACTTGTTAGGATCCCAGGATTGTTGAATGGCTTTATCGAATGTTGGGGATATACTCGAGAAGTTCCACAGGGGCACCTCCAGGTCATAGGGGGTCTCAAGGCCTAATCTGTTATATATCTTGGCCCAGGCGCGTATGGTTGTATATACCGGGTCAAACGGGCATGTGTCTCCATAGACAGGGTTAAGAAGAAGTGATCTGATGTCATTGGGGCGATCAGCATGTTTCTCCATGGGGATGTGGGGAGATGTGTCATCAGGGTCAAACCAGTGTTTAACAAATTGAGCCTGTGCAGCCAGATAATATAGTTCAAAATCTGGCGCAGCAATGCCACCCCGTGAGAATGGTTCCACCATCTTATCCCACCCCAATCTGGCCGTCTTCCCATTCCAAACGAAATTAGAGGCGAGCGACTTGAGTTTCATGAAAAAGGACTTGCCGGGCCATATCGGAATGTTGTTAAAATAATATAAGAGTTTGGGTAAGACTACTATTTTGAGAATAGCCACTCTACCATACAAGGACAAGGGAAGGCTAGCCCACGTTTGGAACTTGGTCGTCAAACTCAGTAACAGTTCACCATGGTTCTGTGTATATAACAATTGTTTGTCCCTGGCCACCATAATACCCAAGTAACGTACTTGAGTCGGGGTGGGCCTAAGCCCAGCAATTGCAGCGATGTTACCCGTACAATCCGTAAGGGGAAATATTTCGGACTTGGGAACATTGATTCTGTACCCTGAATATTCCGAGAACTCCTGTGTGTCCGACATTATGTGCTGTACGTTCTCTACTGGGTCGCGGACATATAGCAGGGTATCGTCAGCATATAGTGAAATGACCTGGGGGGGGGGCGGTCATCCTAAGCCCTCTATGTGAGTGGTTCTGGCGTATATGTTCCGCCATCGGCTCGATAGTAAGTGCGAAAAGTATAGGTGAAAAGGTTCAGCCCTGCCTGGTACCTCTGTAGAGCCTAAACAAGGTGGACAAAGTGGCGTTGGTCAGAACCTTAGCAGTCGGGTGAGTATATAGTAGCTGTACGCATTTGATGAAGTATCGGCCAAAGCCAAATCGTTTAAGCACCAGGAAGAGATAAGACCAGGACACGGAATCGAAGGCCTTCTCGGCATCAAGGGCCACCACGGCAGACTTTGTTGTGGGATCAATGTGTGCCATAACATTAAACAAGCGCCTCAGGTTGAGAGCTGTAGATCTAGTTGGTATAAAGCCCGCCTGGTCTGGGTGAACAAGGATCAACATGTACGGCAGGAGCCTGGTGGCTAACACCTTGGTGAAAATGTTCGCATCGGTATTAATCAAGGAGAGCGGTCTATACAAACCCATGTCATGTGCAGGTCTACAGGGTTTCAGGAGGACAGTAATAATAGCTTCGCGCATCGATTCTGGAAGGTTCCCTTGATCCATCGCCTCCTCCCACACCTTTAACAGTAGGGGGGCTAGTTCAGTCCTAAATTCCTTATATAGTTCCGCGCTAAGTCCATCCGAGCCGGGGGGCGCGGCTCCCTGACAGAGATTTAATGGCCTCTACGATTTCTTCAATAGTGATGGGCTGATCCAGTATGTTATGGGTCTCAGTGGTCAGTGTAGGGAGGTCTAGGCTTTCCAAATACCGGAACGTGTCTTCTTTACTTTTGATGTCATGATTGGAATAAAGGGAGTAATAAAACTCAGCGAAGGTGGAATTAATGTCCTGCTCCTTATTAACCAAAGCCCCAGTGGGTGTCAAAATACCAGGGTTTGGGCTCCGATGTCTATCTGTTTTAAGCATGGTGACTAAGAATTTCCCGGCCTTATTACTCTCCCCATATCTACGGGCCTTGGCAGGCGCAGCCATGTATAAGACTTCCCTGCTGGCTAACGCGTTGAATTCCTTCAACGCGACATGCATTTGCGATAGTGTTGCCTTGTCCTGTGTGGCGCTATATTCAGTTTGTAACAGGCCTATTTTAGTTTCGACTGCGCCCAGCTCCCGTTTTACAGCTTTAAGAATACCCGTGGACTTGCCCAGGATAGTACCCCGGATCCAGACCTTGAATGCCTCCCAGAGAGTAGCATAAGTGGTTACCGATCCCTCATTTATTTAAATAAATTCCGTGATCTCAGTATGGAGGGCTTCGCAAATATTAGTGTCCCTGAGTATGGCGGGGGCATTCTCCACCGTCTAACTGGAGGAGGGGCATCACCCAGCTGAATGCCAAGTGTTACTGGTGAGTGGTCAGAGAGGGTGCGGGGGTGTATTTCACAACTGGTGACCATGCCGGCCAGGGGTGAGCTAATGAACCAGTAATCGATACGTGAATGGGAATCATGGACAGAAGAGTAAAAGGTGAATTTCCTCTCAGTAGGGTGCAGTGTGCACCAAGCGTCTACCACATCCATTTGTTCCATCAACTGCCGCACAACCAATGTGGCTCTGGAGGGGGCCCTGGGGGCAGTAGAGGACCAATCAAGGGACTGGTCCAAAATAGTATTGAGATCGCCGCCCCAGATTATCAGTGCCTCCCCTGACGTAGTTAGCATATCAAGTATCGTACAATAGAACTGTGGATCGTCCACATTTGGCCCATATGTATTAACAAGTATTAATTGGTATCCCGCCAACTCCCCCCAGACTAGTGCATATCTGCCAAGCGGATCTATTTTACTGGAGTGGTATTTAAAGCACAGCTTGGGGTGTATGAGGGTTAACACTCCCCTAGACTGTGTTGAGTATTCCGTGTAGTATCTCTGGGGGCCCCATCTTGGCAGGAATGCAGAATTGACATTACCCAGTGCGTGCATCTCTTGAATGAAAAGAATATGAGGATCGTGGCGTGTAACATATGCTGCCACCCTCCTCGCCTTCACCGGGTTGTTAAGCCCGCGAATATTCCAGGAGAGTAGCTTGACTTCTAAGCCCCTATCAGCCTGTGCCATAACCGCATGTTGTAAAAATCATCTGTCCGTAGCCTCGCCCCTGTCGCAAGTGATGCGGCCATTCTGCCATGCAACCGCTCTCTGATTTTAACAATCGAACTCCTTTAAACAGAAACTCCCAAAACCATCCCGATCTGACACCAGGAACCCACAACATCTGCCCCGACTTTGTCCCACCCACCGCCCACATCAACTGCGGAATATTGACCCACTCAATAACCGTGGTCGAGCTTGTTTTGGCATTGACCAAACTTCCGGCCGAAGCCAACCTTGTATTCGAATGAAACCCCTTCAGGTGGTCCAAATTTCCACACCAAGAACACCCATTTCCAACCCCTCTTACCTCCCCCCCCACCCTCCTCATCACCCCCAACTTGATGATGTACCCAAAAACAATTGTGGAACATTCCCGGGGTAGCCATGTTGCCTCACATGGCCGCCTGATTGGCTCCAATCTCCAATAGTCACATGGAATGGAGCCGCCCTGCTTGTAGGACCCATAAGGCTGCAGTGGATACTACATAAGGATACAGACCAATCCGGTTGTCAGAGATCCCTAGTCCTCGGGTCTTGGTCTATTGTTCTGTGCTGGCCTGCCCCCCCTCGGGGGGAGAGGTATGGAAGTCTCTATATACTGTGTGGCCTCAGTCGGGGATTCGAAAAAATGCGCCCTACCCGCATGTTGGATCCTCATCTTTGTTGGGAACATCAGAGCATATGGAATCTGGCGGTCTCTAAGGAGTCTCTTGACTGGTTCATATGATCGCCTGCTCGCCTGGACCCCGGCAGAAAAGTCTAGATATATATGTATTCGGCATTCCTCGTGTTGAAGCGTACCAGCCTCCCTGGCCAGCCGCAGGATTTTGTCCCTATCTCTATAGTTAAGCAGCCGTGCAATTATTGTGCGAGGGGAAGCACCTGGTTTGGGGGCCGGGGCAAGAGTACGGTGGGCTCTCTCCACCAAGAAATGTTCGGAGAATGACTCAGGACCGAATAGTGTTTTAAGCAGTTGTTCAAGTTGTTTCTCCATTTGGCCTTTCCCAAATGACTCTGCCACGCCGACCACACGGATGTTATTACATCTTTATCTGGATTCAAGATCCTCGCATTTATGTTGCATTTTAGTCATGGCTTCCTTAAGCTGAGCGATGTCACGACCATGTTGTGAGATAGCGTCTTCGTTACTACTAATTATATTTTATGCATCAGTGACACGTATGCTCTCTTTTTCAACTCTTGCCTTCAGGGAGCCAATGGTAGACACTATATCGTCCAGTTTCATGTTCACTGCTCGGAATCCATTTTCCACAAGCATGGTCAGCTTGTCCTCCCGTCCTTCAATGTCTACAGGTGGGGTTTCATTAGCGTCAGCGTGCACCTCAGTTATGGCGTCCGGCGCCTGGCTGCCGGTAAATGCATCCATAGGACCCTTCCTCTTGTTACTGGGCGTCTTGCCTTCCTTCCCAGCCCTGTGCGGCTCGCCCATGGTGCCAGCCCCGGCCCGTTGTTTGTGGATATTCAGCGAAGCCACCTGGATCAGGACGACAGAGTTTGCAGCTGGGGCAACAGGGGTCCTCCGCCTCACCCCCCTTGCTCCCAAGACGTCTGTAGATTTTCCGGCAGGGACCCCAGTATCAGGGCACCAAGGCCCAATGTTAGGCACCAGCGATGGATATTTTATCCCACGTAGTTGGGTGTCAAAACTCAGGGCACGCCACAGTTTACGCCAAAGAGGGCCTATAGATGACTGGGTGTCCACCAGCGCGTGGGATCGGCCAGGCCACCAGCACAGGGCTTCATGTGCTAGGGCGACCGTGCCTGAAGTCGCCAAAGGTAGTGTAATCTCCTGCGTATGTGCACCCATGACAAACAGATAGTTCTGGATGGGGACCGGGAGGCAAGGACTCTGCAGCAGACTACACGGATGTAGGGCGTGCAATGAAATATCAGGAGCAATGTTGCCCGCTAGTAGGGCGTTTCCGTCAGTCCCCCCTCACTGGCACAGGGGCCCCTCACCTCCCACTGCTTCACAAAGCCGTGGGCTTTGGCCTCCGTAAATTTATGTAATGTCTTAGCGGGCGTGGGCCCACACGTAACACAGAGACCGGCTTCCCGTCCACCGGGAGTGTCGGATCACTCGGGGCCAATTCCTCCGCGCCCCACGTGCCGGCTCCCTGCCACGGGCAGCCGTGTAACAGGATGTCACCACCGTGTCTAGTGGCGTCTCCGCCGCAAATTCCGGGGTGTGGGACCACAGAAGAGTAGCGGGTATCGTACCTGAGGGGGGCACAACGTCTCCTCGTCTTCACGGCCGAACAGCTCTCAGTCCGCAGCTGCTCAGCGTGGGCGCGAGTCAGGCGCGGGCCGCTGACAATGGCCCTGCCCCCACTCGGCCTCCTCCTCGCCAGAGTCCACGGCTCTGCGTTGCCTCTGCCTGGAACTCCGAGCCGGATCGCGCTTCCAACCCCAGTCGGGCCAAATTCAGAGCGGCGTAACTTCGGTCCCAGAGACTGATTTCCACCAGGATTTGGAGACGTTGGGGACCAGACCTCGGCTCGTCTACACAGCCATTTGTGGGTGCTTCGATGGCTCCAAAACTGATGTTTTCTGGACGGATCTTGTACTGGAGCAGGAGCTCAGGATTCAGGCGGCCATCTTCGTCGTGCGCAACAGCGCCCCCCCCTCCTCCAGCCACCTTTGACTGGGTTCTTACTTGCGGGGGGTTGCCTAGCAGTACAAATTCGGTCTTGGTGGGGTTAAGCTTTAAGTAGGCACTTTTCATCCAAGTTTGAATGGTTGCAAGGCATTGACTTTTAGGTACAACTGTGTATCATCTGTGTGTATCGTGATGTTGGGGGTAGTCTATAAGAGAGCCGAGCGGTACCAAATAGAGTTTTATGATGGCCCCGTAGAGAGTGGAACCATGAGGTACTCTCTCCACAGGTGACAGTGTTGTGTTCGAACCTGGACGAGCCCATCTGGACAGCCTGGTGTCTGTCAGACCATTAGGATGTGAAGGATTTCAGGGCTGTACCAGAAATGTCCATCCTGTGTCGAAGTAAGGGTGAGTATTGTATGATGGTCAACTGTGTCGGACACAGCCAACAGGCCTACAAGGACTAGAGGTATAACAAAAGGGAAGGTCGCCCCTACTATGGTAGGATTTGGTGACAGTAAGAGATCAGCACAACACGGGAGATCCTACCAGAAAACAAGGATCCTCTTATTAATTTGACTACTAGCCTGGATCTGTTTTTGTGCATGAAGCAATTCTATATTTCTCAGGAGTGGTAGCAAAGGTTATAGTACTACACTTTCAGACTATGAATTAAACAAATGTTTATTCAATGATTTTTTTAATTCATAATTATAAAACACATAAATGCAGTCACATCTCAAGCAGATGTGTTTTCTTATTAACAAACTTAACAGAATATAATGATTGAATATCAATCACCAAGTTGTGATGAGGCACAAGAAGATAAGTGATCAACAGATAGAACCAATCAAGTGTTACACACCTAAACAGTGTTCTAAAAAAACAGCACAGTTGAGACAGGATCTATCTGTTGGTCACTTATTGTGGATCCTTGTTTTCTGGTAGGATCCCCCTTGTTGTGCTGATCTCCACAAGGACTAGCAGGCATGAGTTCCCTTTATTGATAATCTGAAGGGCGTTGTCTACCACCTTGATACTGAATGTTTCGGTGCAGCAATTGCAGCAGAGCCCAAATTGGTAATCCTGGAGGAGACCAGGATGCGAGTAGGAAGAAAAATGTGGGGATAATGCCATTTAAATCCAGCACAGCAGAAAAGCAGTCTTATCATATACTTCTTTGGTTAATTTTAGAAGGAGAACGAGAGAGTGAGAGAAAGAGAGACCTTTTCACATGGTGTGCCTTCCAGGATGTTCTCTGTTGAACCCCTCATGTCTTATCTAGCCAGCCTCTGGCCAGAGAGTAACTGAGGGATGGCTAGTTTAGCCATGGAGACTTAAGGGACCAGCTGCAAGAGTGTGACGCCCAAAGAAGAATTTGGAGCAAAAATAATGTCTGAGATAAGGGCAACCCTCTACCCTGTGAAGCCATTGCACACATATCCTGTTAGGCTTGGGCCTAGAGCTTGCTTATGCAAGTTCCTAGGCTTCAGTAGTTTTGTGTTTCCATATGAGCCATTTCCTGAATGGAGGGTCAGACCCAGCTAGTATTACCTCTACAGAAAGGTGCAAGAGTATCCTGTAGGGAGGGAAAATGGAGTAATAGAACAGTGATGTGGATAAAGAGATGGAAGATAATACTTGGTATGTGGGACAATGGTCTGCATTACTAACAAACATAACACTCAACGTTCACTACTCACCTCACCATCCGCATGCGGAAATTGAGTTGAGATGCCATTTGGAAGCAATTTAGGAAGAACTCGCGGGTGACATTTTTTTGTGTACCTTGACTGGTCGTACATATCCTAGGTGAAGTGCAGGCTGCAGGCGCAGAATCGACTGGCCCTCACGTCGGCCTTAATTTCCTGGGCCCTAATTTCAATCTCATCCTCTTCACAACCGCAATTTCTAAGCCGTATTCTTATAAAAAAAATATCCTTTGGGAATACATGCAGTATAGTGCCCTGAACTTTGGAGTGGCTTGCAGAAGTGCAACCGACAACCACATATGATGGCATTCTTGAAAACTGTGTGAGATCTGTATAACGAAATATGAACTATTAACACGAATAATACTGGATGAATGTGAATAAAGCAATTTGCACCAGCTATTTGTCTTTAAAGTTTAATTAGAATAAAGACAGAAAAAGCTGTGTGACCCATCCCAGTGAACTCTGCAACAACTTTATTATAAAATTGTTATACTGCACATTCTACTACAACGCACATTGATGAATTGTGGTAGTTTTCGAGAAGAAAATACCTGAACTAATCGCTAATGTGTTTGAGATACATGAACATTAAAATCCTGGGTACATTTGGTTGTAATCGACCTAAACGTTCTTTGTAACGTTGGATGAACATAGGGAAGTAATTAGTTGACTTACCCATACTTTGGCGAACAGATGAGCAGTTTCAGCAGGCAGAGGAATACGTACCCGGTGAACAGGTAGCTCGATGACGATATACCTAGTAGATCTCCCAGATGTTCTCAAGGTAAATCTCAAGGTGTTTATAAAGGCTTACACAAGTGGGTGTGTATGTGAATGAATGGATGACTTGTTCATAGACACCCACTCTGCCTCCATGGCAATGGTTCCCATCTGCCATATGAACCCACCTTGCCGCCTCCAGCACACAGGCATAGGCCTACTCGTACAGCATATAGAGCAATAGGCCCAGGCTTGTAACACAAATGCAAACCTGGTTGTTGTCAATGTTTGACAACTTGAGCGGTCACACCCACCCATCCCCCTTGGGAGCGCACGGTCATAGGTGCAAAATGCCATTGATACTGGAAGGTTGGGTGGATGGGCATGAGGCGAATGCGAAAAGGCCGGAACAATGCTGAAGGGACACAAATGTTTGTTGATTGCAGGGGCTGGGCTCTGAATAGGGGAGTTTGGAGACACAGGGTCTGGGGAGGCCATGTGGACAATGGTGAACGTGCGAAAGATGCCTTTGAAATGTACATGGTGTTTGACAACTCGAGCGGTCACATCCACCCCGCCCCCTTGGGAGCGCACGGTCATAGGTGTGAAATGCCATTGATACTGGAAGGCGGATGGATGGGGCAAGGTGAGCGCAAAAGTGCACCAACCAGGGTTGGACTGGGCTACTGGGTACTGTGGAGATTTCCCTGTGTGCCTCTGCACTCTGTGATTCTTTCGTGTTTTATTTTCACATTATATCATATGAAAAGGGTGGAGCTAGATCACAATTTGGGGCCACTTTGCAAATTATTTCCAGTGCCTCCATTCGTTCACACTCCACCCAGGCAACAACCATTCTAGCATGACAGTCATAGACGATTGCGCGTGTTCTTGACTCACTGAAAAACTCAAATATCCTTATTTACTCAGATGTATTTTATTTCGTTGGGTGATGTTGCTGGCACCAACAAACTATAAATTGTACACTTGAGGTTGAAGTAAAGTATGAGGGAATCCCCTGTACTGTCCGCTGTCACTGAGGAATTTGTCGCAAATGGGTCGAACGACACAGGTGGGTATTACTCGTCGATTGCAGTATCCAAGCCTCCCATAAAGCCACCATGTAAACGAAAGATAGGCCACTAGCCTGTACCACCTGAGAAAGAGAAACCTACATATTTTAATTGAATGAACCTGATAAGTGTAGCAGCCAACTTCAAAAGTGCATCTCAAATTCAATGGCATAGTTGCCCTTAGAAAAATGAAGGTGGGAACCCTTACAGCACAAGTCCCCACTATATGCTAAAAGAAATAATTATAACACCACAGAGGTTTGTTCTACCATCTGTCTTGCTTGGAGCCTAGTGATATAGGTGGAGGTGTGTTGCTTTTGGGCGAATATACTGATGCACAGCATTAGGGCTGTGGTGGGTGTTTGGAATGGTCAGTGCAAGGGGGTCAGATGAGAATCGGCATGAAAGAAACTGGGGGACGGGGCTGGTGGGACCCTGGACCGGAAGGGTTGGGGTTGAGAGGGCACAGGCAGTTTAATGGAGATGAATGTACACTTGGGATATGGCTTATCACGGTCTCACGCTCTCCGCAGAGCACATTCTTTCCGTAATGATACTACAGAATTGTAACAACGGCATGGCAGGACTTTCGTAAGAACAGTGCTTGCGCGGAGCTGACGGGGGAGGCGATGGTGTATGTGGGCTTGCTGTGCGAGGCACTGGGGAAGGTAGAGCTGCATTTCTACAGAGAGATGGATCACAATTCTGAGAAAGTAGGATGAAAACATGAAATTCAAATGGTCTAGGTAGTAAAAATGACATCCCATCTAGAGGATACTTACTCGTTACTTGGATTGCGTGGCCGAACTGTTCCGCGAAGTTCCTTCATAAGAACCACCATAATCCTCAACATGGACCTTGTGAGGAAGGTTGCCCTGAAGTCATGCAGCTCTGTAACGCAAATCGGTGTTGTGTCTTCTTCGGCTATGTAGGCAGCGCATCCAGAGTTTTCTTTGCAGCAGCAGTTCTCCACCTCGGTTGGCATGACCCCGCAATGATTGCAAGTACACCACATTGAAACGTCTCCCATGCGACTCAGCTGCGGCTCATGCTCGGGTAATTGATCTTGCAAACTATTGTCTGATTCCCCATCGTGTCGGCAGCCTTCTCTTTCCATTAGTTCCTCCTCTGAATACTCGGGCTCATACTGGTAGGGCTGTATTGTTGACATTGTATGACAAAGATTTAACCAAAATGCAAGTAACGAGTGAAATCAGTTCCGCTACTGTAAGTAACAGGTCGCAAGGGCTTCGTACTAGTAAAATAGCTCAACCAAGCAGAAACGAGCCAATGGGGATCTAAACTAAATACACTGAAACTGTTGACTAAGAAACTAGAGTGTCGTCTGATCAGAAAGGGTCTTTTTATTCTTCTTGAGGAAAGCATTGTCCTGCCATTTCCATGGAAACACGTCAATAACTTGCGGACAGAGAACATTGGAACGAGACGTACATTGGCATAGTGGAATGGCCCAAACGCATCTAGTGATATCAGCTTCAGGGGCGGATATTTTGATTTATTGCCATAAGCGCACTTGAATTTAGGACGATCAATCCACGGATAAGATTAGCACAAGATGGCCGCGCCCAACACATTGTTTCCGCATTTGTAAAAGTGAGGAAAACTAAGGTAAGATGCACTGAAAACATTTTTACAATCGATCACTGTATGCTTATAACGACTTGCCCGAACAATCGGAACAATAACATTTTTGTTTGTACTATTCCGTTAACTAGCCAGCTTACTCTAAAACACCCCCCACTTGTATGAAGTTGATTCATGGGCACTGTAATGGAGGCATGGTATCAAAAGTATGACCCTGACACAAAAGGTACAATTTGTAAAACCTTTATTGAAGTTTCAGTAGGGTTTGAGAAACTCCTACTTTGCCCTATAGCTAAGATGGGACTAGTCTCGACCATCAAATAATAAATAAAACAGTGCTAGTTGAGTCCGTCAAATCAAAATGGCCTATAGTAACAAAAACCTAATGCCTGCCATATATCTTGTACAAAAAGGGTGAACATGAAAATATCTATACAAAGGAAAGTCAGTGTTCAAATATAAAGAAAGTGTGGCTGAGTCAGCTCTCCAACCCATGTTGGACAGTACAGAGTAAGGCAGTCCCTGTAGGCAAGAGGACACACTCTAGCTCAGGCTCTTAACACAAAGGCAGTTCAAGATGTGGATCGAGGCCCGCCAGGCTTTCTACGTTAAAGTCTTACGTTCAATTTCCAAAATATAGTTCATCAAAAGAGTTCATGTTGGTCCCCCTCTTCAGACCTTTCACAGCAAAAGGTCACGTCGATCTCCCTCAATTCAGGCTCAGACCTTTCATAGGAAAAGTTCACGTCGGTCTCCCTCAATCAGGCTCGGATCTTTCACAACAAACATTCATGTCTGTCTCCCTCAGTCGGGCTCTGGCCTCTTAGAACAAAACAAAACACTTGCAGCGGTTCCCTTCCCCAAGTTTAATTCACCTTCTTTAGGGGTTCCCTTCCCCTAACTTATTACACCTTTGGTCTCCCTCAGTCGGGCTCGGACTGTTTCCTGATGTCGAAGACTTTCGAATGTGCGTGACTTTTTTTCTACAGACCTCGGCAGGACCACTTCGGCTTTCCAGCTTTCAATTCCCACTCTTATGTTATTTGCCCCAGTGCTTCCTGGTCTGGGTAGTTCACTGTATTATGCATCCAAGTTCAACGTTCACCTTTTACTGTCTCCTTTTCCTGGGGTCCATTTTATCACCTCACTTTTTACAGTTCAATCACTTTATCACCATAAACATTTCCCCTTCCATGGAGACTTTCGAGTTGGCTACTTCCTTTCGCTGGACCACTCAGTTGCTCCGCATGGCTGACTTTACAGCTAGAGTTATTTCAAGGTTCATTCGCAGGTCTGCCTTTCTTCGCGTCTCATCCACAAGTTTGGAGCCTTCAATTGTCCGATATTATTTTGCCACTTCAATCTTTCTTTAGCACACACTGGTCTCTCATGTCGCTTAACAACTCACTGGCTGTGTGCGTTTCTTTGTTGTCTTCACAGTCTTTCAGTTTACGAGTTAAGGTTAGTACCACAGGCTTGGCCTCGCTTTCCGAACTCTGAGTTCACCCGGGAGCATCGCTGGGCTCCTTGAAACACAATGTAGGCTTCTTGTTTGGGATTTGGCCTTCTCCACGTGTCTTTCACGGCTTTCAGGCAACAACCTCCTGCGGGGAACTCTTGGGGTTCTCTACCCGTAGCTCTCGTCCCTCAGTCCATTGCTCTGCTCCAGTAGGTTTGCCATCGCCCCGGATGTTCGGCTCTTACTCGAGTTCCACCTTGCTCAGGGTGTGTCTCTATGTTCCGCCTTTTATCCGTATGAAGAGAGCTAATTGGTATCAGATGTATGCACTTGGAGTCAAGTGCCTGACTTTGCCTGACCCAATTAGCGAGACATGTCCAATGCGATGTATAAGAGTTAGAGTTAGCATTATTACTCTGTCACCCTCTTCCTCGGCCCAGTGTTTGTGTGGAAAGGGGGGGTGGAGTTGGGACATCAGAGAATCCTAAGCAATAGGAGGTATAATGGGTACGGGAAAGGGAGGAACATTGCGTCTCACCATCGGCTGCCTCAACCCCCACTCCCTAAAGACCCCTCACCCAGGTGATTCTCCCACACTGGTCCACCCGCAGGAACTGGATCGAAGAGCGATGGCCATGTCCTGGCCACCTGGATGACAAGTCCCCGAAGACCAGCGGGTGAGACACCCTTTGGTTTCTCACAGCACCCATTCTAACTATGGTGCTCAGCTCTCTGCTGGCAAAGGAATCCTTTCCAGATTCTTGGATAAGAGGGCTTTTTGTCCCGATATATAAGAAGGGTCCAAAATCATCACTACTCTTTTACAAGCCCAT
The DNA here is from genome assembly GCF_040938575.1 of Ambystoma mexicanum. Lineage (NCBI taxonomy): Eukaryota > Metazoa > Chordata > Amphibia > Caudata > Ambystomatidae > Ambystoma > Ambystoma mexicanum. Next base: position 174,290,954 of record NC_090929.1, on the reverse strand, counting down.
ATCGCTCTCAGATGGGAGTTCCAAACCAAAGTTATTATTTGCAAAGTACATGGATGGATTGGGCATACGAAAATGAAATCCTCTCCGATATGCAGTTGGGATGTAGGTCTAAAGTGGGGGACCGCGCTTTAGCGCCTGAATATGCAGCTCACTATTTTTGAAGAAAAAATTTAATTGATGGCAATAAATCATATGTACCCATCCTTTTCATAAATATTCTGGTTTGTACTTTGAGGTGGAAGTAGTATACAGGGTATTTCCGTCAGAGCGTTTAATTGTTAAATCACTTCAAAGTGAATTGTCACTCCTCAACTGCCTTGTACAAATATTGTCCAATGCAACCATACAAAAATAATTAAACCCTTTTATGCATTCTTTAAAGTTTATTTTGCCTGTTTATTCATTGATATCTATTCATGTTTGCAGTGTAGTTTCCTATGATTCAGATGTCAACCCCTCTTTTCCCGCTGGATTGAACCACTGGTTGAACACCACACCCCAGGATCTTCACAGGATTCCTATAGAGTGTAAGAAGACATCAATTAGCTGTCAATATCAGCAAGGTCCATCAACAAGGTGATTGCATAACCCTTTGCCCTGTAGTTTAACGGAATGGCAACGATTCATGGGACCACTAGCATATAACTAATGAGTGCGTAATGTAACTAAAGAGGAAATGCTAGTGCAAGGCTAAGGTGACTAAACAGTGCGCAAGTAGAGCATGCAGAGAAGGGGCAAGCTGGCAAGGAAGGCACGGGAGCAGCAGGAAGTGCAGAAGCTGTGAAGTTGGAGCAAGAGGATAAATGAGAAAAGCAGCATGGGAGAGATGGGAGCAGGGAAGGGGTGAACAAGTACACAATGGAGAATGTGCGGAAAAAGGACAGTGAAAAGCAAAACAAGACTCTGATCCAGCAGCATTGTTGAGAAGGTAGCCTGGACAATCAAGCAAGTCTGTAGAGTAACTGGAAAAGGAAGCTTCAAGGGGCTGAACAGGACTGCAGGAATGATCCATCCACCGAATAACATTGCACAGCAACTCTCTAATACTAGGCCTGGTCATTTATAGTCCTCGCCATTCTCTTAGCTGGCTAGTCCTTTGACTATATACCGACTACAAGCCTAATCCGACAATGGTGACTGATCTACACGAATACTCAACATTGCCATTTACTCCTTTTGATCTCCTTACTGCCTTCTGACATCTGTTCCAGATCTTCCAGCCTCTCATAAGTCCTGTTCTCATTCTATGCCGGTAAGGTAGCTCAGTGGCTTGAGCGCTTGCTGCTACGATCTGTGCGTGATCTGCAGGCCATAGGTTTGAATCCTGGCAAGGCCACCTCAGCCTTTGAACCTTCTGAGGTTGATAAATGAGCACCAACTTCGGTTTGGTCATAATTATATGTAAATATGTTCTATGTACAGCGCTCTCTCTTGTCCCTTGGATGATATATATCCATTGTTGTTTGTCAGTAGCTGGGAAATATTGTTTGCAATCAAATAAAAATTGCCAGAATAATAATAATCAATTAGAAATGCCAACACGAGGGCAAGTCCTGAATAATGTTATCTGTAAATCAGTGACTGTTATTAAGTTAATTGTTAACTTCAAATTTTCTGTATTAGCTTTAAAATGAATTATTCTACTAATACTCCATATTATGTGACTCTGCATCAAAACAAGGAGTCGCATATGAAAAAATGTTGTCACAGGCAGTGAACAGCCTAGCTCCATTAAAACAAAGGCTGGTAAAATCTCAGCCATCCAAGCCCTGGTATTCAGAGGACATTTGCAAATTGAAATTTGCAAAAGACAAAGCATTTAAAAACTGGCAAAAATCTCTGTCCAAAGAGGACAAGTCAATATACTCAGGAGCTTTCAAATCATATAAATCAACCATATGCGAAGCAAAAGAGAATAGGATTAACGGTGCCCCGTCCAATTCTAGGGAACTTTTCAACATCCTGAATGTATAAAAAAATCTTTGCCCTCTACCTAACACCCTTAATGTCATGCCTGCTGGTTTCCTGCCCTCACCAGTACTAAGCCAAAATGTCTACCATCTGCCTATAGAAAGAGTGCCCGAGCGTTCTTCACTCGTTTGAGCTCCTCGGCTCATCACGGTCAGGTTGCACAGAAAGCTGCGTATCACGTCAGGGCCGCGTCCTAAAGACGCTATTTAAACTGTTCATGTGTGATAATCAGGTGCTTCTGATTGTTGTTTCAGCCTGAAGCTCTGTCCGTCAAATACTACGCCATCCGGCTGTTCCTTGTGACATTCTGCTGACGACTTGGATTTGTTTTACAGACTTATCTATTGCCTCCACCCACAGCCCCTGTTAATTGCTGATATCCTACGACTCTGGCTTGAAATACGGGCTGCCTTACTCTTTGTGGAATTGTCACGTCTTTTGCCCGCATGTTGCCAACTGGATTACTACACTAATCCCTAGCCTCGCTTCCCACTCCGGGGCTGCCTTGATCATTCTAGTGCTTGGAACTCTTCCACTCCATGCAGGTGCCGTTCCATGCCGTGCACTACCTCTCAGCACCTTAGGCATTTCAGAGCCTTCCATTCCCCCCTCCTCCCCCATCCCTGAATCCACATCGAGGATCCATTTCTAACTGAAAACCCTCCTCATATCCTCTCCTAACACCTTTACCCAAAATAACTTGCCACCATCCTCTGGACAAGTAATCAGGACCACCATCAAACCTCCCTTACGGTAAGAGAACTCAGCGGAGGAGTATTATCAAACCCAAGGGCAAGTGAAGGGGGTGGAGGGCGTTGGACTACGTCTCCCTATTCTCACTCCTTTTAACTTGCATTCCTAGGGGGACTCAAGAAGAAGGTACACTACCACCCAGGAAGGTCTGGATCCCTTACACTGAGGTTAGTCCAGCATAACAAAGGGTCTGCTTAATCCTCTTTGAGGATAGTCGCGATTTGTGCCTCTTTAATCCAGCCTGGTGTGTTTCCTGTTGTGGATTCCTTGCCCTTTCAAATGATTTACTCCTCCAGCTTGTCCTATTGTTAGTAGCTAGTGAGGTGTATGATTGGGAAGGTCTTTATTGATTTAAGAGGTACGGACTGTTCTGGGACCAGTAAGGTACCCATTATACCGGCCAAATGGCTCGTCCTTATTCCTGGTGAGTTATTCCTTATTCCTTGCTTTGAAGTTTGTGACGAACTGCGACAATTAAGAAAGATGCACAATGGTGTCTGAATATACAGAATTCTATGCGTAACAAAGTGGAAAATATCAAAGCTGATATTGCCACTAACCCAACCTCCCTATTGAATACCATCCCAGAGAGCAGCACCGAAAACCCTACTTCATCCACACCTTGTTTCGTATTCACTGAAGTAACAGAGGTGGTGCTCCCGGATACTTTGGAAAGACTGAAGTCAACCAATTGCAAGGGTGACATCTGGCCAGCATCAATTGTCAAACCATGTGCCAGTATTCTAGTTACCATGATCACCAAATTTGTTAACCTCTCATTCAGAGAATGCCATGTTCCTAAAGTTATTAAAAAGGCGTGGATTGCCCCCCTGTTAAAAAAATTTCAAAACCCTTCACTGGATCCTTCAGTGGCTGGTAACTACCGACCAATAACAAACTGTAAGGAAGGCATGGTATGAACAATAAAACAGACACAAGTGACCACAGATCAAGGGTGTTTATTGAACTTCGGTTGGGTTTGAAAAACGCCTATCTAATCCTAAATCTAAAGATGGGAGCAATCTACAACCATCAAATAATAATAACACAGTCCTAGTGGTGTCTTGTCAATATGAAAGGGCCTATACTAATAAACCTATCGCCAATCCTTACCTCTAAATGCAAATAGTGTGGGAAGCAATGTTATACAAAAGAAAAGTGTTCAAGAAATGATATGTCAGGATATTCAAGCCGTTGGCTTCACTTCCCCACGTTTTCAGCATGGTACAAGGCGGCACACTCGAGCTTAGCACAGTCTCTGGCTTCTCTAGCACAAGGGTGAAGTTCAAATATCCAACATCATGGCCTTCTGTGCCATAGTCTCTTTGCCATTCAAAGCCTCTTCTTTCAGAGAGTCTGAAACAAAGTATTTCGCATGTGCCCAATTTTCTTAGGATTTTCCCTATTCACCTCGGATCACCCTCTGCCAGGCTCAGATCCACTTTAATACAATGTTCTCTGGATTTTCACGTATCCAATTTCTCGGGTGATTAACAGTTCACCCCGGATTCCCCTCCACCGGGCTCTGATCTGCTTTGACACAAAATCTTTAATCAGTCTCCCTCATCTGGGCTCGGACCAATTTATCTATTGTAACACAAAACTAACTTGCTTTAACCCAAAGTTTGCAATTGATCTCCCTCTGCCGGGCTCGGAGCAACTTTATCTACTTTGCCATAAACTTTCTTTACTGTATCAACATCGAAGACTTTCGATTGTGCACAGGATTTTGCTTGACCTGTTGCAGGACCGGTTCGATTCACAATTCTTTGCCTCTCTTTTGCTTTTGTCACCTCTCAGCTGGATACCTTACAGAGACCTTTGAATGAGCACACACGCAGTGCCGGACCACTCTGTCAAAGGTATCGTATCTTGGTTGAAAAAAGTTCAATCATAAGCAGTTTTACTTTACTCAGGCTTCCCTCAGTCGGGCTCGAGTCTGTCTTGGTTTCAACAGTTCATTTTAGACACCTTCCATCACAACTCCCCTTTCTCTTTATCCGTCGCTGTTTTCTAGAACTACAGGTTCCACAATGCATCAGTCACTTGTTACGATAATTATTTGAGATGTCACAAAATGGGATCTCATTGTACACGAAAACTCACCGGTTTGCGTGGCCTTCCCTTTTATCAATCGGTGCCTTAGTTAGGGGCCGCCAGTGACGGCCTTGCTCCTCCCCAACTCTGTTGTTCACCCGGGAGGGAACCGGGCAGCCTCCAGCCATCCGTGGCAGGAGAACACACGCAGTTCAATGGAGAGGGGAAGGGTTTGGAAGCCTTGACTCTCCGCTTCCACCTCTTCTGCCTAGCAGAGCTTGCCGGGACTGCCTGCTCTGCTCCACATCTGTCCCTCCACCAGTCAGCTCTGGGCTGAAAAGGATCTGGGGCTCTGCTCTCTGCCTCCCCTTTACCAGTGCTGGGTCTGGTCCACTGCTTTCTCCCAGTGCTTGGGATTCAGGTAGGGATCCTCTGCCGGACTCAGCCTTGCAACTGCCCCTTCCTGCTCAGCAGCCTTCCTTTATACACCTGCGATATTAACAGGCTGCGGGTGTTGGGTCAGGGTTAGGACAGCCTACTGTCAAGGTGTGATTGTCTGTTTTCTGTTTCCTAAAGGTTTTTTTCCTTGGTAATCCTTATACTCACAGTCCCTCTCTTCTTCATCTCAGTGCTTGGGTATTTCAGTAGGGGAATGGGATTATGGCAGTCGTGGTGTTCTACAAAAAAGAGATAAAGATGTTGTAGATTTTTGTCAAGAAAAGGGGTTTGATTGAATGTAGGTTTGTTGAAAATTGGGTTTTGAGGAAAGAGGGGTAAAACTCACGTTGGAATTTAGGGATGGTCTTTGTTTTCCCTCATGGTTTTGCCTTTTCCTTACAGAAAGGTAGTGGGGTATGATGGGACTCTGTTGACAATATCCCATTACAATTGAGGGGATGTCGGGTAGGGGTTTATCGTAACGGGAGGAGTACCATGTCTCACCGAGGGTGTGTCTCCCATAGTCCCCACGGACACCCTGCCCAGGTCATCCTCCCTTGCTTGTCCGCCCCCAGGGTTGGGATCCAAGAGCAATTGCCCTCCCACGGCCACCTGAACAAAGGATCCCCAGGAATAGACTGGGAGAGAGGCCACATGTTTCTCACAAAACACACCATTCCTGCTAAAAATCCTGGACAAAATTGCCCACCAACATATCCAGGCCTTTCTAAATAGCGGGACCATTCTAGGCCCAAAACAGTCAGGTTTCATAAGTCACCACAGCACAGAATCCACTTTGCTGGACCTGAAGACAAACATCTTTAAACTTCTCGATAGGGGTCAGACTGCCCTTCTGATGCTTCTGGACCTGACAGCAGCGTTTGATCTGGTTGATCACACCACATTGATAGACAGGCTACAAGACTCTGCTGCCTTTTCTGTGGAAGCTTCAAATTGTCATTCCTCTCGGATCGTACAGCTAGAGTGTATAGCGAAGAAGCTGTGGCAGAAAGCTTTACACTGCCCTGTGGCGTTCCACAGGGTTTGTGTATGTCTCCTACACTCTTCAATATTTTCACCATGTCTTTATTCAAAATGCTGGATGCCAAGGGAGTGATATACACCAACTACGCTGATGACAGCCAGTGTCTGATTCCCCTACTGGTTACTATGAAAGAGACACTAAGACAATCAATACCATCTACAGCTATATATACAGCTGGATGTTGTCAAATGGGCTTGCCCTAAACAACACAAAAATTGAATTCATGATTGTGGTCATGTCACACAGGCTTCGCAAACTTCTCCTTTAAAGTGGCAGACTGCTCACTTAAGACCTTACCCAACGTAAAAACTCTAGGTGTTCTAGTAGATCAAGATTTAAATGTGAAAGCTCATGTTAGCCATGTGGTCTCTTGTTCATCCTACCAGTTAAAGCTTCTATCTCTCATTCGTCCGTTTCTCCACCCTAACAGCTGTGCCACAGTTGCTCGGGCTATAGCCCGGACTACTGCGCAAGTCTCCTACAGGGCCTGGGATAAAGAGTACTTAATCATCTTCAGGTGGTTCAGAACAACACAGTCTGGTTTGTTTGTGGGCTGCAGAGACATGAGCACATTGCTTCAGCCAGGACATCTTTACACTGGCGTCCGATCAGGATGCGTGTGGTGTTTAGCACACGTTGTATCGTCCACAACTGTCTGTTTGGAAAAAGTCCAACCTATCTTTCACCTTTGCTTGAATGGCTCCCAGTCAGGCGCACACTTAGATCTAACAATGCTAGCCTGCTGGAGACCGCAAAAGTGAAATATCACTTGTTCAGGAATGCTGCTTTCCCATGACCGCTCCCAGTCTCTGGAATGCCCTGCCCCCGATCTCAGATCCGGTCACTCACTGGCTTGCTTCAAACACAGACTCAAGACTTTTCTTTTTGAATAAGCCTTGAATTCACTTCCCTTGAAATCTGTGATCTGCTGATATTCTTTATATGTTCTGTTGTTCTGTTTTGTCTGCGCTTCTATGCCCTTGGGCCTCGTTCCAGCGTGTTACGGTAATGTTAAAGGATATTTGACCCGCGCACTATCACCACCGGAGTGGTCCCCTGGCGCTCTGGCAGCTCTGAAAAAAAGGGAAGGAGGGGGGCGAGTTAGCGGGAATAAGCTGGAAAAGCTGGAAAAGTGCTTCCCTGAAACTTGAGGAGAACCATCTCCGGTTCCGGAAGCACCTCAAAACCTTCCTCTTCGCTTCTGCCTTCTCTCTCCCTCTCCCCTGCTAAACCTGCTTAACTCCCCTCCGAAGTCTGCACTTAACCTGCATCTGGGCCACTCTGTGACCTCGGCCCAGGGCCCAGCCACTCTCCACTTGCACTGCCTCCCTGGCTCCCCCTGCACTGCGGGACTGTCACTGCATCCCTACAGCCCCCTTCCCAGCACTTGCTCTGCACTTACCTCGCACTTGCCACCAGCTGGCCCTTTTATTTATTATTTATTATTTTATTACGCTACTTACCTTGTATTGCACTTTCCCCCCCACCTCCTCCCCCTGCACTTCTCCTTTTCCCCTTACCTCTGCACTTGCGCGATCTGAATGACACCTGGCCTAGTAGGATCGTTTGTCTGTCTTCACCTTGTTTCCCCCCCTCCCTGCCTCGTCGCGCCTTGAAACACTCGTGTATAGGCGCGTTACAAATACCATATCATATCATATCATATCAGAGCAGTGATGTGCTGTTGGCAGCCTCAGCCCGGTGGGTCCGTTGGCTGGGCTTGGAGTGCTTTCCGTTCAGTAGCCGTCGTGTACTGTTGTGCGAGTCTGTGTGTTTTGTTTTGTTGTTGCAATGTAGTGAAGTTTGTGCGGTTTGTTGTGCTATAGAGTTGTGGTTGTTTTGTTTAGAGTTTGAAAGGTGTATGCAGAAGGGTGAGATTGTTAGTCAGTTGGTTATTGATTCATGATTGTACGCTTGGTCCAGGCTTGGTGAATCGCATGACAATCATTGACTCACATTTCTATCTAGATATTGTGCAGACTAAACTTAAGAATTCCATCTGAATGTGGCATATGCTAACGTTTACAGTTCTATCTAGATGTTACGCAGGCTAGTTGAGGAATATGTCCAAGTGTGGCACATGCTAACATTTACAGTTCTATCTAGATGCGACACAGGCTAATCTTAAGAATTCCATCTAGGTGTGGTATATGCTAACAAACACATTTTTATCTAGATGCGATGCAGGGTAGGTTGAGGATTCCGTCCAAGTGTGGCACATGCTAACATTTACAGTTCTATCTAGACGCGACACAGGCTAATCTTCATAGTTCTCTCTAGGTATGGTACTGGTTAACATTGTAATGCATTCACATTTCTATATAGATGTGACACAGGCTAAGGTTAAGAATTCCATCTGAGTGTGGTGCATGCTAACATTCACATTTCTATCTAGATGCGACGCAGGCTGAGGTTAAGAATTCCATACGAGTGTGGCACAGGCTAACATTCATATTTCTATCTAGTTACGATGCAAGCTAAGGTTAAGAATTGTCTCTAAGTGTGGCACATGCTAACAATCATGATCCCATCCAGATGCAGGCTAATCTTCACAGTTCCTTCCAGGTGTGGCACTAGTTAACATTGGGAAGAAAGTTAGTATGTGTTGCAAGGCAACATTTACAGTCCATTTACAGTGGTCACAAGTCTCTCTGAGTATGCATTGTGTAAGTCTATGACAGTCTACGGAAAGGTAAGGTAGAGTGGCAGGGGCTTTCTGGAGTAGAGTAATTGCTCTACACCCCACCCATGCCACACTTACAGTTTTTGTTGGTGTCTGCTGACTTCCTTGGCTTTCGCTGTAGACACTCTTTGGAGCCGCCCCTTGCCTGGGGCCTTTAGCTGAAGGGCTGCTGGGCAGAGGGCTGCCCTGAGGAGGTGGGTTATGAACAGTGAGCCAGCCAATCGGGGAGGGGAAAAGGGGTGGTCTGGGAGGGACGCGGGGAAAGCGAGGGATGTGCGGGTGGCGATCCGAGGCATGGGGGCAGCCTCAAAGGGCAAGATGTTGCTCCCCAGGGCCCATAAGGGTCCTGGGGGGGGAGGCACTCACCTGCACCTCTAGATGTAAAGGAGGCAAGTAGGGTGCAGTGCGGCCGCTAGGCCCAACGAGCACAGAGGCTCCACCAATCAGGGGAGGGGGTGGGCCGGGAGGTGGGAGAAAGGAACGCGGGAAAGCAAGGGAAGCGCGTGTGGTGATCGGGGGCATGGGGGCAGCCTCAAAGGGCAAGATGTTGCTTCCCAGGGCCCAGGAGGTTCCTGGGGGGAAGGCACTCACCTGCACCTCTAGATGTAAAGGAGGGCGCAGTGTGGCCGCTAGGCCCAACGAGCACAGAGGCTCCACCAATCAGGGGAGGGGGTGGGCCGGGAGGTGGGAGGAGGGAGAAAGGAACGCGGGAAAGCAAGGGAAGCGCGGGTGGCGATCCAGGGCATGGGGGCAGCCTCAAAGGGCAAGATGTTGCTCCCCATGGCCCAGGAGGTTCCTGGGGGGAAGGCACTCACCTGCACCTCTAGATGTAAAGGCTAGGGATGACTCCCTTCCCCTGGCTTCCTTTCACCTTGTTTTACTGGTTTTTAGATGTAGGTCCTAGACCTGTAGGATTCTGCTGCTTTTCTTTGGCAAATGCGGTTTACTTTCCTGCCAGGTACTGCGCAAAAGAAGAGGATTCGTGATGCTCTTCTCAATTGGGTGCGGACCCCAGACCTGTACTTCTCTATCTGACTGCTTTGGCAGTCCTGGCTCACATCTCTGCCAGGTACTGTGGCTAAATTGGGTGCCAGTCTCAGACCCATGCTTCTCTTTCAGACTGCTGAGATCGGCCTGGCTCACCCCTCTGCCAGGTACTGTGTTGAAGAAGAGGATTCATGATGCTCTTCTCAACTGGGTGCGACTTTCATGTCTCTTGAACCCTTCAAAAGCCCCACCAAGCATCCTGGCAACCTTGGTACCTGTGAGGGTCTTGCCTAAACTCTCCTGGTGGTGTGTAGCTTTGTCGTGTCTCCGGTCAGGTTCCTGCAGGCTTTGTTCACCTTTCTGTATGCTGCTGTATCGGCTCCGCAGCACTCTACACCGGCAGCGTATCTGCCTCTGACCAGGATGTCCCACAGTCTTTGTCGTCTTGAGGTTGGCTCCTGTAGCTTTCCGGGGTGTCTGACCTGGGCGAATGGTAAGTGGGCTTCCCAGCCGATTGGTAAGAGCCCCAGATGCCGTCTTCAAGTCACTCTGCTTTCCGGCTCTCACATTCCCGGCTTCTCCAGGGATTACTTCTCTCTGGGTTCCTCCAGGGAGAGTTGGACACTCTTTCAAGTCCCTCGTCACTTTTTATGCTCATACATTGTCCACATTGACTTGAAGGCTTACTTTGGTTCTTCTCGGCATTCCTCATTGCTGCGCACTTCTTCTTCGGCCCAGTATTGGCATAGTCAATCTCTACGGGGTTAGTTGGATACTTCCTCATCCCAGTCTTCTAGTGTACTTGAGGTGGATAGTCCCGACTCTTACTCATCTCAGTATTTCTCATGAGCGTTGTGTTATGAACCCCACACAAATACATGGAAGTGTGGGGAACCAGTGTGTCCTGTATAGTGTAAGAGGGTGAGGAGGCTGTGGTGCAGTGTGGACATAATGCGTTCTCCCAGGATAGTCGTCCCTAGTCCCAAAGCTGGGATCCCTCTCCATGAAATCCACCCGCTGAGTACCACCCCCATGGAGTCTATCAGGTAGCGGCCTCACCTCCCTGGCCTCATGGGCGGGGGCTCCTCCTCTGAGAGAAGTGACGACATCCAAGGATTCGTCACATACTCTTGCCCTAAAGCTGCTGGCTTCCTCATCTTCTAAAGAAAAGCGGGACATGAAATCCACGTTTTCTTGTTCCTTTCCCTTTCTATGTTCAACACCAAAACAGAAGGGTTGAAGAGGATGAAGGAACCTGCGCATTATCCTAGGGTTGCTGTCCTTTCTAAAACTGAGCCATGTAAGGGGTGAGTGGTCCGTGATAAATTTTAATTTCCTACCTGTGAGGTAATATTTCAGGTATCCTATGGCCCACTTTATTGCTAAAGCTTCTAGTTTAATGGTGGCGTAATGCCTCTCTCTTGGGAATCTTTTTTGGCTGCTGTAAAGCACCGGATGTTCCAACCCATCATATTATTGTGATAAAACTGCCCCTAGCCCTTCTTCAGAAGCATCGGTTTGTAGTAAAAACCCATTACTAAAGTTAGGGACTTTTAAGACCGGCTCCCTACATAGAATGGACTTCCGGGAATCAAAACCCTTTTCCCATCGTAACTTCTGAGGTTCGGCATTCTTTAACTTATCGATTAAACAGGAGGTGATGGTGGAGTAACTAGGGATGAGCCTCCTGTAGTAACCGGGAAGTCCTAAGAAGGCCTACAGATCCCTTTTAGTTTTGGGAATTGGTGTTTCTTGAATGGCCCAGACTTTTTCCAACTGTGGCTGCACAAGTCAGTTTCCCACAAAGAAAAGTACTTAATTGCGAATTGTGCTAAGTGGTATTTATTTGGGTTGGCAGTTAGGCCAGCCCGTTTTAGGGCTCAGGTAATTTCATTCAGAAAGTACATGTGTTCTTCTCCGGTTTTGGTATGCATTATAATGCCATCCAGATAAGCACTGTAAAAGCTGGAATAGGGCTGCAAATTCTGGTCCATTAACCTATGGAAAGTGGCAGGAGCGCCATGGAGCCCAAATGGAAGGACTTTAAAGTGAAAAGGTCTGCTAGGGGTGGATACGGCAGTTTTTTTCCCTATCTTCCAGTTTAATGGCACCTGCCAGTAGCCCTTGGTAAGATCAATCGTAGAGGGGTAGACGGCCGTGCCCAGTCGATAGAGATCATCAATCAGTTTGTTTAACAGATGAAATATCACATAAAGGCGCATAGCCCAGAGAGAACGTAGGGCACTGCTCCTTTGGTTTTTTAGCAATGGTGGCAGGAATCTCACTTTTCCCCTGTGGAATTGGGCAGTCTTCAGTTTCTGGCTTTACATCCCAGTTACGGCTAGTGAATTTTTTAATTAGAGGGCCGTAAATATGTCTCACAAATATGCCTTTGTGATGGAGCGTAGTGAGGGAGCCCAAACCAACCAAGAGGTGTTGGGGGTGGGAGGCGGGGGGTTGTGAAAGCAGGTACATTCTGTGTTTAATGGCTTAAAATAGTGCTTTTTACAGCACACATTTTTGAAAAATTGGGTAAAATGCCAAACAGTTTGGAAATTGGTTCTGTGGGGTAACTCGTAAAAAATCCAATACATACAAACCACCAACAGTGCATAGTAGCATTTCGCCAACACATTTTCTGGTTGCCTTTGCCCTCAATATATGCCAGTAGAAAAATATTTTCATGCTGGCTCCGCCAATGTATGCCAATATTCCCTTATAAGCACATATTCATCTTTGCTCATAATGCCAGTAATGATACTATAAGAAAACATGTCCACTCGTGTTCTTCCAAAATATGGCAGTAGCCCATGTAATAACATACTCCAGTTGGCTTTACTATAAAAAATGCCCTGCCACAAAATGCTAGCCTAGCTATGTAATACTTATCATGATTGCTTTATCAAAGATGCACAATACAAAATGACATACCACAATAAGAAATGGCTAGACTGGGTGCATTGAAAAGCCAGTTTAGCTCAATAACACTTATCATGCTTGTTTTACCATAGAAGCCCGGTAAAAAAAAATGCTGTGCGTGCTCTCTGGGCCCCCCAGTGACTCGCACACGCACAATGTGATTATGTGCGCATACGAGCTGCTGGGGGGCCCAAGGAGAAGGGACAGTATTTTTTACTAGACATCTATCATAGCTGGGCAGTAAAAAAAACACCATACCTACTGCGTGGGTCTCCCCAGTGCCTCGCATGGGGAGCTGATGTTGGCTGTTGCACAACCCCCCCTCCTGCCAAAATCAGCTCCATGTCCCAGTACAAACACGCGTGAACACACATTCACACAACTTTCACACGAAGCATACACACACATACACACACACACACACACACGACGAAGTGAGCGCCTTCCTCCCCGATACAAACATGCCGTTCCTCAGCCTGCGTCCCCAATGGGCCATGCATGGTTGTGCAAACAAAACACCCTCAGCTTTGCATGGCTCATTGTATATGCTAGAGTGGGTAACAGAACTGTCAAACGGAAATCGTGTTTTCCTTCAACAGTTCAAGCCGGCCGAGGAGTGCTCCCTAAGCTGCAAAAGAGAAGCTGAGGGAGTGCTCTGTGTTTATACCGGGCTGGCTCCTTGGCTCCTCCATAACGGGAGAGGGTGCCCGTGGGTCGGCGACCCCTCACCCATTATGGAGAAGCCATCACTGGTACATCGCCAATGAATGTATGTACATGGTTAGTGTGGCTGGAGATTAAATACTGTTGACTTTAAAGTCATGTACATGAAATGCACTGTTCTTAATGCAGTCTTGAGGGATCCATAGACATGCCCCACAATAGGAGGCTACAAGGATAGCTCAGCAGGTTGACTGACTTTTGCTAAAATATTATATATTTAAAACTGGCTGTAAATCCTATGCCTTTTTGCAATTCCTTATTAAAAAAAAACAAGTGCTATAAAATGTGTTCAGCCAGGGGATGGGTTGGGCTGGGCTGGTAGCTTGCTTATATTCATGAGTGTGGGTGAATGTCTGTCCCTGTAGTGAAAATCAAAGGTTGCCACCCATGGCCACAAAAATTACTAAAGTTAGGGACTTTTAAGACCGGCTTCCTACATAGAATGGACTTCAGGGAATCAAAACCCTTTTCCCATCGTAACTTCTGAGGTTCGGCATTCTTTAACTTATCGATTAAACAGGAGGTGATGGTGGAGTAACTAGGGATGAGCCTCCTGTAGTAACCAGGAAGTCCTAAGAAGGCCTACAGATCCCTTTTAGTTTTGGAAATTGGTGTTTCTTGAATGGCCCAGACTTTTTCCAACTGTGGCTGCACAAGTCAGTTTCCCACAAAGAAAAGTACTTAATTGCGAATTGTGCTAAGTGGTATTTATTTAGTTTAATGTCCTAATAACTGCTGTCAGCACAATAGAAGCATGTATTTGTGACTAAGCAGTTTGACAAGCATATAACAGTTTTAGTAATATACACTGTGATAAAAAACAAAGGAAGGGGCACAGAAATCGCAGGATATTTGTCTGGTAGTACGACAAAAAAGAAACTTATTTTAAAGAAAACTAGTGCACGTAAGTTTAAGGAGCATGTTTCAGTTTGGAAATGTCTTTTTTTTATTTTTTCCGACGAAAGTTTAAGCTGCACGTTTGGAAAACAATCGTGTGCCCAGCATGTAGGTAGCCTGATTTTAACAGTGATTGCCCCCACCCCAGTGATATTCATGGCCCATTGATTCCCGTGGTGGCCCTTTCAGGCCAGAAGAAAGAACATGGGCTAAGGTGGGAGAAACACCTTTAAGGCTCCTGGAAGAGTGTAATTTGCCAGAGGGGTCGGGGTAGAGGGCAGGCCACCAATTAGGGGGCGGCAAAGCATCCAATAGGGGGAGTCATTTGCCCACGTTCCCCCCCCCTCCTCTCTACGGACGCCTATGCGTGGAGACCACCATGCTGGTTTGAATGTGTTTTTCCTAATTTTGAGTACTTACATTTTTTGTCAATAGTTCTTTTATGTACACCTTACACTTACTGTTCAGTAGTATACCATGTGGGCATTTCTTTATTGTGTGTTAATGCGCGTGCAAACTGTAATTCACCACCTCCCTCCCCTGTTACCTCCTGAGAGTGAAGCCCTAACTGCTCTGTCGGAGTCGGGAATAATTCACAGGGAATCCTCGCTACCACTAGCAGATGGATCTTCCCCGCTGGGGGCCTTTTGTAAAATCACTCTAACAGAGTAGTGGGAAAAGGGCTACAGAAGCATGTCTGAAGAGCTGCAGTGTGCTAAACATATGCAATGGAGGCACTGTCTCTAGGGCGGGTATAGTGGATGGCACTGTGAGGTGGCCTGCCATAGCCCTTCAAAATTCTATACAGTTTTGGTTGTATCCCACGGGTACATCCAGAAGGATGTCGCCAAAATGGTAATACCGTTTCTGCCACGTGGAATGCTGGAATTACCGGCATATTCCAAGTGGCGGAAACGCTGGTAAATCCCCATTCCATGGAGTCCTACTGGTGCCGGTAATTCTGGCATTCTGTTTGCCGTTGGGCGCAAGATTTACCTCCAGCTCTTGGCTGGAAGTAAATTGGTGCCCCCATGGCAAACTTGTATTTTGCTGGTGCGGTAAAAGTGCCAGTGCCGGAATTACCGACCGTTTTACCAGCAAAACTGTATTGAGGCCCTGTATATTTCTTCTTCACATATTCTTTTTTTGTATTCTGCTTTCCATTCTTCAAGCGGATATGCATGCGTGAAAGCATGTGTATCTTGGTGCCTGGCCAGGTAGGGCCGAGATTAGGCAAGATACCTGCTTGTGCAGGAGTGCATGTGGTGCGTGCCCCAGTGAGTGTCTCAAGAGAGCTCAATCACCCACTCTTGAAAGTAGACATCACGCCTGCTTACGCACTGAGACCCATCTAAAACTGAACGTCCCCTCTTCCCTGCCCCCACTCTAGCTCCTCTATACTGCAGCTATTTCCTTGGCACCTGTTTTTTCCCCCTTTTTCTTCTACCGCTAGTAATCTTGCTATCACCTTTTGACGCCTCATTTTCTTTCTCTACTCACATTTCTATTATTGCTCGCACTTGTCGCTATCACCTATACAACATTTGTCAAGCTTGTCCATTCCTGCCCCGCCACCCCTCCCTCCCAATGCCACTAAACTTCTCATCTTCTTCCTCTTCCTGGTCTCCCTGCCTCCCATCTTGCTCCCCTTCGTTCTGTCTTTTAATTCCTCCATTCGTTTTCTCTCGACTCTGCCTCACTGTGCTGCCCTTCTCTCTTTCGAGAATCGACTATTGTTTCATTTTCTTTGCATAGTCTATACATGTCTCCCTGGTCTCTCCCTTCCCATCTCGTTTCTCGTATCTCTTGTTATTCCCCCACACGTTCCCTGTGCTCTGAATATCTGTACCTTCTTTCTCTTCCCAAATCCCCCTGTGACAGAGATGGCAATCCCAACTCCAGCGCTGTATATTTGGTTTCCCCAGAGCAAGGGTCTGCAACCTGTGGCTTTCCAGATGTTTTGGACTACGCTTCCCATGAACCCTTGCCATTGACTATGCAGGTTAGGGCACATGGGAGTCGTTGCCGAAACCTCTATAGAAAGAACCACGGGTTTCAGATCCCATCCGTAGCGTCGCATATGTTGTGTGTTGTTTTTGGAGCCCTTTTGTACATGGCTCCATTAAAATGAACAAGCGTGTCCTTAAAACATACATTAGAGGAAAATGAGGGCATGAAGTTAAAAGTTAAACGTGTCTTTTTTGGATCGCAGTTACTTTTCGATTACCTTGTCCATTTCACTTCCCTGGCAGCGGAAGTATGTGTGTCACGTCCCGCTGTCACCACCAGTCTCGCGTCTTACCTATAATAGGCTGGTGCCTTTACCACCATTGGTGCCATTCCCCACGGATCCGACACTGGCCTTCCCAGCAGGCCTCCCGAGCCGGATACATGAGAGGTGGCACACAGGACGTTGCATACAGCGTGCTGGACGCCACGCAAACAAGATGCATTTTCGTCGTCATGACAACAACATTGTTCTTGGCACAAAAGCTGTGTGCTCTGCTTCCTGTGCTTCTTACGCTCCATTCCTTTCCCTGCCTTGTGCTCTCCTTGCCTTCTTGTGTCCGGGACTGTTCTTCTGTGTTCCTGTTTCCCTGCCCTTCTCCATTCCCCTCCTGGTGGTTTCCTGCCTCCTTCTGGCTTCTCTAGTCCTTACCTGTGTTTTGGTCTGTTAACTTCTCTGACCTGACTCTGGGTGCCTCTTTGTGTATCCTCACTTGGCTCATCTGGATACCACCACAGCCATACCACATACCACAGGGAGACAGCATCCAACCATCCTGCAGTGCCATATTCTCAGGGTGGAAGGAGGCTACTTTCTCCCACTCAGCTAACTGCAAGATCAAACCTGGAAAGGTGATGATCCAGCATTTCTACCAGGAAATTAGAGAGTCAGTGTCCCACATCATTTGGCCCTCATCGACCTTCACTGGCTCCCGCTGTGCACGCACAAATCACCTTCAAGTCTTGCTGTATCATCTATAAGGCAGTCTCCCTCATGTCCCCCAGGTACCTTGCAGAGAAACTCAACATCTCTGGCAGACAGCGCACCTCCAGAAGCCAGGACATGTGCAGACTTGAAATCCTCTGCTGCAAAAAGGAAACAACCAGAAAACAAGCCTTCTTGGCCTACGCCCAAGACTATGGAACCTCCTCCCCTTCAGCATCAGACTCGCCTCCACGCTCCTACAATTCAGAAAAGAACTCAACACCTACCTCTTCAACGAGTCTCTCCTCATCAACACCTAGGCCATCACGTCACCCCTCGCGCCACCTGACTTGCTAGATGCCACCTGCCCCTCTCCTCCCTGCCACCTGGTACAGCTGTACCCCTCCTCAATGCCCCTCTGCATCCTACCCACTGCTATTTATCTGTTCTGTTGTTACCTCTGAAAAGCGTTCTGTTATGCATCTGTAATGTTGTATACCACTGTAAAGCGCTCCGTTGTGTATTTGTATTGTTGTATACCTCTGTAAAACACTTTGTTGCTTCTCAAAGCTGGGTCCGCGCTCAATAAATACCATAATAATAACATGGATCAGGTATGTGCAGGAAATTTAGTATAAGGCAAACTGGGGAATGGACTGCCCACTGATCATTGGTCGTTGTCTGTATTCAGCGTGTTACAGAGTCTGCTTTTCCGCTTTACCTCATCTGATGATCCATTTGTGTTTTGCTTTTTATGCATGCTTTTGAATGTGAAGTAGGTCTAAAGGGGCATGTCTGTGCTCTGCACAACCTTGTGGTTTACCCTCTGTTTTTGTAATTTGACAAATAGTAGGCAGATTTTCTGAGGTTTCGTAGACGGGGGGTTAGGGGGTCATTGTCGCAGCATAATGAGGTACTCCTTTGGATCTGGCATATAGATGGATAGAGCCTCTTCAATTGCAAACAACCCACCAAGCTTGTTTGGTATTTATTCTTGATTGCGGTAGTGCTTAAACAGCAGGAGCGAGGATAAAATTCAAGTGTATTTTTTCTGTGTTGAGTCAATATAAATTGCTTGATAGGGGTTTACTCTACATTGTTCTTGTTCTGGTTTCTATAAGGCTTTTGTAATTAAATGTGTTTTGAATCTTTGAACACAAATCATGTCCGTGATCGTTTTCCTCAGCCATGTCTGTGGTGGACATAAATGCACAAAGAGAGAAGATCCGGAAGGAAATTGAGGTGCTGGAGAAGAGCTTAGATCCAGAAGATGTCTCGATTGAAGTTGTTGTATCGGCATCAGACCCAGAGTCTGACTCTGAATCTGGTGAGTTATGCATGCCGCCAAAGACATTGGGAACAATCTTTTACAATACTTAATTATGGATAAAGTGTGAGGGCAGAAAGATTGGGGGTTTCATATAAACTCGAGCAAAAATCTAGAAAAGTAGATCATGTTATTAGTGTGCAAAAATGAAAGTATGCTGCTTTTTGCATTCCAAGTCTATTTCTTTATTTTTTTTTTTTACAGGTGGCTGTAAAGTAACTTTTGCTATGAGAACCTTTCTTGCTCCAGATACTCCAGACCAGCATATGACACAATGTATATATTACACACCACATCCCCAACCCCTCAGCCCATTGAAATGTCTTCACAATACCATTGAGGAACTTTGATGCAATGGCGCAGACCCTGCAGGTGAAGCCGATCGTACAAATATCCTGGGCATGCCCTATGCAGTTTAGTATAGGCCATAGGCTCCCAGGACACCTTGGAACACTGGTGCCTCACGTAATCCCACTCGACACCTTCGATCAGAGCAGTACTAGATAACAACAAAACAAACACAGAGTACTTTGGGGGAAATGGCACCAAAACTGAAACACCACTGGATGAAGCAAACATTGCAAGTTGTAGGTCAAACACAGACCTTTCAAGAAACCAGAACACAACTCATTACAAGTGTTAGGGAGTTTTACAAAAGTCCACCTTATATAGGACTTTAGAAGACTCACACTTGGAACACAGGACTCCAACTCTTAGTACAGACTTGAACCACACATGTTTTGTTGGTAGTAATGGCTGAGCAGCCAGGCTTATATTAGGAGAGAGGAAGGGCTTTAGGGAGGTACAAAGAACTTAAGAGCATACACATAGGCCAAAGAAACACTGACACACTAAAGTTATATACAAATAATGGTTTATTTTATATGTACACTAAGGTAAAGGTGATTCTTCAGAAAGACAAGTACTATAACACACAGTAAGTAACTCAGAACAATGACTGCAATCTTTACAGTAAGTAAATCACTTTGGTTATACTTGTAGAATGGCAGTATGAAATTCAAAGGTAAGTAAGACACTTTAGCAATAACTTTAAAACACATTTTTTAAATTTGCTTTCATTTTAGCAAAAGGCAGATATTCCATTTCGTTCATTTACAAATTATGTTTAAAATCTCAAGAGTGTCCTGGAACAATTTAGTCAAGAACTTGACGACTGCAGTCGCATGAGAGGTCTTTCCACCATTCATCAAAATAGTCCACCAATCTTCAGAGTCACGTACAGTGCACTCAGATATCAACTGACCGAGTTGCTTACTTCTCTCGTCTTTTAGCGCTGGACAGAGTAGAAGAAGATGTTTCAGTGCTTCCACGATTGACTCCTCTTTACAAAAACGACATTTATTCTGCTGAGATTGAGCTCATATTGTCAGGACTTCATTTGTGGGTAGAAGGTTTAATCGTACTCTGATAAATTGGTCCCGATACATTGTATTTGGAAACTTTGTTAGATACATGAGTAAAACATTTAGTTTCCGCATCTCCATCACCAGATGGGCTACAGATAGATAACCAGCGGCAGATTCCAATGTCAGAATCCAATCATACTCTTTCAGTTCTTTCTTTACCCATGGCGGGTTTGAAAATAAGACTTCGAGAGGACATCCAATTTCGTTCAATTTATCAATGTTATCTTTTGCCCAATTATTTAACATCAGACTGTTGTTCAATTGGCACCTTGTCCAGAAACCAATTATGTCGATTACTCCCTCTGTTAGAATTTCCAAAACTTTAAGATCTTCATTTTGTCTTTGTTTATTTCTATCCTGTTTGTCTTGATGTAAGATTGAAGCATATCCAACTACCGTTGGAGGCCGACTGGAGTTTGGTCTATCAAGACCAAGTCGTCTGCGTAGACTAAAAAAACGCGGCAGCTGGACCCCCTTAGCGTCGGCTGGAAACACCTAATTAAGGGCTCGGGTTACTTCATGTCAGCCAACAAAAAGTTAAACAAGGCCGGTGCCATAGGACAGCCTTGTTTCACTGTTTTTGCTGTGGAGATTTCACCTGATAAGAGACCTGATTGATTCAGACTAACTCTCATAGTTGTGGCAGAGTGTAAAGCTATTAGTGGGCCAATAGTGTTTCTGGGCAGTTCTCTACAGCTAGTTTATCCCACAACTTGATTTACTTGGTCGAAAGCCTGGACCATGTACACAAAAGCCATGAAGAGTTGATTGAGTTACCTCCAATGGATTTAACTAAAGCCCAAAAGTCACTAGTCTTCCGACCTCTAAGCATTATCTCAGCGTCATACTGGTACATGATTAATCTTTGCGAGTGTAGCCATTGTTTGTATTTCCTTTCCGCGCTTTTTGCAATAGCTTCATCGTCTGGATGTTTTGATTTTTTTTTTGCAACTCGTGTGGCCTTTCTCCTTATTTTACTTTTTTCTATGAGTTCTGCATTAAAGACATGTAGACTGTTAGAGGCTGTGAAAGGCGCTTCTGTTTTTTTGTATGTTGTTATTCTAAAAGGGGGGTGTACTCCACCTTTGATCCCGCATTTACAAATTCAGTAGTAAGTTACCTAATGTTACACTTTACCAATTTTAAACTATTTCCTCTGTTGCATACAGATACGATCACAGGAATAGTTTGTCTATCACCAGGTGAAGTAGCCGTCCTTTCCATATATAACAGATGATGGTCACTGTTTGTCGTCTTTACCACATTGACCATTGTGACAAAAGGGAGAAGTCTTGAGACAAAGATGTAATCTATTATTGAAGAACAATCTTCACTCTCCCATGTTGCCTGTGGCGGTGTATCACCCTTAATGTGGCTATTTAGCATGTGCATATCCTTGGATGCCATAAGTGACGACCATGAAGTACCTCTTGTTATTCACGTGTTCCCTTGGGTTGAACCCATCAACTGTTGGCCATCCATTATGCATTTTGCATTTAAATCTCCACATAGAATGACATGGGGGTGGTCTGCTGGTTAATATATGCATCATCGATCAAGTTTGCTGTCATATCTATGAATGTCTCGTTGGTAATTGATTGTGTATTCCAGTATAGGTTGATTAAAACCAGTTTTGGTGGATTGTTTAGACCTTGTGGTATTTCTGGGGCCTGCCATCCTATAAGAAGTTCCTAAGCAAATACACTTGATGAAATGATTTTTATATGGTTAAGTGCGCTCCCTGATTTAACTGCTGTTAACAGGCGTGATGTGGGTCTCCCTTTATTGCCAGGCTCAGGGTGAGATCGTATCCATCGAGTGCAGGTTTTTCACATAGCCAAGTTTCTTGGAAGCAAATTAGATCATAGTCGCCCAGATTTATATTGCTGATTTTGGTAAGATCTGAAAAGCCTTTGGTATTCCACAAGGCCATTTTAAGTCGTGTCATCCTGGACACGTCCCTGATTTTCCGAGATCTCCTTTGGAGAGGGATCATGAGGTTTCTTGAATGGCTACGGTTGTTCGTGTAGTGCTAGGGCACTCGGAAGCCAAGACCAATCTGAGGATCTTTCTCTCTCGAGCAGAGCCAGAGTGGTGGTCCTGACATTCGTAACTTGGTGCTGGCACTGGTCCAGTTTGATGGTCACACTCAGGTTTGATCCAGGACCCTGTGGAGCTTGGCCCGTCTGTAGGGGATCCAGATAATTCGATCTTGGTCTTAGATCCAGTTTTTCTTTTGGTTTGATCCCGGACCCTGTGTCTCTCCTGGGTAGTGCTTGTTGCACTGGTGGTAACCGTCCGCTTCTGTTGGAATCTCTACCTGATTGAGATTGAAGCCCAAAATTAGGAGGCTTTCTGCTGCTTCAATCAGCATATCCTTGACCACCGGCGAAGTAATATGTATGAAGATCGAGTTAGAATGCTGTTCGTCTCCGAATTCAATGATCTTCAGATTTTGTGAAGTCGGTTGTCTTAGGGTTGGGATGCAATGCGGCAGTTCCATCACCTTTCTTCTATTGAGTATGAAATTGTCATCCTTATCAAGGATTCCCTGCAGCTTCAGAGGTTTTTGTTCTCGTAGAGATTGGCCTGGGAGTATGTGACTGTACAAATTTGTCCTTGGACGATCTTTGATCCACTAAACGTTTTATGATTGTGTCTCTATTTCGAATTGAAGGCTGTTCACTGGCAGGAATCTTTCGTCTTTCTAGATAATCTCAACCAGGGTTAGAGGTTTTTGGTATGGTTGAAGAGACTATCCTACGCTTTTGATCTTGGCTATTTTGTGTTTGATGGAGTTAGCCTGTAGATTTCACAGCTGATGGATTTGGAGAATCACTTAGATATCTGACGTTTGATTTGTTTGATTCTTTCTTTCTTTTCTCTGAGAGGGTTAGGAAGCGCAGAGACTGAGTGTCTCTAGATGGTGATTGAGTAGAGTTGCCGTCCGTTTGCTTTTGAACAGTGATCCCCATGGTCACTTCCTCTGTCATCGGTTAAAAATCTAGATCTTCAATTGAATACATGGATAGGTCCATCATAGCTTGGAGTGTTGGACTAATATCTTTGTCTTTAGGCGGAGAGTCCTCCAACTCGCCTCTTCTGTATGGACCAGCAATAAAGGTGGTATGGGAGGAGGTAGGGTTTTTGCTGATAGATGCTTCCTCAGAGCTTGTTTCTGTCAAGATCTGAGGTCCACGTAGATTAAAGTACCTCCGTCCCCAAGCACCAGTCAGAGAGGAATCAATGGACTCACTGACCGGTTATTGAGGCCACAGGTGGCAGGAACAGCAAACTCTGGGTCCCAGATGACTGCAAGGCAAAACAGGCACGTTAAGGTTAAACAAAAACGGTTTCACTCTGTCATAAACCAAAAGCAGGAAATGTAGAGGCACCTACCAGTAGGGAGACCGAAGAAAGAACAGATGTCAATTGGTTCCCCCCTTGTTTTCTATAAGATGTCGTGGTGGAGACAGAAATTGGGTCAACAGGGTTGTCGCCAAACCAAGACAGCAATGGGGTGCCACCGTAGGATAGTAGGGGACAGGAGAGGTATTCTGATGGGGATCAAGGTAGTCCAGGGTAGTCCAAAGGCAAGGCAAAGCAAAAGGTTAATATCCAGAGCACCAGAATCCAAATGTAAGACACAAAGTAATCCATCTTCCGTTAGCCAGAGTCACAGTAGTTCAAGGAATCAATCCAGTACAAACAAGGCGCCAAATCCGAGGAAAAAAAACAGGTAGCAATCCAGAAAGACCGAAGCCAGGTCCAGGATACAGGAAGTAAACAAAAAGCAGGAATATACCCCAACCGCTGCGGAAAGAGCAACAGCTGAGAAGCGTAATACGGCATACTTGGAGTCCCTTTATACTTCCGGCTTGGAGTGAACAGACCTCCATCGGGTTCTATGTCCAATTATGGACTAGTTACTGGGAAATCCGTTTTTTCTTCACCAAAACCCGTAAGTCAGTTACAGACGGGGGTACTAGTTAAAATTGTCATTTTCCTCATGCCAGAATTATCCTGCTACTTTATTGCAATTTGGCAAGGTTTAAAGACCACAAAACTACCAGAAACTGGTTATTCCGTCTGTTCAAAAATTATAATTGATTTTTCTTTATTAAGGTACTCTTATCTTATAAGGATGCATCTTTCATTATCATTCTTAGAATTACTATGGGTCTTCATCCACCTACACATCCGAGGCTCAAGATCTTACCTATGGGTAAGTGCCCATTTCACAGAAGCAGAGTGTGCCCATGCGGGTCAGGGTCACCAATCGTCTTAAAACCCTTTCTGGGGAGGCTTGTCCAAAGGATTTAAGTCGCTACAGCGGCCCAGGGACAACTCTTGTTACATTCAGCTCTACAGGGTGAAAGACACACCGTATTAAAAATGGGTGACCCTTAAGGAATTACTTCTATAGTTATAATCCTTCCTCTTTGGTGCTAAAACAGGGCTAGTCCTAAGCTTTCTAATAAGTCAATTTAATCAGTGCACCAATTTCCTAAGGTTCTCTTCACTTAAATTAAATATTCCTCATTCAATGTTTAGAAAACCTACCCAATTATTCAAAACACACCGCTATGCTAAGGACACCCTTCCATTCTTACCTGGGCAATTTTAGGGGTTCAGTCTCCTTAGTTATTTCCACTCGCCATCTACAGCCTCCAGCCGGTCTCGCAAAATGAGTCCTAGATTGGTTACTACTTACTGGGCCTTTAGGTAGGCCTCTCTACTGCCTGTAGAGACACGTTTTGGCGCCAAAACATTTCGGATGGCCACCATCATAGAATAGTACCATAGGATTGGACAAAGGTCGGCCATTTTGAATAACGACTAGTCCGCTTCTCTCACATCAATGCCTCCTTCTTGGAAACCCTCAGTGCACATAGTAAAAATGCCTGTGCATGGGAAAACAAACACTCATTTTCAATCGAGGTCAGCAGGCACATGGTTACCACCCTAACCTCTCTTGAGCCGTTCATCAGCTTTCAAATGAAAATTAGCTGTCACTGAAACCCACTAGGGTGCCATACTGTGCACATTTAGGGCTGTCTCGAATTAAGGCAACCAAATGTCAGCGTTAGAATACCCTGACTTGCATGATGTTTTAAAAAAAATGAATATCACTAGTCGGGCCTAGTACTTACATTCTATGCCATTCGATCGCCTCATTGAGGCCCCTGGTGTCACTTTGTGTCAAAAAGATGAGCCTTTGCTCTTTTTACAACAAAATCCTGCTTTTAATATGTTGATTTGCCCCTTGTACCGTTAGCAGCACTGTCCATCTGAACTCCTCATGAGTATGTTGTTTGTCAATAAAATGTACGCTGTATTACTGGTAATAAATGTAATAAGAGTACATTATTGGTCTGCTTGCGGGTGCCGCTTAGGACGTCTAGTCTGTACCAGGCGTCCTTACCTCCACCCGCGAGCAGACCCGTAATGTGGTGGCCCGTCATGAACGGTGCCAGTCCCTTACCGGCACCGTTCATTACGTGGCCGCCTTCCTCGTAATGAGGCCCAATGAGGCTATGATGTAGATTTTTCAGATTCCAACAGTCAGCGGATTCTTGAAAATATATAAATAATATGAATGGAACTCAGTTATGTGCTCTAACCAATCCTATATTGGAATCTGCATGAATTGCTCATTTTTCAATGCTTGTATGATGGATAAATAAGGGAAATACATACTTAATAATTGCAGATTTGTTGTCATGGGAGGGATGTTTTGAAATGGGAGCTATTGAAGAAAGAGAACTATTGAAGAAAGAATACATACATTAAAGCATTCTACTGCTGTGGGACCAGACGTTTTGTCAAACTTAACCCTAAAGGGGAATTTAAGCTCTGGGCTGTCTTACTATAACTGTTATTAAATCCTATAAAATAACCTCCTTACTACCAAAGACATGGCACAAGTGCTACATTGTACCAATATTTAAAAAGGATGATTGTCTGAAGACTGAAATGTACCTGCTAATAGCACTGTTACGTTCATGCAATGCGATTTTAGCCAGTGTTTTATTGGAAGATTTGGTATATTTGATAGAGAAGAATGGAATACTACAAAATATCGAATTGGGCTCAGGAAATATTTTGGGGACCACATTCAAAGATTTTATTTTTAACCTGTTGGAAAAACAAGCCTGGGGATATTCTGCTTGTACAGATTTGTTAATGCTTTCGATCGCATTGATAGAGCCGTCTTTGGAGAAAATTAAAAAATGTGAGGTATAAATAATGGTTCATTAAAAATGATAAGGATGTTAACGTTATAATGATTTTATATACCAATGAAGTCATCCAAGTGAGAGTAAATAATTGTGGATTACTATCCAGGGAAATCGTGACATCTTTAGATTAAGACCAGAGTGAGCCTTGGCGTCATGTTTATTTAATTTATATTTATTAGTACTGAATTATGATCTTAAAAAGACTGAGTTTTTTTCTCTAAAATTAGGAGATACTTGCATAAATTAGCTTGCATAGGCTGACAGTATGATTATCCTTGATTCTGCTGTGAGGCTACACCGCAATCTGGATACTAATATTACCCTTTAAGTGACAAAAAAACGATTTGCAAATCACTTGTTATTATTTTCATAGCAAGAAGAAAGTAACACATTTTATACAGTGAATGAATGGAAACGTGGTTTTCCTATATGAAGTTGTCACGACTCGCTCCCTTCGCTCCCGTTCCCACCACTTGGGGGCATGATTTGGGGTATATTCCCTACTGGACCTTTCCTCCGAACCTTATGCTACGGTGCTGTGATGAATTGGGAGCGCTAAATCCCTATTTTCCAAGCTACTTCCCTTCCGGATCCATTCCAGGTTTTTGGCAGCCAGCATGCTTCTTTAACCAAATGACTATGCTTCACAGAATGCCTGGCCCACTGCTCCACCTCCACCCTTGCAGGACAAGGTTGGGTGGAGGATAGGCAACAGCTGTGGCTGCAGGTGCAGCAATCAGCACACCTGAGGCGTGTGCTCGTTAAGCAGCTTTAAAAGCCTCAGTCTTACTTCAGTCCAGCGCTGGTCATCGTTTGCAGTGTTCCTGTTGTGACTTGTGCCTTGTTCCTTGTTCCTTGCCTTTGTACCTAGTTCCTAGTTCCTGTTTTCTTGTTCCTCCGCCCTGAATTTCGGATTCATGCGCTAATTGATTTTTGCTCCCTTGATTCCCTTTTTGTCTTCCTCTGTTTGCAGGCAGCATTTCTCAGTGCTTTCCCCTTTTAGATGCAGCCCAGTTTGTCTGTGTTCTATATTTCTTTGACTCTGTCCTTTGCTGCTGTAAACCCGTATGCCTTAGCCTTCCTCTTAGATTAGCTTCCTGTCTTTTCCTTGGAGGGGTAGGGAGAAGTTTGCATTGGTTATTTCGTTTTTCCCTGCTCCTGATCCTTACTTTCTATTGGGATCCATTCCATGTTTTCCATTGCACTTCTGCATTTATTTCCCATTTGATTATTAGGTGTGGTGTGCGGTTGTAGCTAGCTCCTGTGTGAATGCTTATGTTTTCCTCACTAATTTGTAAACACTATTCCAATTTAGGTATTTAGTTTTCCTCCCATTGCTGTTATAGCCTTTCTGGGTCCCAGTTTCATCAACAGGATTCGTGGGCTAGCTGACATTCAAGAGGTTTATCTCGTCCTCGTGAGTACTGTTCTTTAGTTCCCTTATTTAATACCATCAAGAGTGTTAGTTCACAGATCCTGTCATTGCTTGCCCTCCACGTGGGTTTAGCGCCGTCAGTACCTGTAACAGCAATTGGGGGGTAAGGCGCTTGCCGACTTTCCTCGCGGTCAGGTGCTTACCCCACATCCCTTTTCATATATTGGTATTGTTGTCACACTCTATTTGCACTCCTGGGTTCTAGCATACATGAGTCGTTGTTCCTGTGTGCACGTAGTTTAATTCAAAGCCTTTCACTGTGTAATTTAGTGCACATTTCCCTTGCCATATTCGCTGTCTTTGTACTCGCCTGACTAATCCTGACAGAATGACCAGCCCAAAATTCCCATTGAATATGGCAAGTTTAAGAAAGAAAGGCAGCAAGGCCTCTAACAAGTTTGTACAGAAAGCTTCCCCTACATTTACCTGTGACAATCAAATCACTAGTCCTGACTTAAATGAACTCCTTGTCACGAATGGGCATTTACGTGCAAAGTATTTTTCCCATAGGATGGCACATCCTACATTGCCTGATCCTAGTTCTATCTTTTGTTTTGATCCCGATTCTATGTCAGCGCAAGCCTTAGCCGCAGAAAACAAAACACTGTTAGACTTATTATACAAGAGTACCTCTGTTGTTGAACCCCATGATTCCAGTTGTGCTTCACCTCAGATAGAACAGTTTCATGGTACAAACATAAAGAATGGAGGGGTTCCTTGCATAACTTCTGTTTTCTACCCTCAGTCTAAAGCATACTCCTTTGCACAGGTACATACTGTAGTCCCTAATGCCAAGAGGTCTAATGTCAATAGTTTGCTTAAGGGAAACACAGACCAAGTTGGTAAGAGAAACTATAAATCACAGAACCTGCAAGCAGTAGAGGACAATGTACAATTGGTGCACATCCAGATTGCTAGTGCAGGATCCAGCCCTGTTGCCACTATGCCTCCCCCTGTGCCTACTGATAGTGATGTACAGTTAATGCAGGGCATGCTAAGAGCTAAGCTTGAGGAGTTAAGACAAGAATACATTTCTTTACAAGAGGAGAATAAAACCTTGCACTCTTTACTGAATACACCTCAGACTTTATCTGTTGATGTTGAGGAAGTGAACACTGTTCAGCCCCTGAGTGCAGAGACTTTGGTAAACCATGATATTTGTCAATATGTTAGATCTATTGGGAGTGAAGGTCTTACGTCTAGCACAGCGCTTAATCTGGGCACAGTTTCTAACAATTGTTCTGCTGTTTATCAGGGATTGCAGTTAGCTGGAGATTTACAAGCCACTCCTTTACCTAAAATTTCCTGTGTAGCAGTTTGTCATAATTCTGAGCTAGCACACATACAAGCTTCTGATTTCCAAACACAATCCCCAATGGTGGCATACACAGATTCAGTCACTACAGTAGGCTTAGGCCCTGCTCTTGATACAGCTGCTGAGACTGAAGTAGATGTTAAAGCTGATGTGGAAAACGATGTTACCTCTGGGTTCACTCTTCCTTCTGCCAATTCTGATCAATACGAACAGTCAGAGACAGTACAGATTTCATGTTCTGATGGACTCATTCCACAGTATACAGAACCAAAAAACCGGCAGGCGATTCCTGAACTGTTGATTGTTAATCTGCCTCTTTCAGAAGCTAAAACAGAGGAATGGACAATTGACGAAATCCTGATTAACAGAGACTTTACTATGGTGATTCCACTGGTTGATTTTGACTTCTACAAAGAAAGAGACTCTGTGTCACCCACTAAAGAAAGGGACTGCAAGGGTACAGCTCAGTCTTTGGTTACTGGTGCCAAGGAGTCTACTGCCCTAAAGGTGCCCTCCATTCCTGAGCCACCAATGTGTCTGTCAACTTCTGAGACTTCTGTCTGTCCTCCTACAACCATTGACTCTTCTATGATCCAATCCACAGCCCTGCAGTCATCTTTGGCACACGTGTCTTCAACCAATGATCTGCTGCCGTGTCTGCCATTTACTCAAGAGCCAGTCCCAAAGACCTGGACATGTTTGTATCCAGCAACCGAGATTGCTTCAGCTTGCATGCCTTCAGCCTCAAGGTTTCCCCTGGCCTGCCTGTCTTCAGCTACAGTGACTCATCCTGCAGATCATCCTTCAGCTTTAGAGCCTCCGGTAATCCATCAAAAGTGCATGTCTTCAGTCCCGGAGTATACTGAGTATTTGCCTTCAGTTCATGAGACGCCTGTATCCTGCTTAGCCTCGCTGCCAATATCAGAGGTATACCTGTCTACACCATCAGATCCTGCTGTATTTTCTTCTGCTCCAGCGATTCCTCCTGAATCCCAACCATTTACTGTCGATGAACGTCTAGCTTGCCTTTCTTTTGCTTCAGGAGGAGCACCAGAATGCCTGCCTTTTCCACAAGACGATTCTCCCAACTGCTTCACTTTAGCATCAGAGCCTCCTAAAAATGCAGCATCAGAGTTTGAGACTTTTGCCAGCTCCCGCTTCAGAGTCATCAAGCTGGACCAAGTGGTGAGTCAGAACCACTCACCTGGGTGTGCACAGGGGGTGGTGCAGACCGGCGTATTACCTACAGGACTTGTGCAACAGAATTCCGCCAAGAAGCACCAGTTGGGTGCTAGTAGCCAAAGGAAGGGAATGACTGCTGCAGTTCAAAATGTGTCTGTTATTGCTCATTCTGCGAGTGTGCCTAAAATACCAAGTACTGCGTCTATCACTCCTATCAGTATGCCAAACGTCCCTGCTGTTGTATCCCACGTGCAACAAGGTGGTTACACGACTGTCACCAGGAGTACCAGCCTTGTACAACCCATTGGACTTTCAGGTCTCCAAGGCGTAGAACATGTGCAGTCAAACCTTAGTCACTTTCAACCACAAGCCTTTTCCCAGATGGATGACAGAAGAAAATCTGAGCCAGCAATTTCCTCACCTCCCGCATGTCCACTCTCGGCAGAAAGGCTAACAGGGCTTCTACCATTGTCTAAGGCATGTTGCACCAGCCTGCCTCCCTCCTCAAAGACTTATAAGGGTCCACTTCCAGTGACTGAGCTTCCTGGACCTTCCAACTCTGCTTCAGGTCCTGCAAGTCCTTCATGCCTTTCTTCGAACCATGAGTCTCTTCCTCACCAGAAGCCACCATTTCCATCAGTGCCACCTCCAAAGAAAAAGCACTCCCATCATGGAAAGAAGATGTCTCGTGCGGGTGGCGGGTACCCGAAGACGGCCGTAGGAGGGGGTATACTCTCACGACTCGCTCCCTTCGCTCCCGTTCCCACCACTTGGGGGCATGATTTGGGGTATATTCCCTACTGGACCTTTCCTCCGAACCTTATGCTACGGTGCTGTGATGAATTGGGAGCGCTAAATCCCTATTTTCCAAGCTACTTCCCTTCCGGATCCATTCCAGGTTTTTGGCAGCCAGCATGCTTCTTTAACCAAATGACTATGCTTCCCAGAATGCCTGGCCCACTGCTCCACCTCCACCCTTGCAGGACAAGGTTGGGTGGAGGATAGGCAACAGCTGTGGCTGCAGGTGCAGCAATCAGCACACCTGAGGCGTGTGCTCGTTAAGCAGCTTTAAAAGCCTCAGTCTTACTTCAGTCCAGCGCTGGTCATCGTTTGCAGTGTTCCTGTTGTGACTAGTCCCTTGTTCCTTGTTCCTTGCCTTTGTACCTAGTTCCTAGTTCCTGTTTTCTTGTTCCTCCGCCCTGAATTTCGGATTCATGCGCTAATTGATTTTTGCTCCCTTGATTCCCTTTTTGTCTTCCTCTGTTTGCAGGCAGCATTTCTCAGTGCTTTCCCCTTTTAGATGCAGCCTAGTTTGTCTGTGTTCTATATTTCTTTGACTCTGTCCTTTGCTGCTGTAAACCCGTATGCCTTAGCCTTCCTCTTAGATTAGCTTCCTGTCTTTTCCTTGGAGGGGTAGGGAGAAGTTTGCATTGGTTATTTCGTTTTTCCCTGCTCCTGATCCTTACTTTCTATTGGGATCCATTCCATGTTTTCCATTGCACTTCTGCATTTATTTCCCATTTGATTATTAGGTGTGGTGTGCGGTTGTAGCTAGCTCCTGTGTGAATGCTTATGTTTTCCTCACTAATTTGTAAACACTATTCCAACTTAGGTATTTAGTTTTCCTCCCATTGCTGTTATAGCCTTTCTGGGTCCCAGTTTCATCAACAGGATTCGTGGGCTAGCTGACATTCAAGAGGTTTATCTCGTCCTCGTGAGTACTGTTCTTTAGTTCCCTTATTTAATACCATCAAGAGTGTTAGTTCACAGATCCTGTCATTGCTTGCCCTCCACGTGGGTTTAGCGCCGTCAGTACCTGTAACAGCAATTGGGAGTAAGGCGCTTGCCGACTTTCCTCGCGGTCAGGTGCTTACCCCACATCCCTTTTCATATATTGGTATTGTTGTCACACTCTATTTGCACTCCTGGGTTCTAGCATACATGAGCCGTTGTTCCTGTGTGCACGTAGTTTAATTCAAAGCCTTTCACTGTGTAATTTAGTGCACATTTCCCTTGCCATATTCGCTGTCTTTGTACTCGCCTGACTAATCCTGACAGAAGTAAAAAAAAGATCCCTGATTTACAGCTCAAATGAGGATACTGACGTAAAGATGTTATCACTGGTAATCTGTTCTTCTAATAAACTGTCATGAAATGAAGATGATACAGAGCTTGATACATGTCCTTAGGGTTTGCCACCTAAAAAATGTTAGTAGAGGGAATAGAAGTTTGTTTATGGAGGAAGACGCTCCATTTACCCTTCGGTCCCTATGGTAATAATTCAGAATGCATTAGAAATACCATAATTAAAAATGTTAGTGAAGTGGAGGACATTACGTACACATTTTACAGCCAATTAAACATTATTTGTAGCTAGAAAAGGAATCCTCTAAAGTTCTGAATTTGTTGTTGAACGTAGAAAGCGGTTAGCTGAGATTGTGTGTAGTGGAGATAAACCTTTGAATTCAAAAAATGTGGTAAAAAAGAAACTATGAATTTGATGGGTGTTTGACTAAAAAATAATGGAAAGTTATCAACAATATGTGAAACAGAATTTTAAATTTGTATTTTTACTTAAATATTTTACGAAATTTCCTAATTATAGGTATAGATGTGTTTATATGTGTTTTAGATTCAATTTACTTCCCTCTTTGGAAGTGACGGATCCTAGAATTGTTTGATAGGAATCTAAGATATTCTAGGTTGTGTACATTTAAGGAAAACTATGAGATGATTAAACATCTAATATTAGAATGCGAACAGACGAAAAAGATAACGTTTTCTGCTTTTAAATGTGTATTAGTAGAAATACATTGAAACTGAATATCTTTTATTGATTAATTAAAGGGAACCAGGTTTATCAAAATTTAGCATTAATTAGACTTGTTTTGAAGTATACAGTTTGTTAGCAGAATCATTTTCCTCTTAATAATTTTTATATAATTTGAATGAATGTATAAACTTGGTAATGTTCTGTATGTAAAAAACAGTTGTATAAAGTTAGCTTTCTTTTTATATTTAAAGAAAATATTTGAGAAAGGTATTTTAACTTTCGTAAAGCATCACACAATAGAAACATAACATAACTTGGGTGAAAAAATACTGTACATTTTACCCGTTTGTGAAACATTACAGCTGCTTAGGGAAATCTGGTTTCCCTTAGTACCTCTGAGGAGCCTTATTGGCTAGTGTTCGGGTGTTCCAAGATCCTAAACATGGAACCTCCCAAGGGCAGTGCATTATGCAGGCGCCTATGAAGGACATGTGACAATCCTTGCAGTACGACAGATTGTGCCAGAGATAATCAAACACTATAATATGCAATGCATCTTCCTGCTAATATTTTTAATTTATTTTCCTAATAGATGTATATCTGTTTTAGCTTATTTGTTGTAGGATACACTAACATATGACTATATTAGAGTGCTTATATTTTTTGTTTAATATTTTAATGATCTACTGCATGCACGATGATCAAGTGTCTGCCCTTCGAAGTCAGACACGTCAACATTGAGAATGCATTCCAAATCCTTCATATACAAAAATCAAGCCAGGGTCCTGCAACCTGCGGTTCGCTAGATGTTTTGAACTCTAACTTGCATGATCCCTCATCATTGAGGACTGGCTAGGGCTGACGGGAGTTGAAATCCAAAATATCTGCAAAGCCAAAAGTTGCAGACTTCTGTCTTATGTAATGGCAATGGAACACGTGTGCATTCTGGCTGAGCCTTAGTCACTAAAGCTGATTTAGGTGGGACACATCCCCTTGGTTCTATGTGGCAGAATAGACTGAACACATGTCACCTCTTTAATTGACCTTCATTAATATGTTTATTCAATCAACACGATTGTAAGTATTTAACCTTTGGCACAGATTTGATCAATAACTTGTGTTTTTATTTAAAACAGATGTTCTTGAAGATGAAGGTTCAGATGCATCGTCTGTCATGGTAATGAATAGTAGATTTCTTTTAATATGTATTATCTTTCAAGAAATAAAATATCCTTCTTACAAAACTGTAAATGCGGTCTTTTGTTGAGGTTCTTAAAAGCTAGAATTTGCAGCCTGTTTGCACAAATCTAGGTTTAATGAGCAAAGTGTGTTGCTTTCAATAAATGGGCAAAAATCTTGAAAATCATTTATTCAATAATTTTTTCTACCAGTCTACATTAACCCCCATACAGTAATGAAGCGGTTGAAGTTTTAGCACTCATCAGTCCAGCTTTTATCCCTCTTCCCCAAATTTTGTTTTTCATTTTAATTCCAAATATATGCCGCACCATTTGGTTTTTCTCAGTTTGTATGTTGGTTTATTTGCAGTTTACAAATATTCCTTTCTATAACCAATGTTGAGCTGTGCATAATTTTTACTTTTTTAGTTCTTATCTTGTTATCCATATGTTTTTGGAAACCATTAATTTCTTTATTTTAAAACAAATGCTTTTAGAAAATGTTTTGTGGTTTAAATTCTTCCTCACAAAAACCATGTTGGCCTGTTTCAACATCCGGCGTACCTGATGCATTTCACCAGACTAACTTTGAAGCCTTCTTAATATACTCCTTTTGTAAATTAGCATTGCAAAATCATCTACAAATCTTTTTTGGAGATACTTGGGTTCAGTAACAAATGTAATCATACGAAAGCATTTCTGAACAAGTTTAAGTTGGGGATAGTGGGGAATTGAAAATTTGAGAGAGCACATGGAGAGCTTCATGAATCATCCTATGTGTTTTCTTTATTTCTAAATTCTCAGTAATTAAAGCATATTTGTTAAATATATATATACCTCGCGCATGTGATTTCCCTCCAAAGAGTTAGGCAATCAAAGAATCATTTATCAGTGTTATCTGTTTTCAACCAGTAACAATGTAAGTCATGCAGTTGTCTATTAAGATTTTAGAGCGGCAGAAAGGTTTTGCAAAGAACTAGGAAGGCGTAACAACATATAGTAACATGTCTGGAAGTATTAGGTAAACATTCTGCAAAATTAATTTCTTGCTGTTGGCACACTAAGAAGTAATCTTGCATAGTGTTGGTTTTCAAGCAGTGTTTGCACAGACTGAAGTGCATGTGGCTTTTGTCTCTGAATAACTTTGATCTAAATTACAGCATCCTTTTCACCAGCACAATGTGTGGTGAGATGGAGAAAGGAGGCTGACATGGTGTTATCATTTTGGCTATAGACTTTTATTCAAACTAAAGAAAAGAACCTCTTCTCTCCCTATTTCTAGAGGGGTTTTCCCTACCTCAACACAGAATAACTCCGGTGCTAGTCAGGATGTAAGTCAAAAACCAATATACCATCCTCTGTCCAAAGCAACTACTCTATCCCTACCACTAAGAAATAAACCAAAAAGGGATTCAATGAACTTCTTATCAAAGCCACCAGGAGAATGGATCTCTTCTCCCGGTGAAACAATTCAGTCTTAGACTGACTTAACAGCAGTCTCTTGTACCAGGATCTGAGTTAGCAAATACACCAAGACCAGGAGAATGACTGCCTTATCTGGAAGAGTTTTTAAGACTGTTCCTTGATAGTTTTTTGTGCATGTTTTAGAATGCTCATTATTCCCCCCCTCCTCCCCAAAGGAGTTGCAAACAACAGAGTTAAGGCTTTATCAACTCTTCTTCTAATTGCTGGAACTTTGTCAGAACTTTTTATATCTTACGTATTGGGGAGATTACTCCCTGACAGTTGTTGGATTATTGGTATCGTTATGATGGGGTTCCCATTGTGGCAAGGGAGTTCACTCCAGAGGCACTCTTGAGATGTATGGTTTTTCGTATAACCACTGTGATGAGGGAGATCACTGCTGAGGAATACTTGGCTCTTGGTTATCTGAGTATCACTACTGTGATGAGGGAAATCGCTCCCGAGGAATACTTGACTCTTGGGTATCTGGGTATCTTCACTGGGGAGCGTTACCGGTTCTTCCCGGGATCTCAGGTTGCTGTTGGTTCTGTATGCGTTCAGCGTGTATTCCTGCTTTTCTCCTCTTTGGTCTGATTGGCTCTACAGAGCCATTGCTGCAGCATTCTCAGAGTGTTTTATGGAGCACACGGTCCACATCAGAGAGGCCATGCCGCAGCTGGATTCTTCTTGCTTCTGTAGTGAGTTGGGTTTGCTCCAGCTCATGTGGTTCTTTTCAGCCTCTTCTTCCGAGACTGACTGTCTCTCGAGGCTTCAGCCAGGTTTGAATTTCCTGGGCCCTGCAGGACAGATGCCAGATT
The DNA here is from genome assembly GCF_040938575.1 of Ambystoma mexicanum. Lineage (NCBI taxonomy): Eukaryota > Metazoa > Chordata > Amphibia > Caudata > Ambystomatidae > Ambystoma > Ambystoma mexicanum. The sequence continues at coordinate 174,254,408 of NC_090929.1, read as the reverse complement.
CTCTTCCTGCTCGCAAACACATTTAGTCCTTCCTCTGTCTTTACTTCATATCGTTGGGACCACCCCAGCATAGTATCAGTGTTTGCCCTCAATGTCTCTGAAGTTATTTTCATGCCTCCTAGTGGCCACCTCCTCACAGTTCTTTGGTACTCCCTTCTACTGTTTTGTATGTTTCCTTGGTTCTTCTTCATTTCAGTCCTTTCTGTTCTTACAGATGAGATAGTAGAGACTTCACAATAACACGCAGTAGTAGTTTCAGGTTGGGAGGGAGAAGGTGTTAATAGGGCCATAGTTTCTGGGAACAAGGATTTAGGAAGGTCTTTCATGGGATGGGAGTCCTTATCCCCCTGATTGGAGTCTCTCCCTATGAGGTCCTCTCACTTTCTACCACCCTTACGGGGAATGTTGGATAGTGGCCTCACCTCCCTAGCCTCATAGGGAAGGGCTCACCTCTGGGGAGAAGTGACGAGATCCGGTCAATCATCAGAATGGGGCAAAGTGACAAAAAAAAGGAACATTTGAGTATCTACTCGGGGTAGTTTATGTTTACTCCTATGCATAACATATTCATTTTTGGTAATTTATATACATTTCCTTTTATTACATGTGAATTTATGCACAATGTAAGTGACTTAGACAAGTCTATGTGATGTACAGACAAAATTAGCATTTTCGGGACATTTTGTACTGCATGTCCAGAGGAGGGAACTTGAATATGATATGATAGGTTATTTATAACGCGCTTAATACCCAGAGGTTTCTAAGTGCGGACCCGGGGATCGAACCTGTGTGGCTCCGTGTCATCTTGCTTCCAAGGCGAGCATGTTGCCGCTGAGATATCCTCCCGAGACAACATGATGGCATAAGGGATCAAGAGTAAGACTCGGACACAGTAACATGTTTCAGTATGAAATAGGACCTTTATTGTCAAAATAATTGTCAAAATAATAAGAGGGGTTGGGGGAATCCTACCTGTCCCTACATCTATGACTGGGTTTCCCTGCCTCAGCAAAACTAATGAACATCTCTGTCAGGATGTTAAACCAAAGAGCGTCCTCCGTCCTGTGTCCAAAAACCCTCAACCGACCCTTACAGTCTAAACTCAAAATAATGTGAACAAGGGGATTTCTGTAAGTTATGCACTTATAGCTGTCTTTCAAAGTTCCAAACATAAAGTTCCAAAGTGCAGAAAAGAAAAGGAATTAAAGCTTAGTGTTTCTTCTGGTCTGTCACTGTTTGTCCGGTACTTCCGGAAAAAAAGGTTAAATAATGTTCCACTGTTTCATAGGGCTCGCCCCTTGCGCCTCTTTCTTTATACAATATTTCACTTCACAGTTTCAAGGGGGACAACTTCTCCCTTGAAGTTCTTTACTTATTATGCTTACACAGTTTTAAGAAAAATAACTCTATGCCTTTTTTGTTTCTTCTGTTTTCACCATTCAGTATGTCAATACAGTTCAAGGTTTACTCCAGTGGGATGAGTCTTCCCTTGAGTTTCCTTTAAGCATGCAGTTCTTTTGAATGTTCAGTTTCTCACACTCTGTATGTCTATTAGTTTAATAAGGGTTATGGTCCTTCCCTTTTTCCATTCACTGTTCCTTTTTCTACCCCTGGTGTACTCTCCTGCCAGGGTATTTGCAACATTGTTACTGATCCTTAAAAGGGGTATGGGTCTTCCCTTTTGTATTCGTTCTCACTGAGTTTTAGGTTTACTTCTCTTCTTTACTCCTAGCTTACTTTCCAGCCAGGATATCCAGCCAGGATATCACCACTCTGTTTCTTTGGTGAAGGTCCCAGACTCGCACAGTGCCGGTTCACTATCCTGCCAGGGCTTTTCCGTTCTCCACTCACTTTCTTTCATCCAAGAAATAATGCCTCTCCAGTATTGGGTCACTGACCGTTTCTTAGCAAAGTTCTTATTTGTATCAACTCCTCTTGTCAAATATTTGGTCACCCCCCCCTTTCTTAGCGCTGTTTGTATTTGTATCAATCTCTCTTTCCAAATATTGGGTCACTGATCTTTTCTTAATACTGTTCGTAGTTGCATTAATCTCTCTTTCGCAGGGGTGGAAATTAAGGTTGTTGGTCAGGAAAACTTGGGAATTATATACCTATGTCACAATAGGCCTTGCAAATGATCGAAATTGGAGTGCACAGCAATATATTCCTAAAGATTTTTAAATTGTTTAAACTATTTTAAAGATATTTCAGGTGCAAAAGGATGTTTTCCTTGGTCCAACCGGAAAACATTACCAAATCGCAACAGCAAGAACCGTTTTGCACAATGATTAAATGCACTCAAATGGGGGAGTAAATCACTGGGATCCCAACACTGCGGCAAGTGTATGCAGTGGCAGCCATCTTTAACTAATATTGATCCATTGTAAATGCCCCTTTGTATTCTGGTCAGTGTGAGGAACCTGAGGGCCCCCTCACTTCTTTCTCCCCATCATCCTCTACTCCTCCCGTGGTGATATTATAGAGCCAACATGCAGAGTTTAAGCGTGCTGCTTAACACAAGAGGCACGCAAAGGGGCATGCTGAAAGTCTGTCAGCAATTTCTAGAATATTGTCATCTCATCAATTGGAAAAACAACCTAGAAGAAATGGTGGTGTCCAGTAGCTGTATGTGTACTTTTTGAAAGCATAATCTTTACTACGTGTGCATCAAACAGCTTGGGTGGGGTTGGCTGGAAGCCCTCCTTAATTTATTGTAATAAAATGTATTTCTAAATGTATTTCAACCTTAAAGGTATCTGTTTTCACCATTATTTATTGCAACATCATTTAACTCAATGCGAACTGTGGAGAGAACAAACATATAAGTTTGTTTTGTGTGGTTACAGGGAATAAGGGCGAATGGTAGGCAAGATATCGCCATGAGGCATCTTTTTACTATGACACAAACAAGATATGTTTTCTCATTGATTGGCACTCAGGAGGGGGAGAGAGAGGAGTGGAAGACTGACGATGAGATTGATCCAAATTTCCCTGCAAGTCCTGAAACATGTTTGCAGATAAACCTTGTGTATCAAGAGGTGATTGAGGAAAAGATACAGGAAGTGATCCTATTGCTCGCTCGGAATAAGGAGCGACAGGTAAGGACATCTCATTTTGTAAATGGACAACACCGTTTGATTAACACTGTGTTAGGGGCTTTACTTCAACTCCTCCCACTGATGCCAGCTCTGCCTGTCTGTGGATTCCCACAGAAAATAGAATTGCCTCCAGATGTCCGCTTCTGTTTCAGTTCAGTAAGAAGGTGGACATATTTACACACACCAAATTACCAATCTCTCAGGGGCAGCAGAAGTGGATTGGCCAATCGAGAAATCTCCCAATTCCTCAACAGTATTTGTCATAAAACCAGTTACATTTCATCCCTATCTTCAAGGCAAGTTAGAAGATTCCTCCATAATCCCTTCCACTGCATCCTGGGGAGGTAGGACCAACCAGGACGGCCACCCACAATTAATTTGTAGATTCCGACCATAGATTTACCAGAGAATATTTTGAGGATGCACCTCCAGAGGGGAATGATGGTTCCACGTGTTTGGTTCTTGTCTTATTTTGAGAATTTGTTAAACGTCAAGGGAAATTTACTATGATTTCTTCAAAGGTGCAGTGATTGCTTCATAATTGGGCATGTTTATCATATGGCTTTCACCACATGGAAAACTCCTTCACAGCCATAGCCATGGTGTTTCAATCCGTATGCCGGTTTGGGTATATACTTTGTTAAAATATCACAGAATCATTTTTGCATACTAAACTCGGCACCGCTTTTGTTTGATTTTTTAATATGTATGTATGCTTTTGTTATTTATTCTACTGTGTTATTTTGTATTTGAATATTCTTTGAATTCGTTAAGATCTCTTTATCTTCTTTGATGTGTAATACGTTGTGCACCCTTAATTTGAGACCATGAATGATGTCAAACAGACACGCAATGCACAATTCACTGCACACCAGAGCCCGCTTCTGCGATTTTGTTGGGTTTTTTCAATTATGAAGGTGCTTTTCAAACCTTATTCTAGTTTTGGTTATTGCCTTGACAACATTAAGTAGCCCGTTTTATTGCAGGTGTTTTGTAGGTTCATATTTCAATGTTTCATTTTGTGGTGTCATTGTGTGGCAGTCATGGCCTGATTTAGGATACTTAGTACACATTATTTTGCTAAAAGGTTTAGAGGCACTATCTGCTGATTTTAGCTGCTGGATTGCCACTAACCAGCAAGTAACGTTGCCATTTAGCCGGTATATTATTGACATGGGCAGTACTTTGTAGCTGCTGGAAAAAAAAATGTTAATCAGCAAAATAAATTGTTCTCATTTGAAAGAACACACTAAAACAGGAATTACACAATGCCCCTAAAACACAGTTGAGCGTGAACTCACATTTTCACAAACTCCTAATTAAGTACAAGCATCCAGCACCTGCAAATCTTAAAACAATATAAATTACACATTGTATACTCTTAAAACATGTGGCTGATCTGTATAGTGAGATTACATCTCACTGTTGAGACTGGCAAATTCTGAGGCAAAGGTAGACTGGTAAAGGATACGCCACTGGGAAATAAAGTTTTATTTTTCATGCTGTTTTTAGGTCAGAAATGTTTCTGTAGTTTATTTTGTATCATATAGTGTAATTTACTGTAGTTTGACCTTTCAATTTTACCAATTTGTTATTATAAGACAATTAACATTTCTTTTTTTTATGTGCTTCCCCAATGATAGTGATTATGACCATTTAAATGTACCCTGTATCACCTTTTGCTTGCCACCTCTCCCACTCCTTGTAAAAGTATCCACAAAAGAGAGGCGAGAGTGAGGTGATTGGCATGCACCCATCATTTTGCCCACACCTTTTCCAGCAGGGGGAGTGGAAAGTGAAAGGCACAGTTGATTTTGAAAGAAGATACAGACTAAGTGCAGGAGCATACAGGTCCATGTTCACTATCTAATAATCTTGCAGTTGCTGCATTGTGCACCATCTTTGCTAGCAAAAGAAAAGCAGATGGTAGAGCTGGATGTTAGGCAAGATTGTATGTAGTAACCCTGTGGGAGACTACACCAGCCTTGTCTTCATGGTAATAGGTAACCCACCTATTGGTAGAGGCCTGTACTACACTAGTTGGTTGAGTGACTGAGCAGCCAGACTTCTCTCAAGTGGAGTACATGTGAGCTGTAGAGATGCAACACTGAGATTCATAATTACAAGTATCCAAATAACACTTATACTGAAGGATTTCTAGTAAAATACCTATTTATTTAACAGTCAGTTTTAAATAAGCCTTCTTTAGAAAGGGCAATATGCACCAATTAAAATACACTTCAAAAACACTTCCTCGGCTTCAGGTTAAGCAAGTAGATACCCTTTTGGGATGTCACACACACACTTCCTACACACTGAGGTGACTTCAATTGCTAGGGCACTGTGGACATTGATAGATCACTTTTGACACTTAATACAATACTGAGGTTGTGGAAAAGGAAAAGGTTAGTGAATGAAAAAGGTTAACAGATTCTTAGAGCATGTGAACACTTTTTATTTTTATACTTGACTTTAATCGAAAAGATTTTAACGATTTTTACAAGGACTTTTTTTCTTTTCAGACAATTCAATGCTACTTCCATATTTCACTATGCAATTTTCCAATGAAGTCTAGGTTAGACCTTTCCCAGCAATACAAGTTAAACATATGCACCACCTATGAGGGACAGTTAAAACCAAAGTCATTGGGTCAGAAGAGTCTGCAGGGAGCCAGGACAGCCAAAGTCAATTTGAACAATGTCTAGGGAGCTGAGGCACGTCTTTCAAATAGCACACAAGTCTTGTACAATGTTATTTAGAGAGTTTGTAGAAAAAGAATCACTGTTACGCCACAAGCTGTAAGGCTTGTGAATGGCAGAGCTGGCAGGAACTCTGCAAAAAGCAGTTACTGCAAGTCTCCAGTGAGAACAAGCAAGCTACAGACAAAAAGAGGTAAGTGACCCTTCAGTCAAGACAGTACCTTAGGTTTGAAGAAGAGGATCCAGCTGGCTTCTGTTCTGGTTGCAGTCTTGCAGATCCTGGTTCCTGGGCCTCAGTCATGGGGACAAGACGCAGGACCTCTATAGGACTCCTGCACTATAGTTTGAAGGTCAGCGGCGGCTACGGGCTCTCTTCAGATCAGCCGCACTTTGCGGTTTCAGCTACCGGTCAATAGCACCACTGCAGTTCTTGGACACTTGGTGGGCGTCCCTTGATTCTGTGGTCCAGCACTCTGTTGAGGTGGCTCAGGCTTGGGTCGTACTGCTGCGGGAGGGTCCTCCTGGAGCATTCTGAAGGTCTGGTCCGGCTTAAAGATGATGCACTCGATTCTGGTGTTCCTGACCCCTGGCACTCGGTTCCAGCAGCAGCAAGGAAGTACAGCCAGCACGGAGAGGGTTTCCAGTCAAGTTAGTCTTGGGGTCAGTTGGTACCACTAACCGAAGGGAAGAAGTAATCTGTTCCGGGCTTTTCTAGTCGATACGAAGTTGGAGATTCGGCACTGCAGCAGGGCTTCAACTGTCAAACCAACAGTCCAGGAGGGTGCAGCAAGTTTCTCTTCCAGTTTCTTTCTTCGGATGTTTCGTCCAGTGGTCGACTATGCCTTCTGTTCAAGAGACCTCGCCTTTTATGCAGGTTTCTCCCATTCATGCACAGCCTAGCTGTCACTCACACAGCAGGCTGGCTGTCCTACAAGCCAGCCAGCCAATTGCCTCTGGGTGCATTCTGGTAATCGAGGAGATTAGAGACAGGGAGTTTCGGGCACCTACCTCGCTTCCTGCCCTGCCAGACACACTGGAGCCGGAGGTGGGTTTCAGCATTGAGGCCCACCAAAGGTAAAAAGAACGAAAGGGTTAAACCTGCTTTGGCACGCAGAGTAAAACCCAAGAAAGACCTCACAGGCAAGAAATCGTGAAAAAAGAAGACCAGGCCATTTTGACAAAATGGGCACACATGGGTGCATTACTGCAGCTGAAGATTCAGTCTGCGGTAAAACGCACAATGGTAGAAATATGAAACCACTGCCACCAGCCATTAATTGTAATGAGGGTAACATAATAAATGTTACATGAGTAAGTAGGAAAAGGGGCTACTAAGTAACCCCCCAGTACTTTCACATAAGATGGGGTGTACTGGACCTACATAGGAAAAACAGGTAAGTAAAGTCAATTTCACTTTACTACTCTTGGGAACAGTAGTTTACCCAATAGAAGGTATTAAAAACCTTATGAGAAATCCAAAGGCCTTCTCTGTGACACTGCACTGTAGGTGCTATGTGTCACATTACAAAAGGTAGAGTCCTGTGGAGTTTGGCAGACTCCAAAACCAAAAGAAACACAGACTCCAGATCAGATCAAAAATACATGAGACAATGAGAAAAGGGTCTCACTCGTTCCAGGATAAAAATGAAAAGTCCTACAGTCCAGCAAAACAGCTGGGGGTCTCTAAGGTTGAAGGGAATTGGCACAGAAATGTGAATTCTCCCCAACACTGGACATGGTGTTAAAGTGCAATGGGAAGGTCTCTGGACCCAGGAGGATGCTGGAAAAACTCTCATTGGGCGGGTACTCTGAGCACCACTTTTTCTTTTGTTAAATTCAATTTTTATTGCTTTTTTCGAGCCAACAAAGAGCTTATTCAAAACATAAACTTTGGGCACATACCCATAACAATTTCAGCAAAAAGCCATATATCTCTGACGTATTCACCCACCCTCCCCCCTGCCCCCAAACCCATTTTGTCGGGACACAGGATCCGCTTGTACATGGTTATCCTCTTTGGGCAGCGCCGACCGGGTTTATGACCATCAGTGTTTAATCGACTCCCCTTAGCCAGGTACAATGTGTTCTATGCTGAGGCCGGTTTCGGGCCGGGTCGAGGGCCCATGTTGCCCTCCGGGCGTGTCTTCCGTGTTGACAAACACCTCTGTGAATTGCTGCTAGTCGATCTCTATCTGCGCACTTGAGCCCTGTATCGCAGCCGTTAGTCTATCCATAAAGTAGATGTCCTTGGCCACTGCCACCCATTCTTTCCTCGTAGGAAGGGCTGCTCTCTTCCATGTCCTAGCCCGTGAGGCTCTGGCTGCCAACAGTAGTCAGTGTGTCAGATCAGGGAGTTTCTCCCAGCGTTCGTCCCTTTGCTGTAATCCAAATATTAGCAGAATTGGGTCTTGTGGGTAAACCCCCTCCCCCTTGAGCCAGCTAAGCACTTCCGACCAGTAAGCTTGGACTTTTTTTACATGACCACCACATGTGCCAATAGTGGCTTTTTCTCCACATCCGTGCCAACACACAGGGACAACATCCGGGAACATCCTAGAGAGGGTGATCGGGTCATACTGCCACCTATGGAGAAGTTTGATGGCATTGGTCTTGTATTGGCATGAGATCGAGGTCTTGAATGCCCTGCTACAGATTCCTCCCCCAGAGACCATCCCCGATAGCACAGCCCAAGTCCCTTTCCCATTTCCTTCTAAGACTTTTGGTTGTTCCCTCCCGGGGGGTCAAGAGTGCTCCATAGAGGAGGGAGATGAGTCCTTTCATTTCTTTGTGGGAATCTAGGATTTTTTCAACTGGGGTAAGCCTTTTTATTTTTTTTTTTTTAAACAATTTTTATTATTTTGAACAAACACACCAAACATTACAACCAATTAGGACGTTCATAGTCAGTATCAACATCACATTATACAATGTTCTCCTTCGTCCTCCCCCCTCCCTCCTCATAAACTCATGTCGTTACATCCGTGCCATCTACATGAACATTCTCAGGTATCTCAGTACCTGTCAATTAGTCTGAGTCTTCCGTTGCATGAGTGACCTGGTGAGGGTTTGCCATCGAGGTCACCAATTGCCTCCAAGCTATCAAGGGGCCCACTTCTTTTTCGCCCCGGGGTAAGGCTTCTTTGTATGCATGGCTTTAGTCTCGGCTTCATTAGGATTCCCTTCAAAGTATAGGAGCGGGGAGAGTCTGCCAATTCCCAGTGCCTCCTCGAGCTCCTGGATAGTTATGAAAGTGTCCTCCCTCACCAGCTGGCCGTCCCTACAAAGTCCAGCGTCGAACCAGGACTGGTAATGTTCATGGCCTGGGATTTCCTCTATCACTGGTGTGGACCAGATATGGCTCAGTGGTGAAGGCCATGTGGTCACTTTCTCCCTATTTCCCTTCCCTGCTAGTGCTTTCCACATTGTTCCTAGTATTGGGTGGTCCCTAATTATTTTTGGGAGCTTTTGCAATGGGAACCATAACCATTTGCATACTGTGACCTGGGGTAGGTAAAAGTTTTTGAGGTAGACCCATTGTTTGTTGGGGTCTTCTCTGAGGTGAGGGGCTAGCACCCTGAGTTGTGCCGCTCTGTGGTAGGTAAGCAAATCTGGGAGGGTGACCCCTCCTCTTTCTTTGGGGAGGGTGAGGGTCTCGTATCCTATTCTGGTTCTCTTGCCCTGCCATATGAATTTCGTTATGCGCTTTTTGGCTCCTCTGAGGTACGTCTCTGGAGCCTCCAGAGGGAGCATCTGGAAGACCTACAACAACACCCTAGGGTGCAGATTCATTTTTATGGCATTTATTCTTCCCATCCATGAGATTTGCTTATTTCCCCAACCCTCCATGTCCCTGAACAGCTTATCGAACAGTGGGGGATAGTTTGCCTGGCTCAATTCCTCATTGGGTCTAACAATATTGATCCCCAGGTATTTTATTCCATCCGTGCAGATTTGGAGGCCCAGGGGGGGTTAGTTCTGCCACATTTCTATCCATGTCTGGTGCAAAGGGAAAAATCATTGACTTGCCTAAGTTTACCTTGAAGCCTGAAAAGCGACCAACCAGTTCAATAACCTGTAAGGCGGCTGGGACAGACCTAGTGGGCTCCCTCAGGTGCAGCAAAATATCGTCTGCATAAAGGCTGTATTTGAAGGTACGGTCTGCCACGTCAATACCCCTTACCATCGGAGAACCTCTGAGGTATTCTGCGAGTATCTCCATGGTCATGGCGAAGAGGAGCGGGGAGAGGGGACAGCCCTGCCTCGTCCCTCTTTGGAGGCTAAAGATACGTGACAGGTGCCCATTAACCATGACTCTAGCTGATGGGGATATGAATAAAGCCTTGATGGCTTGCCTGATCCTCATTCTGAAGCCCAGCTTCTCGAGTACCCCATGTAAGAACCCCCAGTCCACCCGGTCGAATGCTTTTTCGGCATTGATAGACAGCAGGACCAGGTTCTCCCCCCTCGGTGCTGCCTCCCTCATGACATGCAGAGTTTTACGTAGGGTGTCTGCCCCCTGTATAAAGCCCACCTGGTCAGAGTGGATTAACCCCAGCATATGGCCCTCCAGCCTCGTGGCGATGATCCTGGTGAATAGTTTTGCATCCACGTTCAGGAGCGAGATTGGTCTGTAGGACCGGCAGTCTGACGGATCCTTCCCTTCCGTTGGAATCACTGTGATTAGTGCTTTGCCAAAGGACAGGGTTGTCATTATGTTAGAGAATAGGCCTGTTAAGAACCCCACCAGTTGCCCCGAGAAGGCCTTGTAGAAGCCTGCGGTAAACCCATCCTCCCCTGGGGCCCTGCCCAGCTTCAGGCCGATATTGCTTTGAGCACCTCCTCCTCTGTTATCGGAGCGTCTAGGGCTGAAGATTCTGGGGTTCCAAGGACTGGGAGGGTGACCCCACTAAGATATGCCTCGAGTGCTTCCTTCTCTACCTCCTCTTCCCTCCCGTACAGGGTCTCATAGAAGCTGTCGAATTCCTATGCTATGCCTTCCGGGTCTGATCTTTCCCCCTCTTCACGACTCGCAATTCTTGCCACCCATCTGTCCGCCCTCTGGCCACAAAGTTTAGCTGTCAACATGGCGACGGCCTTGTCTCCTTTTTCATAATATCTCTGACGCAGGTGTTGAAGTCCCGCTACAATTTTACCCATCTCCAGTTCCCTCGGTTCTTGTCTCTTCCCTCTCGCTATGCCCAGATACCTCTCCTTCTCTTCCTCCTCTTTTCCTTCGGACCATTGCAGAGTAAGTATCTCTGACCTCAACCTGTGAGCCAGGAGGGTCCTAGCCCTCTTTTTGGAGGCCCCTTCACTAATCAGTCTACCCCTCCAGGTTGCCTTCGCCGCCTCCCATACAGTTTCCTGGTTCACTTCTCCAGTATCGTTTAATTCGAAATATTCTCTGATCGCCGCTGTCATCTCCTCCTTAAAAACTGCATCCCTTAGTAGGAAATCGTTACATCTCCATAGGGATTCCCTGGGTTTCAAGCCTGATATGCTGATGTCTGACCAGACCAGGTCGTGGTCCGACCAGCTGACCGGGCGGATCTCGTAGGCGTCTATTCTGCTCATGTACTGGTGATCCGTGAATACATAATCTATTCTCGTTCTGGTGCCATGGACTGCGGAATAGAAGGTATATCCCTTTCCGATTGGGTGTAGCTCCCTCGAAATGTCCACCAACCTCTGCTCCCACATTAGGTCCCGGACACCCGATGCAGTCATCCCCCCCCTCTACTGCCTGTGGGGATGGTCTTCCCTCTATGGTCTAACTCCCGGTCCGCCCACATAATGAAATCCCCACCCAGGAGAAGGAGCCCTTCCGCTTTGGCCATCACCTTTTCCAAGGCTTCTTGAATGAATTCCATCTGACCCACGTTGGGGCAATATATGGCTGCTAATGTAATTCTGGAGTTATGCAACTTGCCCCGACACCACCATGGCTCTCCCATCCTCCCTTCCCCACCGGGTTACCTCTGTTAATTTTTGGTTCCTGTGAAGTAAGATACCAACTTCGCCTCTCTTTGTATGGCCGGACGCCCAAAAGGTCTGGCTCACATGCGTTCCTGGGATGGCCCTCTTCTTCCCCCCCCCTCACTGTTCTGGTCTCTTGCACAAAAAGAACATCTACTCCCGCGTTCTTCATTTCCCTCCCCAGAAGAGATCGCTTTGTTGGGGAGTTAAGCCCCTTGACATTGAGGGAGCCTAACCTGAGTGTCTCGACCCGACCCTTTCTCTCATTGTCTGCCATTGATTCTTTGCCTTGTGTTCATTATGTTCCCGGTCCTGTAGGGGCTGCCCTGTTCCCTCTTGAAGCTGGATAAATACTGAGCCCGAGAACCCCTAACCCCAACTCCCTCCCCTCACCGCTTCCTTCTCCCTCCCCTGTTCATGACGCCTGCCAACGGGCAAGCCACCAGGGTGAAAGCATGACCATACACCGCAGATCTATTGTTGGAATCTGTGTCCCCGGCCGCGGTTGCTTAACTGCTGTTCTTGCACTCCATGATAATTAGTCTGTATTCTCCTAGTCCTCTCCAGCCTCCGACGTCGGGGTGTTTGGTTTCTTGAATTTTCTTCTGCCCTTTGTCTTCTTCTTAGTGGACCAGGGGCCCTCCGGTTCTCTCCTGATTTCTTCTTTTTTTTTTTTTTTAACTTCTGTTTATTAGGTTTACAATACATGACGATGCCAGGGTGCCCACCCCGATTCCCTGGTCCGGGGTGTCTCCCTTAAGCACTTGGAGCACTTGCGAGGCTTCCTTGCCGCTGATCACTCTGTAGTCTACCCCCGCTCATTCGAAGGATAGGGCGAATGGGAAGGACCACCTATATTTTATGTCTTGGCTGGTGAGCCACTGGGTGAGCGGACGGCACTCTCTTCTGCGGGTGAGCGTGAGGGTTTATAGATCTTGGTAGATCCTGATTGTATCCCCTTCAAAGATGAAGCTTCCCAGCCTTTTTGCCTTCACCAAATCCTCAATTTTTTCTCTATAGCGGAGGAAGCGCACTACGATGGTCCTTGGGCCTCCCTCAGAACCCCCTCCACCTCGATGCGCTCTTTCAAGCTGGACTTCCTTGCCCCCCTCCAACGTGAAGAGTTGGTTTATCAAACCTTGGACTTTTCTCCCCACGTCGGCCACTGTCTCAACTCTCTCCTGGGTCACGGCCATAATGCGCAAATCATTTCGCCGCTCTTTGTTTTCTAAGTCGTCCATCTTCCAAATGATGTCCTCCTCTCTTATTTCTAGGTCTGTTAGCCTCGCCTCGTATTTCATATCCAGCAGGTCTGTCTGGAGGTGGTTATTTTCCATACCTTCAATTTTTTCCTCCAGGGTATCCACTCTCCCCCTGAGATCTACTATTGAGGCCTGTATATCCGTGCCAACTGCTTTGATCTCCTGGAGGATGTCCTTGAGATCGTCCTTGGTAAGTGCTGCGGAGGGGAGGTCTCTGCCTGCGGGCATGGTGGCTCTGGGGGCATCACTCGAGGCTGTTTGTAGCCGGCGAAAGCGTTGGAGAAAGGAGATTGCCCTAGAGGCTGGGGTCTGCTCCAGGATCTTGTTGTTTTGGTGCCCCTGGGGGTGGTGCCGCTATCCGGATTCCCCTGTGCGAGCCCCAATGTACAACTCAGCCGCCACGGCCCTACTTCGTTTGCGGGGGACCGTGTTCCTGGTTTGTATTTGTATTTGTATTTTATTTATTTATATAGCGCAAACCAGGCCCGGAGGCTACCGGGCGCATATCTTAGAAGCAGTGGTTACATAATATTACGGCATTTCAGATAACATTTAGAATGACATAGTAATCAGACACATTGGTAATTATACAGAAATACATGGGTCATCAAGTTTTCAGAATGCAGCTTGGTCATCTGATGTGACTAACCAGAGTTTGGCTTTGTGTTTGAAAAGATTCAGGGAGGGAAGGTTTCTGATAGTAAGGGGGACGGAATTCCACAGTTTGGCTGCCAGAACTGGGAAGCTGGACCCGCCGGCAGTTTGGAGCTTGTATCTGGGGATCAGTAGGCTCTGGTTGAGGGAAGATCTTAGCGATCGAGATGGGGTATACTGTGTGAAGCGCGAGGAAAGATAGATGGGGGCCAGGTTGTTCAAGCATTTGTAGGTCAGGGCAAGCGATTTTAGTGAGATCCTTTGGGTGACTGACAACCAATGAAGGTTCTTCCTGGTTTCCGAGATGTGGGCTGATCTAGGGATATTGAGGGCTGCCCTGATGGCGTTGTTTTGTATGACCTGGAGTTTGTCAAGGTTGCTTTGGTTAGTACCTTGGTACAGTGCATTGCAATAGTCCAGTTTGCATGACCAGGGTCCTAGCAAGGATAGTACAGTTCTGAGTGGAAAGAAAAGGGCGGCATGCTGTGATCAGCTTGCAGGTGTAAGCAGCGGCGGCAGCAACTGCATTCGTTTGTCTATGGAGGGAAAGTTTGGCGTCAAGGCAGATTCCGAGAGTTTTTGTATCTTTAGAGACTTTTATGGAGTTTCCGTCGATATTAAAGGAGCTGAACATGGGGTTCAGCTTGTTAAGTCTTTGCTGAGAGCCTAGGATGAGGAGCTCTGTCTTATCGTCATTGAGACAGAGCTCATGTTGGGCCATCCATGTTTGAATGACAAGGTATATGTCATTTAGAGATTTCGAGTCTACCGTGTAATCGCCCGTGATGGGGATGAGTATCTGGGTGTCATCAGCATAATTAGTGTAGGTGACATCCAGATAGTCCAACACATCGAACAGGGGTTTAGTGAAAACATTGTAGAGGGTGGGGGATACGCACGATCCTTGAGGGACCCCACGAAGGACTGGCGCCGGGTCAGCAGAGGAGGTTGGGGAGAATACCCTCATCTGTCTGTTATCCAGGAAGGATTGAATCCAGTTAGTGGCCTTGCCAGAGAAGTGGGCTGCCGTTTTCAGGTGGTGACAGAGGATTTGGTGGTTGACCAAATCGAAGGCAGCAGATAAGTCTAATAGTAATAGCAGGGCTAGTTTACCTTTATCTTTAAGGTCCTCGATTTGGGTTTAAGATAAAGGACGGCTGTCTCCGTACCGTGCTTGGGTCTGAAGCCGGATTGTCTCGTGCCTATTAGATTATTAGTTTCCAGGTAGTTCTGTCTCTAAAGATACGCTGCTCTATCCAGGTGTTTTAGCAAAAAAGGGGCCGTCGTGATGGGCCTGTAGTTGGTTGGGACCTCCGGATTTAAAGGCTTGGTGTTAGCCCGAGGACCTGTGGGGGTTACAATGCTTGGGGCTGGGCCTGCTTTTCAAGTTAGGCCTCTGTTACAAGGTCTGGTGGAGGCGCAGCATTTCTCACGAGGCGTGGCCTCCCTGTCCCTCTTTCTGGCTGAACTGGTCGCCAGGATACAGTCCTGGAAGGGTTGATGGGGAGGAGGGGGGGTGGACCCTCACCACTGTGTCCTCACCATTCAGCTTCCCCTTCCTCCCACACATCCTCCTCACCACCTCTTAGTCGCTGTTTCCGGGTTGCATCCTGCCAGGTGACCACCGCGGCCTGGTGTGCATCAGTAGTGCCCGCGGGGCTGGCGCTCAGGGCTCGGGCTCCTCCTCCGTGGGTGCTGCAGAGTGCAGGTCTCCGGTGGGGCTTCCACGCTCTGGGGATGGGTCGGAAGGCCCATGTCATCATTCGAAGTGGCAGCTTGTGCAATCCTGCAGGGCGCTCCCCTCCGTTCCCCCGCTCCGGTGTGCTGGTAAACGGTGGGGGCCCGGGTGTTGATCCTCTCGGCCCACGGGCCCGTGCGGCACCCCGCCCAAGGCTGATTGTGCTGGGACGGCGCCCTTCGGACGTGCTCTGCAGATGCGGGGGGAGGGAGGGGTGGAACCCCGACGCTTCGGGCCTCTCTAGGGTCCTCTGGGGGACCGGTGGAGCAGCGGGGCTAACTTCCTCCGGGGTCCCAGGCACGCACCGGGATCCGCACCGGGCGTCCTCCCGACAGTCCTCCCCAGGGCCGCTGTCCAGGTCTGCGCTGTGGTAGGTCCCTGGGCACACTCTCTCGTTGGGGCCAACTGCGCGGGGTGCAGGTCCTCTTTGCGCGGCACACAGTACTTCCGGCCGGGGACTGCAAAATGGCACTAGGTGCTGCGGTGCTGGCGGAGCGCGGGCCTTACACGTTCGACATGCTCCGCGCCTCCTAGTGGTTAGTACCACTTTTGAGTGATTTTCCATAGGCCTCATTATGAGGTCGGCGGTAATCCACCGGTGCAGCCAGCGGGTTGCCTCCGACCTCCAACACCATTCCTGCCGCCTGACATTCCAGTGCCACTGAGATATTTCGACCGGCGCCAGACTGAGATGTCAGGCGGCAGAACGGTAAGTCCCCATTCCCGTGGGAATGGGGACATGGAAGCATCAGCACCGTTGCTTATGATGCCAGGGGTTCTTTGAGACCATGCGTGCAGGGGCCGGTACTCCCGACAGGTGAGACCTGCCGGGAGATCCGGCCCCTGCAGGCATTCCCAGTCTGGCAGTCTGGAAAGGGTGCTGGTATATTGCGACCGGCACCCTTATTTCCAGACCGCCAACGAGGCCAATACCATGTTGGTCTTGTACCATTGAGTTTGTACTCATTGAAGGATTTATTCAAAGCATAAAGCTGGACCTATCTTATAGACAGGATAGGTAGGTAGAAAATCATAAAGCATTTCAATGACGTGACTATTTCTGCAAGTGGAATATCATGTTGATTTATCGACTTAAAATAGTTGATGGATTTCTTTGATGACAAATACATGTTTATAGATGGTGTTGATTACCTATAAAAGGCAGCAGACAAAGATCTCCAGACCTTGTATGATCATTCTAAGGCTACTGCAGCCTTGTGACTGATTTAACACACTAGGCCCCTGCTGTGAAGTACGGTAGCAGGCTGGGTCCCAGAGGTCTTTGCTTCACGTGATGCTATACTTCCATAGAGGTGTGCAGGAGGGCTTCACTAAGGTCAGCCACAACAGCATGCAGGCCAGGCACACTACAGACGTGATCTTTATAGTTCCATAAACCTATAGAATCAAATGGTCATCAGTACAATCACCTGGATGTGGCTGGTCAATTAGAGCCTCAACATACCTCCAAATGTCTGCAGAAGTGGGCAAGTTATCCACAACGTTTGGTATAATGTGCTGGTTGCATTCATGGAGATCCAGCCCCTGTACATTCTTTAGACTAGTATTTTGAGTACACTAGTAGCTGTCTGCAGATACAATTAGCCTGATTACTACTGGAGTTAAGAACTTGCGACTTTATTAAATAATGTACTGTATAATGAATTTGAGTACATGAAAATGAGATTCTGCATGCAGTGTCAAATGGGGACTGATTGAGGCAAAGTCTAGGCTGCCTTTGTTGTGCCAATGTCTCTTTATCCTGACTTAAATCTTCCTGGTTATTTTGCACATGAAAAGGGTAAAGAATGGCATTTTTGTTGTAGGAAGACATCCTTTGGCAGCTTGCTGGCCCAAGAGTCTCTAAGAGCAAACGGGAGGACTCTCTGAAAGCGCACATCTTTATTGGCCGTTACATGAAGCCATATTTTAAGGATAAAGCTACAGGATGTGTGAGTATTCCTGAGCAAGGTTGCACAGTAAGTCTTTATGGGTCAATTTTGTGTTGGTAATTAAAAATATGATTTCTTATTCCCATCTTGCCCTCTTGACATGTCTATTGCAGCCCATCATGTTTCACGTTCTTTATCATTACTAATGTTGCAAAGTCCACTCGGGTGAAAGTGGTTACACTGCTAATCTTTCTGGGAAATGGCGACAGCCCTTCTTGAAACTAAATGATTGCTTATTTTTATCATCTTCCTCTGTTGCACTCTTAAGGACATATAGGGGAAAAGAAGAATATTCTTTCAAACCCAGCTCATGCACGTTTGTGTTATCCTTTGGTGATCTGAGCTTCTTCTCAGCATCCTGCCCCTCTTCGTATCGACAATCTGCAGTTTACCGTGGGTTCTCCATGGTGGTTAATGGTTGACCATAATAAGTCCATGAAATGTAACATGTTTTTCCTCAGTGAACCCATGCCCCTCTCAACAAATTCGATTATTTTAGGCTACCAATGGGATGGTGCTGCGTGATGATTGCTAGTGGATAGGGTAGAAGGCGTGGTTGAAGGTTTTAAAGATGGTAAAGGCTTGTTGTTGAAAGAAGGTGGTGCTAAATTGGCCGCTGGAAGAACGGTCCTTGTAGTGTTGGCATGTATCTGTAGTGTATGGTGCATTGATGAAGTGTGGGTCACTATGCGGTGCAGAATAGTTTGGGTTCTTGTCATGTATTGTAACAAAGCTGGTGGGTGGAGGAATCATTCAGTTCAGAAACACAGATACATGGTGTCTTTAATATCTCATCAGGGCCCTCCTGCCAATCATGATACCAGAGAGAAGGCCGCCCAATGCATCAAGTCCTTCCAAGAGCTCCACATCGCAAAGTGTAAGTGTCAAGTGTTCTGTTCTGTTGTTAGACCACGTGCGTCCATTGTTTTTGTCGGAATCCCTGGTAAGAGCCTTCTCTGTGGTTGTTACACTATTGAATAGTTGGCCCAATCTTTGAATTTTTGTTTCCTATTATGTTCTATGACCCTCTCCCCATCTGTGTATTGCAGGGAAAACCAGGGAGAAGGACATGCTGAAAGATTCTGTTCTGAGCGACAGCTTACAGCGATTACTGCAGCCCAAATTGTTCAAGTAAGTCAGGAATGACATGTTTGCTCTTATGCATTATCTTCAATGATCCACAATGTACGCTGTGCATTCCTTTAAATATATAATGCATATATATATATATTTGGGGAATTTCAAGAAAGCAGAACAATTCATTAATAACAATACAAGGCCTAAAACCACAACATTCTCCTTCCAGCTATGCAGACCTAGCAAATCACATCAAGAGCAACAGTTAATAATCTACATGGAATGCCCATTGTTGTACCTCAGTCCGACGTATCTTTAAATCAAGTATATACATTCATTATGGTGAATTGAGATTCTTAAATATGTTGCCCCTCTTTTAAGCCTCGATTACTTGCAGCAGGTCTATCTATCACACAGTTAGTTTTTGTCTTCGCACTTTGCCCATACCGTATCACATTTTTGTCACCTGCATCTACTCAATGTAGGGATATTTCCTGCCCCAAAATGCTAAGATATCTCCTTTGCAATTTTGAAAAGCCATTGCTATAAAAGGTTTCTAATGTATGAAGCAATACATATTTCCAAATCCCACCTCCCAATCTCGAGCAGGATCCACTTGGATTTTGGCTCTACCAGTCTGCACAGGCCTGGGCTGACTTTTCTGCAACCTTGGCCAAGAAGGCATGTATTCTATGGCAGAGCTCGAGTATGGTAGAACATCTGCCCTCAAGCTGGTATCCTTGCAATAAACTTGGGTCTGACCGTTGTAAGGAAGGCATGGTATCAAAGTAAGACAGACACAAGTGATCACAGTTCAAGGGTGTTTATTAAACTGTAAAAATGGGTGAGATAAATGCCTAATCAAACCTAAATCTAAGATGGGAGCAAGCTACGGCCATCAAATAATAATAATAATAATACCGTCCAAGTGGAGTCTAGTAAAAAAAATGGCCTATTTTAAAAAAAAAACTATTGCCAATCCTTACTGCTATGCTACACAATAGTGTGGGATGATGTTCACAAGAAAAGAAAGAAGTGTTCACAAAATGATAAGTCAGGATGTTATGGCCGGGGTCTCTCTTCCCCATGTTTTTGTCAGGCTGAGAGTTATCCTGTGTCCGCGGAAGCTGCTGGACCCCCGACAATCCTCCTGAAATGTGATCCTCAGAACCCGATAATTCCCGGGTCTGTTAACTACACCCCAAAGGGAAAGGGGGAAGTGGATAACATAAGAAATACCAGGCTGGCGACGTTCTGACTAGCTGATGCGGAACCTGCAGTGAATACATAAGAACATACAGAATCCTCAAATTACTTTACTACCTTTAAATTATGAAAACTTTATATCCTTAACTAAAATGTAAATAATCATACCTGGTTCTTCTCTTTTAGGATCTTAGAGAAGATTGGAGTAATAGCTGATAAAAGTTTTCTACCTTTCTTTTGCTTTGAAAGTCTTGAAAATAACAGCAACTCCTTTGAGTATTGAACTCTTAAGAACCTTGACTCTTGCCTTTTAAACTGTTAAATGTTCCAGTTAGGAAGACTTAGATGAATACTGTTCTTCCTTCTTAATAAATAAAGTTCATAGTCTCTTGAAGAACTTGCAAACTTGCAAAAATGTACCTGCGCAAAACACGCGTTGAAGAAAACACGCGCCGGAGAAAAAACACGCGCTGAAGAAATCACGTAGCAGTCTTTTCTTACTCTCGCGTACATGTGCTATAAACACCCGCGCAATGTACACACGCGCTATAGAAATCACGTAGCTGTCTTTTCTCGCACTCGCTTACACGCGCTATGATTACACGCGCAAAAAACACACGCGCTATTAACACTAGTGCTGATTAAACGTGGAAGTCTTTTCTCGCGCTTGCGTACTCGCGCTATGATTACACGCGCAATGAACACGCGCGCTATGAACACTCGCGCTGGAACACACACGCTATAGAAATCACGTAGCAGTCTTTTCTCGCGCACGCGTACACACGCAATGAATTCACGCGCTGTAATTATCACGTAGCAGTCTTTTCTTGCGCTCGCGCACTCATGCTACGATCACTCGCGCAATGAACACACGTAACAGTCTAACGTTGGTCGCGCGCGTTTAAAAATTAAACGTTGAACTATAAACAGAGTAATATCAGTTCTTCTTTTGAATTTTCATTTACAATCTCCTAAAGTTTCTAATGAATCTGAGCAAAGATTTACATATCCAAATAAAGTCACTTAGCTTAAGAAGTTTTTCTTCTCCAAAAGAACTTCCAGAAACTCTCCTGTGAACCTGAATTCTTGTCCTGAACAACCCACCCTGCATAAGTAGCCGCTCGACTGCCAGGATTTGAAAGTTCAAATCCACTAGCCCAAGACTTCAGCAGGAGCAGCTACAAACACGTCCTCTCAGCTGGGGTTACGACGATGAAAGGCAGAGAGTGACAGTTTAGAACGTTCATTGTTGTTCTGCCGTTCTCTCTCGCCAATCAAGGCTTCTATTGTTAAACTCCATCTTGCCTTGGGCCAGAGCCAGGAATCTGTATAGAAAGGTCAAGGCCAAACCCACACAGAAATAAAGGGAAATAATTAAAGGGAACCTAACACTAATTAAAGGAAACCTGATGACAGTAATTTAAGGAAACCTGACAGTACCCCCCTTCTAATGCCCAGTCCCTGGGCCAATCCTATGTGGATTTTTAGCATGAAACTTAGCAACTAACCTAGGAGCATGTACATCAGAGGAATCTTCCTAGGTACGTTCCTCAGGTCCATATCCTTCCCAGTCAATCAAATATTTCAACCTTCCCCTCACTTTCCTGGAATCCAAAATGTTATTAACTACAAACTCCTCTGAAGAATCCTCCATAATCACAGGAGGGGGATGAGTTCTAAACCTGGTGCCTGGACTAACTGGTTTCAAAAGACTAACATGGAAAGTGGGGTGTACTTTCAACTACTTGGGTAACTTTAATCGTACTGCCACTGGATTTATGATTTTTTTCAACCTCAAATGGACCTAGAAATTGAGGACTACATTTATTCTTCCCCTTAATTCTTAAATGTCTGGTAGAAAGCCACACTAAGTTCCCTACCTCATACTTAGGACCAGCTTTCCTTCTCACATCCGCACACCTTTTATATCTAAATTTGCCCTTTCCGAGTACCCTTTTTGCTTTATCCAAATTATTCTTCATCAGCAACAAACGTTCTTCCACTCCAGGATTCCCTGAATCTTCCAAAACCTCAAAACTCAGAAAACGAGGATGAAAACCACGTCCCAAATAAAAAGGTGACATTGAAGTAGCATCCTTATCACAATTGTTGTAGGAAAACCCAGCCAACCACACCAAATCAACCCATTCCTCACTAGCTTGTAGATAACATCTTCAAAATTTCTCTAACTCCTGGTTGACTCTCTCAACTTGTCCATTAGCCTCTGGATGATACCCTGAAGTTAAACTAACCTCCACCCCAAATTTTTTACAGAAGGCCCTCCAAAATTTTGAGATAATTTGAGACCCCCTGTCTGAGATAACTTTACAAGGAAGACCATGCAACCTAACCACTCCTTGCAAGAATTTATGAGCCAGTTTTTCAGCAGTAACCTCTCCCTCCATCGGCAAGAAATGCGCTTCTTTAGTAAGAAGATCCACCACAACTAAAATAGTTGTACAACCTTCATCCAGGGGAAGCTCACTGATGAAATCCATAGAAATCGTGTGCCACGGTCGAGGAGGAACAGGTAACGGCTCTAATAAACCATGCGGCTTCCCAACTTGACTTTTTGCCTGCGCACAGAATGCACACGTCTTGACAAAGTTCAAAGTATCTTGACAAACCTTCTCCCACCAAAATTCTTTACGAGCTAATTCCAGTCCTGAATCCTGGATGTCCAGACAACATCGATTCATGGCAATTCTTCAAGATCTTTTCTCAACTGTGGGCAAATAAAGCCTATTATCAAAAAAAGGAAGACCCTCCTTTAAACTCCTAGCTTGATCCAATTTCACCCACTCATCCATCTTCTGTAATGACATAGATTGACAAACTTCATTCAACACATCCATACCTTTAAAAATTCCAGCTAACAGAAAGCGTTCAGGAGCAATAAGCGGATCTGGTTCTTGAACCTCTTTCACCCACTTCCAGGAAATTGACGGGATAGGGCGTCTGCTTTTCGGTTTAAACTTCCGGGTTTAAAAGTCACTACAAAATCATAGTCTGCAAAAAATAAGGACCAACGAAGTTGTCATGGTGACAAAGTTTTAGCAGACTTCAAAAACAATACATTTCTATGATCCATAAGTACCGTAACCGTGTGCCTGGCCCCTTTAAGAAAATGTCTCCATTCTTCAAAAGCGGACTTGATAGCTAACAGTTCTCTATCTGAAATCGTATAATTCATTTCTGCCGTAGAAAACTTTCTAGAAAAAAAAGCTACTGGGTGTAACTGACCAGTTTTTTCATGTCTCTGTGAAACGCACCGCCACCATTGCTAGATTGGAAGCGTCCGCTTCCACAAAGAAAGGTTTAGAAACATCTGGATGTATCAAAATTGGACTGGTTGTAAATTTCTTCTTTAATTCTTGAAAGGCTTTTTCAGCTTCAAGGTCCCATTCACATTTTACTCCCTTTTTTAGCAGTCTGGTTATAGGAGCAACTAATCGTGAAAATCCTTCTATAAATCTTCTATAGAAATGTGCAAAGCCTAAGAATCTCTGTATATCTTTAACCTTTGTAGGGGCCGGCCACTCCTGAACTGCTTATATCTTCTTAGGATTCATTTCCAAACCTTTTGGCGAAACTATAAAACCCAAGAATTCCACTGAATCTGCATGAAATTGGCTTTTTTCCAACTTGGCAAACAAATGATTTTCACGTAGTTTTTGCAAAACCAGACGAACATGTCTCTGATGTTGATCCAAATCAGAAGAAAAAATCAAAATGTCGTCTATATAGACAACTACAAAAATATCCAAGAATTCTCTAAAAACGTTGTCAATGAAATATTGGAAAGCCGCTAGAGCGTTGCATAGTCCGAATGGCATCACCTGATATTCATATAGTCCAAACCTGGTCTTAAACGCTGTTTTCCATTCATCTCCTTCTTGCACACGCACTAGATGGTAAGCTCCCCTCAAATCTAATTTAGTAAAAATGGTGGCTCCCTGAATTTGATTAAGCATTTCTGAGATGAGAGGAAGAGGATACCGGTTCTTAACTGTGACCCTATTAACTGCTCGATAATCTATGCACGTTCGGAGGGTTCCATCTGGTTTAGGCACAAAAAATAAAGGTGACGCTGCAGGAGACTGAGAATGACGAATAAAACCTTTTGCCAAATTCTCAGTTAAAGGATAGTTCCGGGACTTTTTTTTTATTGTCCCTACGGTTCGGCCATGTGTTTTTAAGCATAACTCGGTAGATCGTAGAAAACTTTCCTATGGACCTTACCCGACTTTTCGTCCAATAACGCACTCGAAATCAGCCGCCATTTTCTGATAATCCTATCATTTCCCCCCATCGCCCTGGCTTACCTGCTTTTGCGGCACTAAATCAAATCCCCCGCCCCTGAAACAGACTTTATCAAAACATTCATATTCCCCGCCTCTATCCGTGACGTGACTGTGCTGCGTAGGCAAACGCGCCCAGGCGTCTTCTACGCGACTCCACACAGAACCCGGAAACCAACACAGATCAGCTCACAACACAGCGCGCCACAATTCGCAATATGAAACTGTACTTTTAAATCAAACCGCAAGATTGTAAATTTGGTAAAGTACATTTATTTGACATCAAATGTTTAGAGAATATTCAGCGATTTTCATTTTTATTTGCTCACGTTCCAAAAAGTTCGTTTTGAGGCACGCGATGTTCCTTTGCTGTACACAGGGTCTTAGATCATCTCACAATACAGCGCCACAATTCGGAATATGAAACTGTGGTTTAAAAGCAAACTGCAAGATTGTACATTTGGCAAAGTACATTTATTGGACATCAAATGTTTAGAGAATATTCAGCGATTTTCATTTTTTTTTGCTCTCGATCCAAAATAGTTTGTCTTGAGGCAAGCGATGTTCGTGTGCAGTACACAGGGTGTTGGTTTACGATAAAATAAGCTCTTCGGTCGCACTGATAATCGCATGGCTGTTCCAACAACGAGGCACTAGGCCACCACAACGGTCTGTATGTTGCATCTAGCCGTTAGTACCGCGTAAGGGCATACTTGTACTTGGCGATCGTCCCATAAAATGGTCAGGGTGGTAACGTTGTTCACGCGGAGAAGCAACTGGCGGTTATAAAAGCCATCCGCCGGTGTCTGGTACTCGTGACACAGACAATAATGGGTGAAGTACCTGTTTGAAAAACATAAAAAATGAAATTAGTCTCACCATCAGATCTTTATTAAAATTATTCATTTTATATATTCGGTCGGTAAATTATTTCATAGCTAGGACAGTGCAACTGGGTTTTAAACGTCAAGGGGGGGCTGTAGGATACTGAGACAGTCCCCCAGTGCAGGGGTTGACAGGGAGTGCAGGTGGAGAGTGGAAGGGCCCAGGACCGAGATCGCAGACAGTGGAACAGTTGTAGCAGGGGAGAGGGAGAGAGAAAGCAGAAGCAAAGAGGAAGGTTTTGAGGTGCTTCCGTAAAAGGAGACGGTTCTCCCCAAGATAGTGCGCGGTACAAAACAATATGCCACTGTGAAGAGGTGCCGGAAGCGGCCTTGGGAAAAGCCACCGATTCGCACACATCGGTCGAACTCGGCGGTCCTGACAGGAGCGGAACTGGCCCCGCCGAACGCTACGGTGGGGTTAGCTACTCACCTTACTGGAGTCGCCGACCCGGACTGGGAAGGGGGCGGGAACCTTGTCAGGATGCAGACCGCGGCCCCCGGCCGAGGAGGAGCAAGAATCCCGACATCAGAGGTCACCCCTATGTGCCCAAGTCCCGGCGCCGCATGGATGCCGCCGATGGAAGCACTTCAGGAGCAGTCTCCATGCTGCAGGGGCAGGCAAAACGGACGGCAGGGAAACCCGGTTTTAAGGGGGGCGGGGCCAATCCTTCCCAACCAATAACAAACGAGCTAGGCAAGACGTCTGCTCATTGGTGGGGATTTGAACCAAGGGAAGTATATAAAGGCCCGCCTTTTCTAAACAAGGCTGTCTGTTATTTTCACAGGACACCGAGGAGCAAGCAGGCAACCCCGAGTGGTGGGCCTACCCAGATAACCCGAGTTAGAGGACCACAGCCTTATCACAAGGGCGAGTGGGGAAGGAAAAACCCCACGGTGAAGCAACCGCCAGAACTTTCAGTTTGTTGTTTATGTACCACACCTCAGTTATTGTCTTTTCCCGGATCATCCATACGGCAACAATAAAGATTATTGCAAAACGAGCATAGTCTCCTGTCCATAATTGTTACACTGGCGACGAAGGTGGGATATCGACGGCGCGATGGAGGCATTGATAAAAACGCTGTCGGAAGGACAGCAGCAACTGCAGCAGTTGGTTCAGATACAAAACCAACAAGCAGCTGCCGACCGCCAAGCCTTCCAGCAGGCATTGCAGGTACAAAGCACGGTGCAAACTACTGCACAGGACAAACATCATGACACTATATCGAAGCTAACCGAGCTGGTGGCTAGCTCTAGGACACAACCAATGGTCCCATCCGCATTACTACAGAAGTACAAAGACGGCGAGGACCCTGCCTTCTTCTTTACAAGCTTCGAAAGAATAGCCAGGAACGCACAGTGGCCCCCCGAACGATGGGGACAATATGTCGCCCCCTTGTTGTCAGGTGTCATGCAAGGAGCCTACCAGGCGGCAAACCCCACCGGGAATACTCCCTATGGTGAAATAAAGGCGGCTGTACTGGATCGTCTTGGCCTTGATGAAGAGGCCTATCGAATCCAACTAAGGGACACCAAGTTACGACCTGGGGAAAATCCACGGCAGCTGTATTATCGAATAAAAGACCTGGTGGAAAAATGGCTGTCAACTCCGACGGTCGTAACTCAACCGATACTTGAAAAGATTATCCTTGAGCAGGTCATAGAAGCCCTACCAGGACAAATGCAGAGGTGGGTGAGGCAACATCACAGACCCTCCCTAACTGAAGCGGTGGACATTGCCTCTGCATATCAAAAAGCTGGGTACCACAGGTTTCCCCCCACAGGGATAACAGCCCGCATAGCAGTACCAACGACTGATGCCCCGCTGACCAAAGGGGTCAGACCACAACAGTTGAGATGGAGACAACCCGAGGAGGCGGTTCGGAGGCCAGACGAGAAGAGGTCGGGAATTGAAGACAAGTCCGCTGGGACCAGTCCGGGATATCGGCAACCGCAGTGCTTTGAGTGCAACGAATGGGGCCACATAGCCCGGTTCTGTCCCAGGAAAAGATCCGCTGAACCAATGGATATCGGGTACCTGCACGCGCTACAAGAAGAGAGCATAGCCGGTCCTTACATCGTGGACATACGAGTGGACGGCAGACCCACACGCGGTCTACTTGACAGCGGCAGCCGGCAAACCGCCATATCACCTAATGTAAGTAGCAAACCCAACTTACTTAACGTGTCCGTACCTATTAAATGTATTCATGGAGATATAAAACTTTATCCGATGAAAAATGTGGCTATCGAAATTAATGGGGAGTTGTCACCCGTGAGGGCTGCCGTCCTACCTTCTCTGCCTGCCCCGGTAGTCATAGGGACTGATTTACCTAACTTTGACCAGGCACTGATGATGGAGGGGAGAAGGGAAGTATGTCCCGAGTCAGAACCGGGAAGGGGCATGCCTAGTCCAAGAACCCTCAATAAAAAGAGACGAAACCGTATGGACTGGTGTCAGGCTTGTTATACGACTAGAGCAATCGACTGGAGACTAGAGGATAATGAAGATAGCATCAGGACAGAAACCCTAACGGACAACACCCTCAAGGTAGCCCGGGAGAGGGCTACACAGGAAGGGGATCCGGATCTTTCCAGGGGACCAGGATTTGTGCTTCATCAGGGTCTACTGTACCGAAGATACAAGACAGATGATGGGACTGTTAAGGAACAGTTGGTTTTACCCAAGAAACAACGCCCCATAGTGCTGCAATTAGCCCACAACCATCCTTGTGGAGGCCACATGGCTTCGCTGAAAACACAGCAAAATATACTCAAACGGTTTTATTGGCCGGGAATTTATGGCGAGGTGGCTCAGTTCTGCAAAAGATGCCCTACCTGTCAGCTAACGAGCGGAGTAAAACCAGCCAAAGCTCCTCTACAAAAAATGCCCCTTATAACAGTACCATTCCAGAGGATCGGCATGGACATTGTCGGTCCATTAGAACCAGCCAGTCGAGGGTATAAATACATGCTGGTCATAGTCGACTACGCTACACGTTATCCTGAAGCATTTCCCCTTAAAGGGACGTCAGCCAGACAACTATGTGATCAACTCATACCCTTCTTTGCCCGAGTTGGCTTACCCTCAGAAATCATCACTGACCAAGGGACGAATTTCATGTCGACTTTACTGCGACAAGTGTGTGAACGCCTACACATCAAGCAGCTAAGAACATCCGTGTATCATCCCCAAACCGACGGCTTAGTCGAAAGATATAACAAAACGATAAAGAAAATGTTGAAAAGGGTGACAGGACCAGGTGCCCAGAACTGGGATAGGGCGATACCTCTTGTTCTGATGGTCCTTCGAGACACACCCCAATCCTCCACGGGGTTTTCCCCCTTCGAACTCCTGTTCGGGAGACAACCCCGAACTATCCTAGACCTGGTTAAGGAAGAATGGGAATCCTCCGAAGAAACGACCCTAACCGAATATACCGAGGAACTGAAGGAACACTTAAGCGCACTGCGTGCTTTGGCGGAAGCCAACCTTTCTCATGCCCAGAACATACAAGAGAAAAACTACAATAAAGGGAGCAGAATGAGAAGGTTCAGCCCAGGAGACAAGGTACTCGTTCTCTTACCTACCAGCGCCAACAAATTACTGGCCAGATGGAAAGGCCCGTACGAGATCACGGATGTTCTCAGTCCCGTGACCTATAGGGTGCACCAACCTGACCGAACCAACCCGGATCAAATATACCACATTAACTTGTTGAAGGAGTGGAATGAACCCCGGGTATCAGCACTAGGAACCATCGGAGACATAGAAACATTGGAAACCGCGAACCCAGACCCCGGTTCGCTGGACCGCGTCCAGTGGGGGAACGCCCTATCGCCACACATGAGAAGGGAGCTGATGCATAGGCTACTACCCTACAGAGAATCCTTTTCCACCCTACCAGGGAGAACCAATTTACTTGAGCATGAGATAAAAACAGAGCCCGGACAAGTAGTACGGCTCAGACCCTACCGGATACCCGAAGCCCGGAGACAAATCATAAACACGGAGGTGGATGAAATGTTGCAACTAGACATCATTGAGCCTTCAGTCAGCGCTTGGTCGTCGCCCATCGTTCTGGTCCCTAAACCTGATGGCTCAATCCGCTTCTGCATGGACTACAGGCAGCTGAACAGCGTGTCCAGTTACGAAGCATACCCAATGCCACGGATGGACGAGTTGTTAGAGGGACTCGGGGCTGCCCGGTACCTGAGTACGCTAGACCTAACAAAGGGATACTGGCAGATCCCTTTGCGACCCAAGGATAAAGAAAAAACCGCCTTTTCCACACCAAGGGGACTGTATCAGTTTAAGGTTCTTCCTTTTGGCCTACATGGGGCACCAGCCACCTTCCAAAAACTTATGGACATCATCCTAAGACCGCATGAGGGATATGCAGCGGCCTACCTTGACGATATCATCGTATACAGCAAAACCTGGGAGGATCATCTGAACCATTTGGAAAAGGTGGTAGCCGACCTACACGTAGCCGGCCTTCACATCAATCCCAGTAAGACCACGATGGGAACTCACGAAACAAAGTACCTCGGCCACATGGTCGGGGGTGGAATGCTGAAACCACAGATGTCCAAAACTGAGGCCATTCATCGCATCCCAACACCTGTGAACAGGAAGCAAATACGGGCTTTTCTGGGGCTCGTTGGTTATTATAGGAGGTTTATTCCCGATTTCTCTGCCATAGCCGCGCCACTCACCGATGCGCTAAGACTCAAAGGGAACCCAAACCTGACCAATAACAAAGACGCCCTAAAGGCCATAGACCTGCTAAAGGAGAGGATCACATCTGATCCGGTATTATGTTGTCCCGACTTTCAGAAGCAGTTCTTCCTCCAGACCGATGCCTCGGACCAGGGCTTGGGCGCAGTCCTGTCTCAGGAACAAGAATCGGAACTGCGGCCCATTTGCTTCATCAGCCGTAAATTGCTACCACATGAGTCGGCGTACTCCACGATTGAGAAAGAATGCCTGGCCATAAAATGGGCGATTGAATCCCTCAAGTACTATCTGGTTGGTCGTCGGTTCACGTTGTTCTCGGACCATGCCCCTCTCCAATGGCTTGCCCGACACAAGGATACCAACCAGAGGGTTCTTCGCTGGTTCCTCTCCCTACAACCCTTTGACTTTCTGACTCTGCATAGGCCAGGCAGATTTCAGCTGGTGGCGGACTACCTGTCCAGATGCTCCCACTGGCCCGATCGGCCAGATCCCGGGGTGAGTATGTGTGAAGAGGTGCCGGAAGCGGCCTTGGGAAAAGCCACCGATTCGCACACATCGGTCGAACTCGGCGGTCCTGACAGGAGCGGAACTGGCCCCGCCGAACGCTACGGTGGGGTTAGCTACTCACCTTACTGGAGTCGCCGACCCGGACTGGGAAGGGGGCGGGAACCTTGTCAGGATGCAGACCGCGGCCCCCGGCCGAGGAGGAGCAAGAATCCCGACATCAGAGGTCACCCCTATGTGCCCAAGTCCCGGCGCCGCATGGATGCCGCCGATGGAAGCACTTCAGGAGCAGTCTCCATGCTGCAGGGGCAGGCAAAACGGACGGCAGGGAAACCCGGTTTTAAGGGGGGCGGGGCCAATCCTTCCCAACCAATAACAAACGAGCTAGGCAAGACGTCTGCTCATTGGTGGGGATTTGAACCAAGGGAAGTATATAAAGGCCCGCCTTTTCTAAACAAGGCTGTCTGTTATTTTCACAGGACACCGAGGAGCAAGCAGGCAACCCCGAGTGGTGGGCCTACCCAGATAACCCGAGTTAGAGGACCACAGCCTTATCACAAGGGCGAGTGGGGAAGGAAAAACCCCACGGTGAAGCAACCGCCAGAACTTTCAGTTTGTTGTTTATGTACCACACCTCAGTTATTGTCTTTTCCCGGATCATCCATACGGCAATAATAAAGATTATTGCAAAACGAGCATAGTCTCCTGTCCATAATTGTTACAGCCACATAGAACGAACAAGTCCAACTTAACCCGTCTTTAAAGCTACTGTATAGTAATTAAATTGCGGTATAAACTCATCTAAAGAGTTACTTACATTATATTTGCATTTTCCATTGTGTCTGTGCGTAGGGCAGCCCCGAAATACCACTCCTTCTATGCAGACGTTATTTCTTCTAATGAACGAACATGAAATGGCTTTCGTTTCTGAAATTATATTCATTATCGTTTCTTACGTGGTCCCGGCCTGTCAAGGTCAAATAACAATAGAACCTTATACCATTCTGGCACCCTAGAAAAAATCAAAGCAGCTGACCTTCACTTTGAACGAGCACACATTCCTAGTTAGCTACATTCAGTGTAAGGCCGTCTCACAGGACTTGAAATTTACACTCCATCTTTGCATTTTGTCTGCGTGCTTTGCAGCCCCACAGAACCATAAATACGGAGACATTCTATATTTTTGAAAAATGATTTATATTACTGTTTGGTTTAATTTAATGCGCAAATGAACAAGGGTGGAGAGACACATTGCATGTACACTGAGCAATCACTTTTATTTACACAATACATAGCTACACATATTCAATGGGCCTGCAACATGAGGAGACTCCAGAGCAAAGTCACAGGTGACACCCGGGTGGTTCGCACTACTGCACGGTGAAGGGAGGGGCAAGGGTGGAGAGACACATTGCATGTACACTGAGCAATCACTTTTATTTACACAATACATAGCTACACATATTCAATGGGCCTGTGACATGAGGAGACTCGAGAGAACAGACAATCAAATTACAATCATTTAAACCGTGATGTGTATTTCTCAATGATTTCTTCTTTAGGTGGACATGGAACAGAGGCAATGTTGGGTGGCAATGCAGTTGTCCCCTGCACAGGTTCGTTCACAACTCCATTTATGTGCCTATCTAGGACGTCAACAATCAATAAACTCATATTGCATATCCTCAAACACTGGTTTGATCACCCATTGTTTACTTCTTTTAGTGAAGGCCTTATTGTAGCGAAGCGTCCCTAAAGTTCCGGTCGTCCTACTTTGTTGACGGCCAACATTATGGCTATGTGCCAAGACCGCTAAAAGAGTCAGATTTATCATGCCCTCCATGCCAAAATGCAATCGTTTTGGCCTGTACTTTAGGCACATATTGTGGAACACCTCCAAATCTCCTGTGTGGCAGAATTCCGTGAGTCCCCTCAAAGCTTTTGTTATAGTTTTATCAAATACAATCTTTTCAATTGCTTTGTGAGTGGGTGATGAAGGAATCAACCACTTCTTCTTCCGTGCCTCCTCTGTGGACAAATGGCCATGTTCACAATTGTGGAAATGTTGGTTCGTGTTCCATCGGTGAACGTTTGTACAGTGTGGCATTACTGACCGCCATTTTTCCAGTAGAATTTCCAACGACCCTCCACATGTTTTTGAGCTCCACCAAAGATGGTTGCTGATTGACTTGGACCACTGTGAAATACCTTGCAATTCTTTTTTTTTACCTGCAGCCGACAATTTTTTATTGATTGATTTTGCAAGATGCCAAACGTCAAATTGGTGATTTATATTTTTGTACTGTTCTCTCATTGTCTTGGCAATTGAAACGTGTCTGTCCGTGGCTATCAGGTCGATCACCATTCCCCGCGATTGTAGTTCTTGCAATGATGCTACAAAGCCAACTTTCTCCATGGCCACTGAGGATGTACTTTGTGACACCTGCACGACCACCGAACTCACAATTTTCTTACTTTCCATGTCCTGAAAGTGGTAGGTGCAGTACTTGGCTGAAAATCCTGGGCTGTCGCACTGTCCATCACCGGCTAGCCTGAACCGTTTGCCCGCGAATGTACTATCAATAGACATTTTTTCCATTCTCCAAGCTTCGCTAATGGCTGGAAATAGATAATCGGTTTGGTATTTGTAGAACTGAGTTTTCGCAATGAAATGGATTCCCACAAACTGAAGGAAAGACTCTAATTTTTTAAAACTTGAACCACTAAAAAGTGCAGCCGCTGCACAAAGTAGATTGCCTGCTGGCAGTTGTCCCAGCATAGGTTGTGCAGACCATGTGAACGGATGATGTTTTGTACAGGTGGCATGTATTTTAAGGTTAGTGCCTCGAATTGCACGAGTCACATTAATCAATGGCTCCCCACATACTTCCCCACCAACCGAATGCCCACATTTCATCCGAATAATAAGATCAATCAAACAACTATCGAATACAATGAATTTGGCCTCTTTCCTTATACTGTCACTCTGCATCCCAGTTGGTTCGGCCTGTAACGTTGAGGACATGTCACTCACATGAAAGGTAGAATCTCTGATATCGTCTTCCGCTATGTTCAGTGATATTGATGGTGTTTCATTGTCGTCCACTTCATTCTCTTCCATTGCAACATCTGTTCCTTCTCCGGCGATGGGTGAATAAAACAATTTCTTCAACTTTCTCGCGGTCTTAGTTTTTGCGGGTGTGGATTCTGTGAATTGATCTCCGACTGCATCCGAACTACCAGGAGGACATTCACTATCAATGGCTGGTGGTGGTATAGCTCCGTTGTCAATCACTTCATATTCTTCCCATTGGCACGATGCATCTCCAGTCTCAAGTCCCTGCCAAAAGGTTTGACAAGCAACATCTCTCGTTCGCTTCACTGTCTGTGTAGATCTAGTTCGTACACCCACTCGCAACTAGAGGACAGATTGGAAAAGGGATGTTCAGTTTAAACACAACTTACAGTATTGAACTATTAACAGTGAAAAACAACATAATATAGTGACCAGGACACTAACCTTCTTTTGCTTTCTTTTCTTTGAAACTTTCTTGCCTCAAACTTCAACATCAGGACGCTGTTGCTCCGACTCGTGTGTGCATGTCTCCACTTCCTCTTGCGCTGCAACGACTATGTTTTCCTGATAAGCACATCCATCACGCACTGACGCTCCATCGACTCCCTGAAACATAGAACTTTCATTAGTATGTATAATAATATCGAAAACACAAAATGTACTTGGGGACCAATACCCACGTACATCTCAATAGCAAAACACGAATGAACGCTTTGTGTAGAACATTCAAACAACAATTATTCACGCATTGTTGATCTAGTTAGATGGAACTGTCAAGATCCATACCTCGGGCTCCTCATAGACTTCCATTGATGATATTATTGAAGATGATGCTTCAGTGACTCCCTGAAACACAGTAATTGCATTAGTATGGTTTTCTATTTTGACAAAAAGAACAGAAACTTTGTGCAGGCGTGAACGGCTCATCTAAATAGACCTGCACAAATGATCAGTTGTCTAAAATAAATAATGGATATGTAAATATGATTCGATTTGCTCGATCGTTGGAAGTGTCACCACCCAGAGATCTGCATCAACTACTAGGGGTGATGTTCTTGTAGAAGAAGCTCCGTCATCTCCCTGAAACATAGTACTTGCGTTAATAAAGAAGGAAGTATAGCGGATGTAATCACGTCATATGATTTCGCTTGATTGAACTGTCAGTATCCATACCTCGAAATGCATAAGAACATCAAGGGACGATGTAACTGCGGTGCACACTTCTGCAAGCTGTTGCGCCGACCCGTAACTGCACGCTCCCCCTTCTTCTTGGACTAATGCTCCATCGACTCCCTGAAACATAGGACTTTCATTAGTAATGAACACAATATTGAAAAAAGAAGACACATAGGAGGGCGACGACAGAAGGACATATCAATGGCTAAAAACGAAAGAAACATTGTGTGTAACAATCACGCTACAAGAATGCAAGATCTGATGATCTCCATCGATGGAACTGTCCGGAAACGTACCTCGAGCATCTGAGTGACATCAACGGTAGTCGTCAATACGTTGGACTCCTCAGCATCTCCCTGAAAGACAGTACTTGAATTATTTTGGATAACAATAATTATAACTGAAAACAAAGACTAGAGGACGAGTACAAGGGTGTACCATTAGGTAAAATAATTACACGATAAATTAAAACTATTGATTTACATGCCTAAAACAAGTCAGTGGCAGAATAGCCAAGTAAGATTACCCGATAGGCGCTTGAAGTGGCTGATGACTGCAATAACGACACGGATGGAGAATCTTCCGCCTTCATATTGAGTGGATACATAAATGGGGAAATTATTGTTAGCTAATGCTACACACTACCGCAAGGCCGAGAGATAAATACGTAAACTTGACTCACCAGTGGAGGGATGTGGACGAATAGAGTGGGAATAGCGGTTGAGAGCAATTTTCGCCTCGCTCGCGGTGTGTTCTTCTTTATTAGCAATGATGTGGAGTACATGTCAGAGGTAAAGTGCCTGCTGCAGATGCGGTATCGATCACCCCTCTTGTCCGCAAAGACTTCCAGGACTCTACTTTCAAGCTCAGAGGGTGGATATCCGCAATATCGGACCCATTCTCTTATCTGATCTATTGTCTTAGGGAAAACATGCATTAAAGTACCTTCAGATTTATTATGGGTCTTCGAAGGGCAACCGTCAATGGAACAGGCAGGCATTGTAGAAAGTTCTGAAAAGTAAAGATCAACAATTCTGTATGAATATCAATGTGTTAAAAAATTAAATGACACATAAAAGGTTCAATGCAAGGTATGTTTTGGTTCTTGGAACTATACACGTTATTCACATGCGGATAAGTATTTGAATAACTTTAAAAAAATAGAAAAATAATTTGACTAAACTCAGAACATGTGACTAGTTCCTTGCATGTACTGTCTTGAACGAAAAGAAATTGGACGCAAAATGAGTATGGTACATGGCCTTACCTTGACGAGCAAACAGTTAGATGCAGGGATCAGAGTAGTTTCTTGTCGTAGAACAGGGAGCAGTTCACAGGTTGCAAACTGACGAGTTTCCTCGAAGTGGTCACAGAAGTTCACAGAGACGAAGAGCAGATAACCAGCACCTTCACGGGTTGACTAGCAAAGTGCAAAGAAGTTCTCATTAGAAATATGAAGTGGGTTATAAAGAATTCGAAACAGGGGTGTGTTTGTGAATGAATGACGTGTATATGTCGTGGCATTATGCGGTTTGCAGGGGGCCGTCCAGCGTGAGGGGGGATGCTTGGCAGGAGACACGGGGTCTGGCGGTAGACATGGGAACAACAACCCATGCTCTATAGACCACTTTGAAGTGTACATGGTCTTTGGCACCTCTTGGCCTTTATCGCTCCCTGACAGCTCCACTTGCCAGCACAAGTACCCCGGTGCGAACTGCCTTTGATAGGGCGGGGGGGTGGATTGGGGCGGTGGTCGTGCAGACAAGACACAGGAAGACTCGTGAATGGAGACACACTTATGTGGATTGCAGGGGGCCGTCCAGCGTGAGGGGGGATGCTTG
Organism: Ambystoma mexicanum; assembly: GCF_040938575.1. Classification (NCBI taxonomy): domain Eukaryota; kingdom Metazoa; phylum Chordata; class Amphibia; order Caudata; family Ambystomatidae; genus Ambystoma; species Ambystoma mexicanum. The sequence goes on along the minus strand of NC_090929.1, from coordinate 174,218,223 downwards.
GCAGGAGACACGGGGTCTGGCGGTAGACATGGGAACAAGAACCCATGCTCTATAGACCACTTTGAAGTGTACATGGTCTTTGGCACCTCTTGGCCTTTATCGCTCCCTGACAGCTCCACTTGCCAGCACAAGTACCCCGGTGCGAACTGCCTTTGATAGGGCGGGGGGGTGGATTGGGGCGGTGGTCGTGCAGACAAGACACAGGAAGACTCGTGAATGGAGACACACTTATGTGGATTGCAGGGGGCCGTCCAGCGTGAGGGGGGATGCTTGGCAGGAGACACGGGGTCTGGCGGTAGACATGGGAACAACAGCCCATGCTCTATAGACCACTTTGAAGTGTACATGGTCTTTGGCACCTCTTGGCCTTTATCGCTCCCTGACAGCTCCACTTGCCAGCACAAGTACCCCGGTGCTAACTGCCTTTGATAGGGCGGGGGGTGGATTGGGGCGGTGGTCGTGCAGACAAGACTCGTTTGCCGCAGGGCCTCACCAAGGAGAGGCCATCTAACTGCATGTAAGAGGCAGGCTGCAGGATCTAGTACATGGAAGGCAGGGGGGTGAGTTTATAAATACCTCACCCTCCCAGGAGAATATATGGGTGCAGTTCACCCTGGAGACCCTGGATGCCTAGGCAGTTAGTCAGCAGCAGGCTGGCCTGTGGTGGCAAGGCGGCACGGGCCAGAGGGGGTCATCTCTGTACCCGGTGCCCAAAAGGATGATTTATTATGATCAACCATATTGATTATTTACCTATAACCATGTTTTGTATCAATAAAATCCAACGGCCTTCCTTTTATTGCCAACGCTTGAACAAAGTGGTGTGGTAAGTATTTTTGGGGTCGGAGGCAAGGCCGGGAGGCTTGATGCCAACCCGCAAAATAACATATGTATGTCTGCTGCATATGGGTTCAACGGTTATGTGGATTGAAGGTGGGCGGCCAGCGTGAGGGAGGATGCTGGCCGGAGACATGTGGTGTGACAAGACAAGGCACAGGAAGACTATTCAATGGAGACACACTAGATTCATTTAAAAAATCAAAACAACCATTGTTAAAATATATGTTGGGTTTTATTTTAGATCTTAATTTCAATTGAACATAAATAATAAACATTACACATTGTAAAGTTGCGGTTGCAGCACATCCAGGGAAAATCCGCGGTATTGTCCACTGTCGCTGGGGAAATGTTGTCTAATGGCAAGTACCGCACAGGCAGGTATTACTCTCCGAACGCGGTGTCCGAGCCTCCCGTGAAGCCACCAAGTGAAGCAACGATAGGCCACCAGCCTGTACCACCTGTGAAAATGAAACATGCAAACTGTATTAAAATGACAACTTTCTTATCACTGTCGATTCAGGAAAAAAATGTCATTCTGCTTTGAAAAGAATTCTATCTAGAAAATGCACAACATGGAACCAATTTACATGCATTTGAATGATGAGACGACCATGAAATAGTAGTGGCATCACTGACATCACAACCAGAGTATACTTACTCGTTACTCGGATTACGCGGACGAACAGTGCCGCAAAGTTCGTGCATAAGCACCATCATCATCCTCAACACGGTCCGTGAGAGGCAGGCTTCCCTGAACTCTGGCAGCTCGGTGATGCATTGCGGACTTGGCTCGCCTTCCGAAATGTAGGCCAAGCACCCGGAATTTTCACGGCAGCAGCAGTTCTCCTCCTCAGTTGGCATTAGCTCGCACCGATTGCACGTGCACCAGGTGGAGACGCCGTCCATGCGACATGGTCCAGGCTCTTCATCCGTTGACTGGTCCTCCCAACTGCCGTCCGAATCCCCATCGTTTTCGCGTGCTTGCCTTTCCAGTAGTTCTTCTTCGGTGTACTCGGGCTCGTACATATACGGCATTATTGTAGCCATTGTGTGGTAAAGAAAGTAAAATAATTTATAGCGGTGGTACTGGTATATGTTCACACGGGCTACAATCAATGAAGGTAGCTGACCAGAGCACAGAAACGAGTCACAGAATACTCAAAAAAACACAGAGAGAGTAATGGAATCGAAAATCTGCTGCTGTGTGTTGTGAAACGGTGTGTTTATACTTATTGAGGAAAGAGGCGTCCTGCCATTTCCATGGCGACACGTCATTAGCTGAGGCGCAGCGATTGTTGACACGAAACGTGCTTTGGCGTTGGGAAATGGGCGGTACGCGTCTGCTGATGTCAGGCTCAGGGGCGGGGGATTTGATTTAGTGCCGCAAAAGCAGGTGAGCCAGGGCGATGGGGGGAAATGATAGGATTATCAGAAAATGGCGGCTGATTTCGAGTGCGTTAATGGACGAAAAGTCGGGTAAGGTCCATAGGAAAGTTTTCTACGATCTACCGAGTTATGCTTAAAAACACATGGCCGAACCGTAGGGACAATAAAAAAAAAGTCCCGGAACTATCCTTTAAATATTCTTTTAGATAGTCATTTTCTTTCTCTGTGAGAGCATATACTCTACTACTAGGCAAAATTGCTCCTGGCTCTAACTCAATTTTACAATCGAAGGTTCTATGAGGTGGTAATTCTCCTGCTACATTCTCATCAAAAACATCCCAAAAATCTTGATAACATTATGGAAGTTGTCCAACAACTGCTCCAACATCATGACCTCCAACTCCAAACTCAGCCAAGAAACAAGATGCTGAATTTATCTGTTTAACTTCTCCCTCAATAGGCCTTCCCGAGAAACAATTCTCTTGGCAGAAATGAGATTGCATATCAATTGTTCCAGCACTCCAATCATTCCCAAAATCATCTTTAACAAAGGGGCATCAATCAACTCAAAAGATATCCTCTCACTGCGACCCCCTGTTAACTCCAGAATCAAAAAACTAGTTCTGTGAGTAATTGGACCTGAAGAAAGAGAAGTACCATCAACTGCTCTAACTTGCTCCACAACCTCCTTCTGAATAATATGGATTCCCAAAGATTTAGCAAGACCCCAATCCATGAAGTTCCCAGTGCTCCTGAATCTACCATAACTGGACCCTTTCCCTTAAATTCCGTCTCCAAAAGCAAGGATACATACATTGTGATATGAGGAACAGCAGTCTGCACGGTGTTGGCGATCTGCTGCACCTTGCCTGTTGAAGTAGAATTTCTTTTTGGTGTGAAAGGACAATTTCCTAAAAAATTTCCACTTCTTCCACAGTATAAACACAGATGGTTTTCTCTTCTCCTAGCCCTTTCTTCTTTAGTTAAAGGACCCTGGGCCTTTGAAGGTGAATCATTCATTTTCCTCTTCATATCCACTTTAGGTTTATCCACTTTGACTAGCGACTTAAAATCACTCTGACTATGACGCCGTTCTGCTCTTCTTTCACTCAAGCGAAAATATAATTGAATAGTTAAATCAATTAAAGCATCACAAGTAGAGGGCCGATCTACAATTCCTGATAAAGTATCATTTAACTCATCTCTAAGACCTCGATAAAACAACAAGGCCTGTTTATCCTCGGGCCACCTGCTTTCTAAAACCAGAGACTTAAATTGAGTAATGTAAGCAACTAAATCTTTATTGCCTTGTTTCAATTCTAAAAGCTCCCCATCCACCTCCAAAGATATCTGCCTTCTGTCAAACATTTTTCTGAAGGTTTCCAGGGAACTAGAATAATTTCTCAAAACTTCACTCCTTTGAGTCACCAACAACCCCGCCCAAGCAGAAGCCTCCCCCGAGAGATAAGACAACATGAAAGTTACCTTGGAAGCATTTGTAGGAAAAATATCAGGCCTACTCATGAAATGTAACTCACATTGAGTTAAGAACACCCTAACCTCTTAGAGTCTCCTTGATAACGTTCACGGGGCGCCAAGGGAACCGGCATTACTAAACTTCTAACTCCTTCACTAGCATGTGAGGGCCTTAATAAATGTGATAACCGGTCACCTTCCTCCCTTACTAACACAGGTGGAGAACCTGAACCCCCAGCCATCTCATCCTCTCTCCTTGCTCCCATCTGCTGAATTTGTGCCACTTTTCCATTTAAATCATCCACCTTTTGACTAAGTGAAGCATTCTCACTACGAGAAATCTTTAACTCTTCCCGTAACTCCCCGATCAAAGATCCTAAAGCCTCCATTGAGGTCTCATCGGGGATCATGACAGCTCAGGCGGACTAAGGTTAAAGGCCTTTCATTCTGTCAGGCTGAGAGTTATCCTGTGTCCGCGGAAGCTGCTGAACCCCCGACAATCCTCCTGAAATGTAATCCTCAGAACCCGATAATTCTCGGCTCTGTTAACTACACCCCAAAGGGAAAGGGGGAAGTGGATAACATAAGAAACACCAGGCTGGCAACGTACTGACTAGCTGATGCGGAACCTGCAGTGAATACATAAGAACATACAGAATCCTCAAATTACTTTACTACCTTTAAATTATGAAAACTTTATATCCTTAACTAAAATGTAAATAATCATACCTGGTTCTTCTCTTTTAGGATCTTAGAGAAGATTGGAGTAATAGCTGATAAAATCTTTCTACCTTTCTTTTGCTTTGAAAGTCTTGAAAATAACAGCAACTCCTTTGAGTATTGAACTCTTAAGAACCTTGACTCTTGCCTTTTAAACTGTTAAATGTTCCAGTTAAGAAGACTTAGATGAATCCTGTTCTTTCTTCTTAATAAATAATAATAAAGTAAAGTCCGTTGAAACCTTTTCTCGCACACGCGCACAAATGTACCCGCGCAAAACACGCGTTGAAGAAAACACGCGCCGGAGAAAAAACATGCGCTGAGGAACACACGTGCTAAGAAAACACGCGCTGAAGAAATCACGTAGCAGTCTTTTCTTACTCTCCCGTACATGCGCTATAAACACCCGCGCAATGTACACACGCGCTATAGAAATCACGTAGCTGTCTTTTCTCGCACTCGCTTACACGCGCTATGATTACACGCGCAAAAAACACACGCGCTATTAACACCAGCGCTGATTAAATCACGTAGAAGTCTTTTCTCTCGCTTGCGTACTCGCGCTATGATTACATGCACAATGAACACACGCGCTATGAACACTCACGCTGGAACACACGCACTATAGAAATCACGTAGCCGTCTTTTCTCGCGCACGCGTACACACGCAATGAATTCACGTGCTGTAGTTATCACGTAGCAGTCTTTTCTCGCGCTCGCGCGCTACGATCACACGCGCAATGAAGACACGTAACAGTCTAACGTTGCTCGCGCGCGTTTAAAAATTAAACGTTGAACTATAAACAGAGTAACATCAGTTCTTCTTTTGAATTTTCATTTACAATCTCATAAAGTTTCTAATGAATCTGAGCAAAGATTTACATATCCAAATAAAGTCACTTAGCTTAAGAATTTTTTCTTCTCCGAAAGAACTTCCAGAAACTCTCCTGTGAACCTGAATTCTTCTCCTGAACAACCCTGCATAAGTAGCCGCTCGACTGCCAGGATTTGAAAGTTCAAATCCACTAGGCCCAAGACTTCAGCAGGAGCAGCTACAAACACATCCTCTCAGCTGGGGTTACAACGATGAAAGGCAGAGAGTGACAGTTTAGAACGTTCATTTTTGTTCTGCAGTTCTCTCTAGCCAATCAAGGCTTCTATTGTTAAACTCCATCTTGCCTTGGGCCAGAGCCAGGAATCTGTATAGAAAGGTCAAGGCCAAACCCACACAGAAATAATGGGAAATAATTAAAGGGAACCTAACAGTAATTAAAGGAAACCTGATGACAGTAATTAAAGGAAACCTGACAGTTTTAAGCATGGGACAAGGTAGAATTCTTGAACACAGCACACTCCTGGGCTTCTACGTCACAAGTTTACAGTTTCTTTTCTCAATATCAGGACCTTCTGTGTCCAAGTCTCTTTCATGCAAAGTCTCTTGCTTCAGAGGGCCTGATATATCATAAACAACAACAAAAAATATTCCTTCTATTTATCTTCACGTCGGGCGATTACTCTTCACCCTTGGATCCCCCCCTGGAATCCTTTTCTCAACGTTAGCCTTCCTCAGTCGGGCTCAGACCAACCGCTCTCAACATTAGCCTCCCTCCGTCGGGCTCTGACCAACCACTCACTGTGGACATCCCTCAGTCAGGTTCACACGTGTCACAATGTTCACAAGCGTATTACTGCTCACCCTAATTTACAGGCATCCCTCAGTCGGGTTCACATTTGCTGAAATGTTTGCCTAGTTTTCTCACAATGCAGGATTCACTTCCCTTTTTGTTTTGTTTGGTTTTTTGTTTTGTTTGCATTTATATAGCGCTACGTACCCTCAGGCATCTGAGCGCTGCTTATTACCCACAGTGTGTGGTGCTTATTCATCGACTTCGGAAAGATGAAAGGCTGAGTTTTGCCCTGTCGGGATTCGAACCTGCATCGGCAGGCTGTAACGCTCACCTGATTCTCGCAGAGGCGCCGGTCTTGACTGGGCGACTACCGTATCTTCAAAGGTGATGTGTAGCACCCGGTTGGCTCTTTGGGCTGGACCTCTGTGCACTGTATGCCTGACGTGTAGAGTAAGATATGGCTGCACATAGAAAATATGGGGTTAATGAACTGGGGTTATTGGGGTGTCCCTATCTCTTTCCTCTTCTCCTCTCCTGTAGACCCCCAAAGGTTAACGCTCTCACCTTAGGTAAGTGAATGCCGAGCTCTCCATCTGCCTCGGGGCAGGGTGCTGTAACCAGTTTCTTCACTGGATAGGTAGCGCAGGCCTCTTGACTTCAGAGGACTGCTGTCCGTCGTTTACTGCACGAACGGTAGGTTTCGAGTCATTCAAATGTCTTTAAAGTCTTTAGTAATGATGTCTCTTGTTTTGCAGGGTTCCGGCGATGGCGGATGACGGGCTGAAGTGAGTTGAAGATGGAGCCCGTGTGATGAATAGAAGCGCCTGGAAGCACGTAAGTAAGCGCTTGTTGCCTGCTTCACTATGCGCTCTAACTGTCTTTTTATTTTGCAGGTACGAGTTCGGAGCGGCTGCAGGGTGCCGGAATACCCACTGGATTAGATGTGGAAAGGAGTAATGGCACGTGAGTATTAAAGTTCCCCAATGTCTTTAAACGCACCTTGTTTTGTCTTTCAGATGCGGGATGCAGCGCCGAAGGCCTCCGGAGCGTGCAAAGAGTTGGTAAACTTTTGTCTTTCAGATGCCGGAATGCTAACCTGTTCTTTCTTGTCTTTATAGGTGTTGCTGAAGACTGGATTCAGGATGGTAAGCCTTTGCCTTTCAGATGCCGGAATGCTAACCTGTTCTTTCTTGTCTTTATAGGTGTTGCTGAAGACTGGATTCAGGATGGTAAGCCTTTTTCCTTAGGCCCAGGACCGGATGCAGAAGACACGATGAGCGTTCTGCTGCAGAGCTTGCAGAATAACGCAAAGCAAGATTCATCCACCGGGTGTGGTTTAAATAGCCTCCTGTAGTGCTTATGTGTCTCCTTCCACAGCCACGCCTAAGTAAGAAAAGAGTTCCTGGTAAGAAAAGAGTTCCTGCCTTTCAGAAGAGTTCCAGTGTTCTGAATCTAGGGAGTGGCTCCAGCCCCACCCAACAGGAAAAGTAGTTCCAAACAGAAGAGGATCAGAGGCTCAACTGGCAGGCAAGTAAGCAGCATGTTCTGCTGAAGGTAAGTCCACCCAAGCATTATGAGCCCGGCGCTTCCAGCGCTGGGACTGGGCATATTTATGAGCCTGGTGCCACTGGCGCCAGGACTGGGTCCAAAAGGTCCCAATTGGGACTGGTTGGCACTCGGAACCTGGGTTATGGATCTGCTTCCAAGGGAGTTGGGAAAACCCTAACCTTTTGGAAGCAGAGATCATGACAGTACCCCCCCTCAAGGCCCCTCCCAAACCGGGCTTCTCCGGGGGTTTTGGCTTGTCAGGAAATGTTCGGTGAAATCTTTTGATTAGGCGAGGAGCGTGGACATATTCAGCAGGTTCCCAGGATCTCTCTTGGGGGCCGTAGCCTTTCCAGTCAATTAGGTAGAATAGTTTAGATTTGGAGATCTTGGAGTCCAGAATGCTTTTGACTTCAAACTCGAGTTCTCCATCCACTAGGATAGGTTTTGGAGATTTGGTTAGTCGGGTTTGAGGTTGCACGGGTTTTAATAGAGAGACGTGGAAGACCGGATGTATCTTCATGTGCGGGGGCAAGTCCAACTTGACCGCTACTGGGTTTACTATGGTAGTGATGGAATAGGGACCAAGGTATCTTGGGTTGAATGTGCGTGGCCCTTTTAGAGATAGATATTTGGTGGATAACCAGACTTGATCCCCTACTTGATAGTGAGGGGCTTCCTTCCGATGTTGATCTGCTCCTTTCTTGTATTGTTCTTTAGCCCTTTGAAGGTGAGAAACAGCTTCCTTAAAGGCTTGGGTGATTGTAGAATGCAGGTAGTCTACTGCTGGTGTTTCAAGATCTTGGAGGGGATCCAACTCCGAGGTTCGAGGGTGACTGCCGTACAAAAGAAAAAACGGGGTTTTCCCAGTTCCCGAATGGACAGAGTTATTGTAGGCATACTCGGCTATCCAAAGGATATCTTTCCAAGTTTTTTCAGTTTGTTGCAGCATGCAGCGTAAATACTGTTCCAGAGTTTGATTGGTCCTCTCGGTTTGTCCGTCGGTCTGAGGGTGGTGACTGGTCGATAGTCTCACATCAATTTGAGCCGACCGACAGCAACTTCGCCAAAAATGAGAAATAAATTGACTACCTCGATCCGAAATTAGAACCGAAGGAAAACCGTGCAGTCGGATGATGTTTTCGAGAAATTCTCGGGCCAGAGTTGCTGCTGTTGGCAAGCCTTTGAGCGGAATGAAATGCGCCATCTTGGAGAATAAGTCCACGATTACTAGAATCGTATTGTATCCGGAGCATGGAGGTAGATCGGTGATGAAGTCCATAGAAAGCGTATGCCAAGGGCGAGGTGGGATGTCAATAGGGCGTAAGAGGCCTGCTGGTCTTTCCTTTTGACTCTTGTTTTGGGCGCATACTCCACAGGACATTATAAAGTCTCTGATATCTTTTTTCCAAGACGGCCACCAGAAGTAGCGCTTGATCTTTTCTGAGGTCTTGGCTATACCGGGATGACCTTCCATTAAAGAGTCGTGATAACAAGAGATTACTTTTTTCTGTAAATCTGTGCTGGGTAGGTATAATCGTTCTTGGAAATACAATAAGTTGTCCTTTACTGCAAAGTCCTTTCCCTGCAGATGCCAATTCTGTATGTCTGCTGGAGTTACAAGTTGCCTGGCTTTATCCTTAACTTCCTCTATGGATTCTGTGGCGATTACACCCAGAATTCTTTGTTCGGGAATGATTGGTACAGGTTTAGGGTTGACCAAGTGTTCTTCCACTCCCATCCGAGAAAGGGCATCGGCTTTACCGTTCTTTGTACCAGGTCGATAGGTAATTATGAAGTCAAACTCGGCAAAGAATAATGCCCAACGGAGTTGTCTAGAGGATTGGGCTTTTGCGGTCTTCAAATATTGCAGGTTTCGGTGATCCGTAATCACAGTAACGGTGTGTCGGGCCCCCAGCAGATAATGCCGCCAAGCCTTAAAGGCAGACTTGATAGCCAGAAGTTCCTTGTCAGTAATCGTGTAATTGATTTCAGGAGGCGAGAATTTGCGGGACCAAAATGCCACGGGATGCAACTGATTGGTTACCGGGTCCTTTTGTGATAGAACTGCCCCCATGGCAAGGCTTGAAGCATCAGTTTCCACGATGTAGGGGAGTTCGGGGCGAGGGTGTTTTAAGATTGGTGCAGAGATAAATTTAGTCTTCAAATCCTGGAAAGCTTGTTCCGCCTCGGTAGACCATTCAAAACGTTTGTTTTTCTTTAACAAGGCAGTGATGGGCTGGACTATTCGAGAGAATTCGGGGATAAACCTGCGGTAAAAGTTAGCGAAGCCTAACATGCTTTGCACACCTTTTACGGAGGATGGTGATGGCCATTTGAGAACTGCATCGACCTTCTTTGAATCCATACGCACTCCGCCAGGTGATAATATGAATCCCAAGAATTCAACTTCAGTCACGTTGAAAACACATTTTTCCAACTTAGCGAAAAGTTTGTGTTGACGCAATCTTTCGAGGACCATTTTCACGTGTTTCCGATGTTCAGATTCCGATGAAGAATAAACGAGGATGTTGTCAATGTAAACAACAACACATACATCTATGAGCTCTCTGAGGACATCGTTCATAAAATATTGAAAGGTGGCCGGGGCATTGCAAAGTCCGAAGGGCATGACCTGATATTCAAATAGCCCATACTTGGTGCGGAAGGCCGTCTTCCATTCATCGCCCTCTTTTACTCGTACCAAGTGGTAAGCTCCTCTAAGATCCAGCTTTGTATATATGCATGCTTTTCTGACTTGGTCCAGGAGTTCAGGGATCAAAGGTAACGGATATCTATTCTTAACGGTGATCTGGTTCAGGGAGCGATAATCGATACAAGTTCTAAGGTCTCCTTCCTTTTTTGGAACGAAGAACAAAGCTGAAGAAGCAGGGGACTTGGAAGGACGAATAAACCCATTTGCCAGGTATTGATCCAGGTATTGTCGAAGGTGAAGGTTCTCAGGCTCGGTGAGGGCATAAATTCTACTACAAGGAGGAGTAGATCCAGGTATCAGGTCTATCTGGCAGTCATAAGACCTATGAGGAGGTAGAGAGTTAGCCTGATCCTTCCGGAAAACATCTTGGTATTCTAGGTATTCGGGAGGTAACTGGGGAGTCTCTGAAGAAATTGCGGCCAGTGCAACACCAGGTGGAGGGTGACAAGTAGAGACACATTCTGGAAACTGGACCGTTCTTGCTCGCCAATCGATCAGAGGATTGTGTTTCTCTAACCAAGGTATTCCTAGAATAATCTGAAACTGAGGGGCCTTGATCACATCGAACACAATCTTCTCATGGTGTCCATCTTGACTTACTAGCGTCACCTCTTGAGTGGTATGCGTTACTGGCCCGGAGGCTATCTCCGTACCATCCACCGTAGTAATGACGTCCTTTACAGCCTTGGGACAAAGAGTTAGATTCATCCTCAAAACCATTTCATGATCCACATAATTGCCGATGGCACCGCTGTCGACGTAAGCTTCAATTGCATGTAATCGATCCGGATTATCAGGGCTAATGAGGACCATAGGTATCACGAAATGCGAGGTCACGGAACTGGTTTTCACGCTCGGCAAGAGGACCTCTATTCTTGTCGGGCGAGGTCGTTTCCCTGCTCAGAGTTTGTAACTTTGGTAACTGCAGCTCCTACTGCCTTCCTGGCAGGTTTCACCGGACAGTCTCGAAGAAAGTGCCCTGAGTTTCTGCAATATAGGCATAATTGCAACTGTTTCCTCCTTTCCCGCTCCCTTTGTGTTAGAGGACCTTTCAGACCCCCTATTTGCATGGGTTCCCCGGAGTCTACTCCTTTGGAAGGAGTTGGCGGTTTGGAAAATACTCGAGCATCAAACTTGGAGCGATCGGCCTTCCTGTTCTGCAGCCTGTGATCTATTTGAACGACCAAGTCTATATAATCCGAACAGTCTTGTGGGGGATTCACTACTTGGGCTAAAACGTCTTTGAGCTCTCCACGTAGACCTCTATAAAACAGCGTAATCCTTTTGTCCTCAGGCCATTGAGTTTCCACTATTAGTCTATTGAAAGATGCAATATAAGCCAAAAGGTCTTGATTACCCTGTCGCAACGAAAGAAGCTCATTGTCCAAGGCCTGCCCCTGTGAATGTCTTGCGAACAGTTTTTCCATACTAAGCTGAAAGGCTTGAAAATCATGGAGAACCGGATCATCTTGATTAACTAGAGGGATCGACCAGTCTGCCGCATTGCCACTAAGGTACGAAAGTACAAAAGCTACTTTTGCTTGATCAGTTGGAAAGGCTGCTGGCCGGCATAAGAAGTGCAACCGGCACTGATTGATAAATACTGCAAACCTCTTTGGGTCACCAGAAAATCGTTCGGGCGGAGCCAGAGGTACATTCCCAGGTAGGTTGATCTGCACTGGATTCATAGAGGATGTTGAAGGAAGATTTGCCCCTGATGCGGGTAACGGGGTCTGTCCGGCTTGTGACTGTAGCACTTGTCTAGCAAGATTGTCTGTTCTCTCCTTGGAAATAATTAGTTCCCTTCTTAGAGCATTCGTTTCCTGACGAGCTGCATGCACTTCTGCCCTTAGTTCCCCAAGTAACCGGGCTAGGGGGTCAGTATCCGAGGTTTCCATAGCGCCTGGGCGAGAGTTTTGCGGTAGGCTTTGCGTTCTGTAACGCTCACCTGATTCTCGCAGAGGCGCCGGTCTTGACTGGGCGACTACCGTATCTTCAAAGGTGATGTGTAGCACCCGGTTGGCTCTTTGGGCTGGACCTCTGTGCACTGTATGCCTGACGTGTAGAGTAAGATGTCTGCACATAGAAAATATGGGGTTAATGAACTGGGGTTATTGGGGTGTCCCTATCTCTTTCCTCTTCTCCTCTCCTGTAGACCCCCAAAGGTTAACGCTCTCACCTTAGGTAAGTGAATGCCGAGCTCTCCATCTGCCTCGGGGCAGGGTGCTGTAACCAGTTTCTTCACTGGATAGGTAGCGCAGGCCTCTTGACTTCAGAGGACTGCTGTCCGTCGTTTACTGCACGAACGGTAGGTTTCGAGTCATTCAAATGTCTTTAAAGTCTTTAGTAATGATGTCTCTTGTTTTGCAGGGTTCCGGCGATGGCGGATGACGGGCTGAAGTGAGTTGAAGATGGAGCCCGTGTGATGAATAGAAGCGCCTGGAAGCACGTAAGTAAGCGCTTGTTGCCTGCTTCACTATGCGCTCTAACTGTCTTTTTATTTTGCAGGTACGAGTTCGGAGCGGCTGCAGGGTGCCGGAATACCCACTGGATTAGATGTGGAAAGGAGTAATGGCACGTGAGTATTAAAGTTCCCCAATGTCTTTAAACGCACCTTGTTTTGTCTTTCAGATGCGGGATGCAGCGCCGAAGGCCTCCGGAGCGTGCAAAGAGTTGGTAAACTTTTGTCTTTCAGATGCCGGAATGCTAACCTGTTCTTTCTTGTCTTTATAGGTGTTGCTGAAGACTGGATTCAGGATGGTAAGCCTTTGCCTTTCAGATGCCGGAATGCTAACCTGTTCTTTCTTGTCTTTATAGGCGTTGCTGAAGACTGGATTCAGGATGGTAAGCCTTTTTCCTTAGGCCCAGGACCGGATGCAGAAGACACGATGAGCGTTCTGCTGCAGAGGTTGCAGAATAACGCAAAGCAAGATTCATCCACCGGGTGTGGTTTAAATAGCCTCCTGTAGTGCTTAGGTGTCTCCTTCCACAGCCACGCCTAAGTAAGAAAAGTGTTCCTGGTAAGAAAAGAGTTCCTGCCTTCCAGAAGAGTTCCAGTGTTCTGAATCTAGGGAGTGGCTCCAGCCCCACCCAACAGGAAAAGTAGTTCCAAACAGAAGAGGATCAGAGGCTCAACTGGCAGGCAAGTAAGCAGCATGTTCTGCTGAAGGTAAGTCCACCCAAGCATTATGAGCCCGGCGCTTCCAGCGCTGGGACTGGGCATATTTATGAGCCTGGTGCCACTGGCGCCAGGACTGGGTCCAAAAGGTCCCAATTGGGACTGGTTGGCACTCGGAACCTGGGTTATGGATCTGCTTCCAAGGGAGTTGGGAAAACCCTGACCTTTTGGAAGCAGAGATCATGACACAGGCTCTGCACAGATCTCAAAGCGAGCGCTCTATTCGCTGTGTTATCTGACCGGCTTCTTACCTTGGCTTTCTCCCGGGCATCCGTCCATCGAGTTAGGAGTGCCATTTTAACACAGTTCAAAAGAAAGTCATTCTAGACCCCTCGGGTTCTTCTCTTACCCAAGTCCGGGTCTCAGCCCCAGTCAGGCTTTCCCTTAGCCCCCAGTGAGGCTTCACACAGTTTTATCACAACAATGTTCTCGGATGGGTTACTGTTTACCCCAATTAGCAGGCATCCCTCAGTCGGGTTCACACTTGCCTCATTTACACAGTTCACTTTCTTTAGCTTTCTCTTGGTGTCCCTCAGTCGGGTTCACATTTGCCTCCACAACGTGCCAAAGACTTACGACTGTACAAGGGGTTTGACTTTACCTTCGTATGACCACTTTGACACCTCACGCCGGCCTCCCCTAGGGCCTCTTGGTACTTGTAGTTTCTACAACAACCGAAGACTTTCGACTGTGTATGGAAGTCAACATGACCCGCTGCAGGACCACTTTGATTTCTCAGTTCAACACATTCTCCTTGTTCAGGAGCGGGACATCAGTCAGAGTCCTTCGAATGAGTGCCCACGTGGCGCCGGACCACTCTGATACCTATTTTGCTTACAAAATACCTTTGTGCTTTAGTCTTTTTTCTTCCTACAATGTTGCTCTTCACAACCTTGAGCCAAACACAGTCCGATCTATTATCAGCTCTTTCCGACTCACCAGCTGTGCCGAACTCTGTTGGCGTCTCCTGCCTCTGGAGTCAAGGACAGTACCACAATGGCAACCGATTCTCCCTGCCCTGGCTATCAGTGCGGGGGGGTCCCATGTACCGCTGACCTCCTTCGCACCACTCACCAGCTGCAATTTCCGGTCTTGCGTTTCCCTTCTTGGAGGCTCTGCAGGTCTGGATTGAAAAGGAAAAGGGCAATTCCCTCCTCATCATCCTTTCAGGTCTCTCCGCCTTTCTACTCCATTTGAACTCCGTCCTGGAATAGCTGCTTCTTCATGCGTTTGGCCTTGCTCAGAGTGTGCTTTTGCTTTTGTGCTCCGCCTTTTACCCCTTTGGGGAAACGGAAGGGAAGTCCGGTGTGTGTAATTATCGTCAATTGCCTGACTCTGCCTGACCCTTGTTTTAGGACATGTCAGGTATACGGCTCTGGTATTAGTCCATTGTCTTTCATGTTAATCGGTTTGTGAGAAAGTGTTTATGTCGACAGGGGGCGGGGGAGTTGAGTTTCTAGATATCCTACGGGGAAGGATGGGGAAAAGGTGTCATTAGGAAGGGGGTACCGCGTCTGACCCTGTGGTGTCCCACTTCCACTCCCCGAAGACCCCTCACCCAGGTGATCTTCCCGCACTGTCCTCCCCGAGGAACTGGAACCAATAGCGATGGCCGTGGCCTCGCCACCTGGATGACAGATCCTGGGGACTAGCGAGTGAGTCTCCTTCAGGTTTCTCACACTGTCTTCCCATTTTACACACCCTCACCCTGAATTAATAGATGAGGAATGTATTATTTAAAATTAGATGAACACATTTGTTCATTCCCAACTTTGCAACTTATTGGCATTTCCCTCCAGCCAGATGTGTTAATTGCCCCTAGATCATTCTGCCACTTATGTTTGAGTTTCTCGATGGGTTAAGCTGTCAAGTTTGTTACTAGCTGTATATTTTCACTATTGGATTTAGCTGTATGTGTGTTTTTGATATTTAGTTCCAAAATTGAACGTTCGATCAGTTGTGGCAGGTCAGAAGGAGTACGGCCCATCTTTCCCTGCCTATCTAAATAAACTAAAGGTGCTCTTCAGTCGTCATGAAATTCCAAAGTAAATGTCATCAGTCCAAACCTTACTGTACCTGACCCTACCACTAATATACACAACTCAAATGAGGCGAAGATAATGTCTTTCTTACCCTAGTCTTCTTTTATCTACGTGATCTTGAAACTTCTCCCCAGAGGAGAGCCCTTCTATGTGAAGCTAGGGAAGTGAGCCTGCTTCGTAACTGTACACCTAGGGGTAGCAGAAGGTGCATCCTCACGGGGAGAAACTCCCCTCATAGGGACAGGGATTCCCTTTCAGTGATGGAACTCCCAAACCCCCTGGTCTTTGAGACCACGAAATCCTTGAGGTTCCCCAAGAACCAAACTGAGAACACTATTGTTTTGTTACTTCAATACTGCCTCCTTTTCTCACTTAAGACTTAATACTACAAAGACGAGGAGGAACATACAGAGTGTTATAAAGTCATCTCCCAAAAGTACTGAGAAGAGGAAGATTGAAGGAGTGGTGCAAACTACTCCTTTTCCAAGTCTAAACAGTACTGAGAAGAGGATGCCCCAAGGAGGCATCAGGAATATTCCATGGATACAAATGAAGGACTGTGGCACTCTGCTGGGGAGGACCCAGCTACAGGACACAAAAACAAGAATGGACTCAATGAATTGAGAGTCTGGCATGAAGTCTGTCAGCCCCGGGAGATCAAAACCTGGGAATGAGGAAGTGAGCAGGAGAAGCTGGTGCTCATTTGTGAGGACACCCTGGAATGGTCGGCAGAGCACTCTGTAGTTACGATGGAGACCCGACCTATGCAGAATCTGGAGAGAGGCCGACAGTGACATGACCTTGGCGAGGTGGACCATGCAGTCCTTCAAATACACCGACAGGTCAAGAGACCCGTTGAGCAGCGGGAGGCAGAGAGAGAGAGAGAGAGAGAGACGCGAAGAGGGTTCAACAAGAGGGTGCAAGACCAACACCCGGGAAGAACCAGTGACGTGCCCCTACCAGAAAGAAGGTAATGGGAGGGAGACTTGTTAGGAGTTTCGGCAAGAGTGAAGAGTGTTTCAGGAGTAATCTTCCTCATCGCAGTGTTCACAAGAAAAATACTCTTGGCTCCAGGTAATGCTTGCTTACTTATACCCTAAGCAACGTTAAACTCTGTGTGGGCTCACAGACTTAGTTAGATGGTTTTCTGGCTTTAAGAAAGGCTTCTTTCAGGCTTAATAGGGGAATACTCTTGGTTTGGGCAATGCTTGCTCTCCCTTCAATTGTAGATACAAAGTTTAAATGCTTTACTTTATTAAGCATTTTATGTTCACGTGAATAGAGCTGCAAAGGTCACTCTTTTCTTGGAAAGTGAAATTAGGCACACACAACCACTTAATATATTTTATAACGTTTAAAGTATTCAACAATGGCTTTCTGTAGCGTTTGCTCTTCACGCGAGTGAAGAGAAATTACCGATCACACGCGAGTGCTACTTTCTCATTGTTCCATAGTTAAAGGTTTAACAAACAACTTCAGCTTGCTTCTGTGTATACGGGAGTGAAGATAGGACTGGATACTATTGCTGGCAGTGCTCGTGCAAGGAATCGGAACGCCAGGTTTGACTCACTGGCTTCTGTAATCCTTGTTCTGCGAGTTGCACAACTTCCACGACTTCAAGTGCTACTGCTTCTGGCTTCACAGGGACCCACACCCTTCCTCGTTAAAGGTGTCCCCGGTCCTGCCACTCGACAAAGGAGCCCCTCTCGCTCCTGAGTCCCACGGCTTGCCTGCAGCTCCTCGTGTCAGCCTCTGACACACCTCTGGTACGGCAATCATCACAATCAGGCTCACATTGGGAAAGGCAGCCTTCCTGCACACTTTCAGCTGCACAGCCTCTGCAACTCAAAGTTTGGGGGAACAGGACCCTCACAGAACAAGCAGGTGAAATCTGCTGCATCAATGTTCCAGCGTTCCTCTGGTTCTCCCACTTCTGCATATATTGCCAATGCTGTGTCTTCTTCTTTCTGCCTCTGCTACTACAACACGCATTCCAGTCACAGTTCCAGCTCCTCCTCATTGCCTGCACCTGAGGGGGCCTTTTATATCTCCCAGGTTCATTCAGGTGTGGGCTGTTAGGCTTAATTGCCCGACTACTGCTACAGCATGCCTATTCGGTCCTCTCCCTCGTCCCAGTACCCATGGGATTATGACAACAAAGTTAGTTTTTTAAAACTTCTGCTGTTTGGCAAACAGCCATCAAAAGTGTGGGATTACAGGGAAAGTTAAACAGGGGTTTCCCAATCTTCTTGGCCTGTTCCCTCCCCTGCTCCCCCCATGTGATCCTCCGGCAGTACACCACCCCCAGGGTCGGGGTCGGGAAGTGACTGCCTTTCCCTGGCCACATGAGAAGGGTCCCAGGTCAGATTTCTGGGAGAAATGTATGTATTATTTATTTAATATTCAGTATTTATAAAGCGCACAGCAGCCAGAAGGCATTGTGGCACTGTTACAGACACTGATCATAGTTGCATATTTATAACATTAGTTACATGACATAGTTACATGACATAGTTACATGACATAGTACAGGCTTAGGTACAATTGGGTAGTCGAGTGGCAGGTTAGTTGAACAGGGGGGTCTTCAGTGATTCTCGGAATGCTGTGAGGGAGGTTTCAGCTCTGAGCGTGTTAGGAAGGGAGTTCCATGACTGATTCATCACACTTACTTATGGCAACTTATTCTAAATTCACTTCCATGGTGCCTCCAAATATCAAAGTCTGATCATGCTCCTTGCAATGTCCTTTTCTCTGAAGTCACATCTGTTGGTGCACTATATATGCAAATTAGGAGGTTTGCATGTATTTTGCCCCAGAGCGCCTGTCCTGAGCTCCAATAGATGTTTCCTGCATCTGTAATGACCCTGCAGTTTTATTTTGTGTTGCTGTGTTAAAATGCCATCTGCCACTAGTGTTACCAAAAAAGTACATTGGGGCAGGTGTGGGAGGTTTGGGGGCGTGAATGAGACCATATGGAATTGCACGCACTACATTTGGGGCAAAAGTGGCAGGACTTTTTTCATGGCTCGCCCACCATGCCCCACTCTTGCAATGCTGGATTCTCCCTAGCCTCAAAGCGGGATGCTCCACTTTGGAGAGAAGGGACAAATACCACCCAGTTCGTCACACAGTTGAGCAGCAGCCCCTCCCCCAAAATTGGTTAGTTTGGGCATGACTCAATAGCATATATGTATATGTATGCATGTCTCCCAGCTCTTTATGATGGCCTTAACCTGTGCTTCTAGTGTTAAGTCACTGTACATAGTCATTCTAAGTTTATTTACAGGAGAAGTCGGTTGTGGGCAAGGGCTCATTACATCTGGCTGCAGGGTTAGGTGGTATCACGGAGCAGAAGAGCTGGAATATGTGAGAGGCCATCCAAGATTTGAAGTGTGCATGGCATGTGTTGAGGTTCAACTTGTCTTTCATTTGAGAGTTTGTGCCTAATGTCATCTGCTTATTAGCTGAAGCATATGAGGCCCATGTTGCTGTTGAGATGTAGAATGTATATTTTGAAGAGTAGAGGCGAGAGGCTGGAATATTGGGTTACAACACCTTAGCAAGGTGTGATCTAAAATGGGTCATGAGTGTTGTTTCTGTACACTCTGACAGGAAAAATGCGATCCATCACAGCGGACCACCCTTCATCCCTTGGTCCTATAGCCTTGTTAATATGCTCTTGCGACTGGGAGTGCCGAATATGGCAGAAACGTCCAGACGGATAAATGCACATATTGAGTCATTGTTGACGTTGTTCTTTAACATGTCTTAAATTGAGCAGCCACTGGATTCTGTTCCTCTCATTAGCCTGAATCCATGTTATGATTTATGGAGAAGGTTGGTGATCTCAACCTATTGGATAGCAATTGTTAGATTACTTTCTCCCGAATTTTGCAGATGAAAGGTGGGTTTGAAATTGAACTGTAATTAGCGGTGCCATTTGGACCAGCCGTGAGTTTTCTAATAAAGCTGTTTTGAATGAGATTGGGGTGGAAGGTGTACAGGTCCTCCAGAGAACCTGCTGTACTGCCGAAGTTGACTGTGGAAAGCAAGTCCTGAGTGCTAAACGAGCAGAAAGCGGTTAAAGATAGCATAGAAGAATCTCTAGGTGTTTCCCTCTCTGGTTCGGCATAGCAGTGTTGATCCTTTCCTAACCAGACGGTTATCGATTTGTTGCATTCTGTTTTTGAAGTGTGTCATAATGGAATCCAAGAGTTTTTGAATAGTTTCAGCAGTCATGTTGCAATTTGCCGCATACTTGAATTCTTTGATGAATTTGAAGATGCGTTTCTGGCCATGTTGCACCAATTTCACAAAATGAGAGTAGTTGACTTTTTCTGTTTTGGTAGTTTCTACTCTTTAGTACTGCAATTGCTGATGGCAGGCCAGTTTGTCCCGACTCTACTTCTTTTCCAGATTTACTCAAGCTTCCCAATTTCTTTTTTTGATGCGATTCAGGTTTGGTGTGAACCATTTGGAGACCTATTTTACGTGAAGTTTGGAACATTTTCTTTTATGCTATGTTATCCAGGGTGCTGTTGATCCAGTTGTGAATGCCATTGAGTTGGTCATTCGGTATTCTAATCTGACTTTTGGTTGTATTGTGGGGAATGGATGCTTCAAGGTTTTCCAACAGGAATCCGTTTTGATCTTTTTCCATTTTCTGGTTACTCTTTAGAGGGTTTCGCAAGAGCAGGCACTTTGGAAAAGATGGTGAAGGAGAAAAAAACGGGTTTCCCTGCAAGACAACACCACTAGGACCTATTTAGAATATTCTAAAACCATTATCTGTCAGAATGGACAGTAGGTTATAGAGTTTGCCTCTTATAAGGAAGTTAGATTTGCAATCCACTAAGTACGACCGTCCCCAGAGGTAGCTCCTGCTTTCTTGAATCATCAGGTATCACCTGGATACCCACAAGCTGCTTTTAGCTCCTGCCCAGATAATCCTTACTTCGATGCCTGCTGCCCCTATCAAAGCGCTCATTGTTCTAGAGAGCAGTTTAAATGATAGTTGGTGGAAGGCCCGATGTCATCTACCCCTGTGTTCCCATAGGTCTTTATAATGGACACTTAAATTAAAAAAAAAAACAAGTTAAGTAAACACAACATCACCCTTGTCTATAATGTCAATGGAACATAATCTGAAGGCAGTGTTTCGAGGTGTTACAGATAGTTCACAGAAATTATGTTCTACCCTCCCGTTCTCGCCCCCAAAAAGCAAGTTACTCTACACTTTATTTTCCATTGTGCTACACTAAATATTGTTCCACTAGAACTTCGGTCCTCTTTATTCATCAAATGTTCTGATGTATCATGGAAATAAATTCCCACGGAAAGTAGTATTACTATTCTGTATATTTTTACTCCAAAGTGATCATGGATACACAAAATACTCTGGGGGGCTTTAATTGTTGTAAACGCCTTAAATGCTAAGTATATTTGTCCTATTTGCATAGGAATGCATTATAACCCAGCAGTTAAGATTAGCATGAAATAATCTATCTGAAATGTTTCATAGTCCTTGGAAGGCTAACCTACTTCGAAGCATTGATTTAATATCTGCCTACCATAAAGTTACACCCCCCATCTACTAAGTTTGGTTTCATTTTTGGTGTCTACTAATTCAATAGGACCCCCATTGGCTTCGTTTTAGTGGCTAGTGTTTACCAAAAAGTCTGTGTTTCAAGTTTTTCAAAGCAATGAGGGAATAATGTTTTTTAAGGAGACATTTTGGTCTTTGGATAATGAAAGGTTTGGCAACGGTTTAAAGTATCTTAAAAGATGCTGATCGTAATTTGTATGAAATCCATTTCTGCAATCTCAGTCTTTTGAGTAATCTTGGGCATGTGTTCTGCCCTGCTTTGAAATGTTATGTTCTCTTCGGTTTGCTATTGTAACCGATTTTATGGCACGGCATACTCCAGCCAGAGACTTCTACTGACACTGAAGTTGGCGCACAATAAAACACACCTTTTAATTTTTATTTGAATCCTGGATTCTTTATTCAAGAGGCATCCAACCCATCTCACACCCACCTTAACAAATACCCTGTGTCGTAGTGGACCATGAACCAGGCCGGTGTGTAACAAAGAAATATTTATTTATTGTTTAAATTGATCTGAAAATCAGAACAAAACAAATTTTAGGGCAGCAATCACCAGTGTGGTGACAATATAATGCAAAATGTTATAATACACGTAATTCAACTTTCTTAACTTTCTTACTTCATCTATATAAACTTTAAATAGAAATGGAAGTAAAATTACTTGTTTTCACAATCATAAATGGCACTTAGGTTATGCACTCCCCCTGTAACACTCCCCCAAACCCCTGCTAACTGAATTCTATGTGGATGGAAATCAGTGGCAAGGAGTCAGCAAGAAGAGGGAAAATCGTTTTTTAAATTTGACCCACCACCCCAGAATGGGAGGTCAAAGAAGAAAATGAAAACCTTAAAAATGAGCAAAATAGCATTCTCAGATTGCACTTGTTACTTGTAGGTCAGTTTACACTTGCGGTAGTATAGATAGGGCGGAAATTCGTGTGGCTGCCCTAAAGAGACAAAGAAGCTTGCAGGCTACTGAGCAGGGTACTAAAACAACGTGGACACAGGTGAGCAGATCGATTTTGGAAGTAGAACAATGCAACAAAAATCACACATGGCAAAATTGCAATTTCTTATTTCACACAGGCTTTAAATTGGGAAACAGCTAAGAAAATGGGCTTAGCAGGCAAAATTGGAAATCGGTTTTTGGGATGGGAAAGAAAGGCACATAGCAGATAAGATGCTGCAGGGAAAGGATGACTCTTTATAGGGTGATAGTATTGGTTAAAATGGGAAATGCAAATCGGATTTTAAAAGGAAAGTAAAATACTCGGGTAAAATCGGTTTTGCTACCACAATGATTAGTTCTACTGAAACTATATTTTAAGGTTATCATTAGTAAAAACACTCAACAAAATTGTTACTTTTGAAATGCAACCATAATGAACGTGAGTTTTCAACAGGAAATTCATTAATTTATTCCAAATGATACTAAGGACTTATATAGATAACTGAAGGAAATAGGAAAGAAATATGCTAACAGATATAAACAAAACAGATTCTTCTAGGGAAAGGGTGAACAGAGGATACCAGCAATTTTGAAAATGACTAGGGTTTTTTGTTTATGGGATTTTAATAGGGTTTTGAACCAGATGCAAGGTAAAAGTGTGGGATATGCCATTTTTGGGTACTGGGTGATGGGATATTTACAAGGCAAGCCTGGGTTTGGTAATTTGGACAGCCAGCAGGGTCTCTAGGTGGCGGGGCAAAGGATCTGGTCACGTGCAGCGGAGTCAAGAGATCTGGGTATGGGGTCCGCTGGGCTCTCCTTGTTGGGAACAGCTGGGCAAAGTCTGGTCACTGTGGACAGCGGGATGGGTCAGCTGGGCAAAAAGTCTGGTCACTGGATTCTCCTAAAGGGATCAGCGGCTTTTCCTCCTTTCTCCCTGAATTATTGAGGTGAATGTGGTTCTGGATAGGTGGTTCTGCCTGGATCTGGGCCAGCTACCTCTGGACCTGGTTCTGGAGTCTTGGAATCTTGGAGGGTGAATTTTGAATGTTGAATATCCCTGTGTCTCCCTGTCTCCCCCTTAGATAGGCAGAGTGACATCATAGAGTTTTACAATATGGGCGGAAGTAATCCTGGACTTACCACCTGAATGGGATAGGCCAGGCTATTGGTGTCGCCTCATCCCTCCGGGCTGATGGGTTCAAAGGAAGTGACCTCACCTTAGGTGTGTGCAGTTGTATGACTCCCCCTTGTCTCACAAGCCTACTTTTTCACAAAAGGAGTTGTGGAATAGTATAGTCTGAGCGATTGACACACACCACCTTCAGTGGAGTGCCAAAGGGATACTTAGTATACCCCTTCTCTCTGCTCCTGTGATTTTTTAGTCACATAGACAATCACCTAGTTATGGCTGGTGGCCAGTGGCCGGTGGCAGTGGACGTGTTCTACCAACTATTGGGTATTTTATATACCGCAGGCTATGTCCATAGCCTCGGTAGTTCCCAATAGGGGCACCCAAGTACCAACTTGGGGCCTCCCTTCTTTTTTTCACCATTACTAGCATGGTTTTTCTTAGCCCTTCTTCTACCATTCTGGGAGAGGGAGGTCAGTGTGTGTGTTTTGCCTTTGGCGGAAACCAGTAGGTATCCCCGTCTAGGCTCCAGAGTGTCTGGGCAGGCAGGAAGTAGGGGGGGAGTTTTCCACCCGCCTTGTCCTTTGCCTGCCAGAATGCCTGAATAGGACCAGCTCCCACAGGGGGTCTGGCTGTCCTCCGGGACAGCCAACACCCCTTTCTGTAAAATGCTGAGAGAGATTGCAGAGGGAGTGTGTGCTGGAACTGTATAAAAAGTGAGGCTTCTGGAGTGAAAAGCAAGTCGACCACTGGAAACAGAAGTAACCAAAGAAGAAGACGACCAGAGACGCCTGCAGACCCTTTGCAATACCGTGAAGCGACCACTGCTATCCTGACCCCATTTTCTGTTGTAAATTTGACCCTGGGAGTCAGTCACTGGTGAAACATGTTATGGGGACAATCAAAGGCAAAGCTGCCCTGTGCAACATCCCTGGATAGTATTGGACCCACGGGCACAAAGAGGTGTCATGTCGCAGGTTAATGTGAATTTGAAAACTGGAAAGGCTGCAGGGACGGGGCACAAATGAAAATCACCTTGCTCGATGACTGCGCAATACAGAATTGTAATTCTTTACAGGGCAGCCCCCCTCTCCTGGTAATTGCACCCAGGGACGTCATTTCACAAAAATGCAAGGGGTAGCGGAAGTGACATCACATGACCCTTGACCTCTGATGACATCGCACAAAGTGATGCCATTTGACCCCACCCCGAAGTGACATCACAGGAAGCAATGGAGCATATATCCTTTCACCCCTTGACAAAACAGGAAGTGGAATCACATAGCATTGTTCCTAAGTACACTACGAAAAATATGCTTACCATATCACTGTAATGTGATATACATTTCATACAAGAATGGATCACCATATGCATTGTTAATTCAGTGTGTATAGGCCCATATTACCAAATTACTGTGAATGCAAATAGATGTCCAAGGCCAAATGATAATGATGTGTTATTATATAGCACTTACGCTTAAGTGATTTATATAGAACAACTATACATACAATATCACCTACCCTGTGTTGGTATTCATTTATCAACCTCAGAAGGATGAAATGCTGAGTTGCCCTTGCCCAGATTTCAGCCCTTCAACCTGCAGATCACACACACATCACAGCGGTGAGCGCTCAACCCACTGAGCTATCTTACCAGCAATATTAAAATGAGCAATTACATGTCTGAATGTTCTCAAAGTCAGAAAGCAAGTTACATTCTGTAGTGGATACCGTTAAACTGGTAACTGCGATTTAATAGCAGGACAGTTCCTCTGCTGGTCTGGTGCAAAGTTGGCCATATGTTAAGCCTGTGTGGATCTACTTTTCAGGCTTCAGAGGTTGGCAAAATACATTTCATTATTGGGCATCATGGGGAAAACTTAACCTTCTCCTCAAAAGACTTAATGAATGGGCCTTTAGATCTGGCCACATAGACGACTTCCAAGCTGCCTTTACAAAACGGTTAGGCATATCTCCCACAGCCTTCCTCTTAGCTGTATTAAAAGCTAACACTCTGCAAACTAAGACGAAGATCCACTTGGTTTTTGTGGACTTCTCGAAAGTGTTCAAAAGCATAAACCGAGCCCAAACGCTCCAGTACTGGAAGTGCCCACCGGATCTACTTGAACAAATACAGGAGCTGTATTCAAATACTTCAATTAGTATACGGCTCAATATGGGAGGACTTTTGAGCAAACAAATTCAGACGGGCCGGGTATAAAAGAAGGCTACTCTCTGGCAGCCGCCCTGTTTAACTTGTACATCTTGGACATTGGCAAATATATGGCAAAGATTAGCAGCTTTCCACCTAAAATTGGCAGGAGCTTCAATGTAACCTTTTTTTTTTTAAAACAAGTTTACTTTTATTTTTTTATAATTTTTATTTTTATTTTTTAAGAGGGGTTCCAAGGGAGGTATTGTGCGGCCCGCTGTGGTCCCCCAAATGACGTCCATGATTGCACACGTTGGAAAAGGCATTTTTAAGCACATTTAAGCAGCATTTCTGAACGTTTGTGTGGCGAATGTTTACAGATGCCTCATGTTTAATAGGGATTAGAATGCATGGAGAGTGGATGGTGACTCGGGAACAATTTACTAAGTGGCCATTTCCTTGTGTGATGAGCTTCCCCATGCAGAGAGGTTGAACTCCTCTGGAAACATAGAAGCACGTTATCTTAATAACACAGAGCGCACCGTAAATGTGCTCGTCCAAGGAAGTTTGCTCGCCCCATTTAACATTGCATTCCTTCCCAATATGCTGCATCGTTCAAGAAAAACACTATGCGAAATAAAAACGCCGTAAATAATAACTACGCCAAACGTTTTGCCGGCTCCAAAATATCAGTTCCGTTCATTTCAGTTACCAACACAGCATGTTTACACAAAATATCCAACGCGCGCGCCATTATGAAATCCCAATTCAAATCAATTGCAACCTTTGTTTACAAACATATTTAATCCAATCTGGGCATCACACAAATTCGCAAAACCCACTTCGAAATTGTTACCAGTTATTTATCGAAAAAGCGCGGTGACATGAAAAGACGGAGGTCGCTCAGCCCTGGTAATCTTACACTTATTGCAAACAAAGCACTACCATGAAGCCTCAGGTCGGGTCCCCAAGCAGAAAACATGTGCCCCTAAGCAGAAAACATGCGCCCCTATTAACACTTTATTAAGGGAAAAACGTGCTACATAAGTTGACCACACAGCACAGCATCCCTCAGCACTTGCCTTGACACACTCTCCGCCCTGGAGGTTCGCACTTACTCCTAAGGTGGCCCTCGGCCATGTAGCAGTCAACAACCCAAGCACTTCATCTGTGGCCCACCCATGAGGCCACACTCCTCAGCGAGTACTCGCAAGGCATAGAAGGTTCGTCCTTCCTCCTTCCTCTCCTCCACTCTTCTTAAATGTTGTGATTGTAATGTATTTCACTCCCTTGTTCCCTCCCCTCGCCCTGTGGGCGTTTTAAAACAGTATTTTACTTGCTGTATAAGCGCCTGACAAGCAAACAATAAATAAAGAAATAAATACATGAAAATTCTTGCCGAGGGCTCATTCTTCTTAAACCAAGCCAACTCGAACAACAGAAACAGCGTGTCTTTTCCATAAAATGCCATTCCTCCAAATGGTCGGCACGACTGCCTTGCGCTGTCCTTGAAGAGCGCCCCTACTGGCTCCCCTTCACCCCCGTCCTGCTGCACATCAAACAATCGTAATATAGTCATAGCAAGACACAGCAAATGGGAAAACCCTGCTGGGCTCTCCCCGTGCCTCGTTGTGAAGTGTGTAAAGGTGGAGCTCTGAACTCAAATAAGACACAACAAAGCGACTCGAACCGCAGTCGTCGTTCTCAGGCTGGACACTTCACCACAGCACCATATAACCTGATAAACAGAGCTGACTATGGCCCGCCAACACCTGTCCAGTGAGTGTCTAGGAGCACACCATTAGATTCTAATAAGTGTTTTAAAACTTATGAAAAGTAATGGGGTGCAGGGGAGATGAACCAGCCTTGACACAAGGTGGTACATACAATGAATAACAGCAGTGGTCCACACCTTTGTGGAACCCTCCTGTCCCTTTCACACCCTTTTTGTGTTGTAAAGACAACCACATTTTTTAGTGGTAATGAGATGATTTACAATGATACCATTAGAAATGAGCTTTGTATAAAAATATAAAGTTTACTGGTTTCGTGCATTCAATTTCATATGAGCAGTTATTGATCATATTTTTTTTTTTAAATTTCTTTATTGGTTTTTTACCATAACAAACAACAAAAACAAACATACAGACAGTTATTACGCGGCATAACTGGCGCATTAGCACATTTCTTGGATTTCATTGTACTTCCGCAGCACCAGGGTCTTCTGGCGGCTCCATCATTCTTGTGCAGCCACTTTGTTGGGTCATCCCAGAGTTTTTGCCTGAATTGTCTCATCATGGGGCCTTGTACCGGGCTTCCTTGTTTTCCTCACTGGTCGTTGGACCCTATGGGATCGTCGCTGTCTCCTTCTTCCCTATTGTCGAATAGGTCCTGCATCAGGGTGTTCCACGCGGCCAGTTTTTGCGCTGTCTCCCCCTCTCCTCTTTTCACTGCTCTAATCCACACCGCGGTCTCTGCCAGTGCCCACTTTTGAAGGTCTGACCACCATGCTTCTATGTTCGGGCCCTCCCTTGACTTCCATGTCATTGCTATTCTCCTTTTTGCCAGTATAAGTATTAGGTCTTTCATTTTCGCTAGGTGCGACTCATGTCTGCTTCCTCTCGGGAAGAGTCCCAGCAAGTATTTTACAGGGTGCTCCGCTTGTATTTGAAGTCCACTTTGCGCTATTTTGGTTCTGATCTTATCCCAGAAGGCTTGTATCACCGGGCAGGTCCAGAACATGTGTGTCATGTCAGCTCCCTCCGCCAGGCAGCGGGGGCACCTGTTTAGATGTTCCCTCCCCATCTTGTTCATTCTCTTGGGCGTGAGGTATGCTCGGTGCGTTACGTATAACTGTGCCTGCCTGAACCGTGCGTTCCTTGACACTTTTTTTGGGTATCGTAGCACCCTGGCCCATTCTTGATCACTGAAGGGCCTCTGAAGTTCCTCTTCCCAGCCCCTCCTCGTGTGTGGTTCCTGTGAGTTTTCTGTTTTTAACAATTGTTCATATAGCCTGGAAGTTGTGTGGGTTCCTTCTGATATATCGTACCATGCGTCTAGCTTTGTCATATCCTCCTCCTCCTGGTTTGTCCGCTCTGGCCATCTTTTTTTGATGTTTCGTATCATGCCGTTGTAGAGGATGAATTGGCCTTCATGTATCTCGTATTCCTCCATCATTTCTTGAAAGTCTGCCCACCTTTCCCCTCTTGTCAGGTCTCCAATTTGTGCCACGCCTTTGGCTTCCCAGTGCGCTCGATATGCCACCAGCATGTTTGAATTCGCCCCCAAGAGGCCCGCCAGTGGGATCTGCGTCGAATACGGGTCTTTCTCCCCCTGGAGTCTCCATGCCCTCTTCCATAGTCCCACTGCGATGGTAAGCATGTTCGGGAGGGTCTTGAGCAGAGGTTTATCGAGCCACGGTATTTCTCTCAAGTAGTATCTTTTCAGTGCTGGCTGAAAGGTAATTGTGTCAATTGTTTCGTCTTCCCCCAGCCACCTGACTGCGAACTGTAGCTGTCCTGCCAAATAATATTTCTCAAAGTCCGGTATTCTGATGCCACCTTCCTCATAGTCCTTCTGGAGTGTCCCCATTGCGATCTTGTTTCTTCCTCCCCCCCACAGGAAGGTTCGTGTTATTGTGTTTAATTTGTTGAAGAAGGTTTTGGGAATTGTGTATGGGATGTTCGTGAAATAATATAGTAGGCGCGGCAGCACAACCATTTTCAGGAGGGCCGCTCTCCCCATCATCCCCAGTGGTAGTGTTCCCCAGAAGGCCATCGACTTCTGTATCTTTTCCAGCGCCACCAATGTGTTGGTTCTGTGGGTATCGGCTGTATCATGATGCATCTCTATTCCCAGATATTTGAAGGAGTTTGGAGCCCACGCCAGGCCCAGGTCCGGGAGGCCACCCGGGGGGACCTGTTTTAGCCCTGCCAATGGGAAAACCAGGGATTTCTCTTTATTTATTGCTATGCCCGATAACCTGGTGTATGCCCCGATCGCCTCTAGGAGACATGGTAGGTTAGCGGCTGGGTTCTCCACAAATAGCAGCATGTCGTCCGCGTATAGCGAAACTTGGTGGAGGACCCCGTCTATGTCTATCCCGGTGTCCCTATATTCTGATCTGAGAAAGGCCGCAAACGGCTCCAGGGCCAGGATATATAACATTGGCGATAGTGGGCATCCCTGCTTGGTTCCCCTGTGTAACCTCCACTCCTTTGACACAAATCGCCCTGTTTTCACCCTTGCTCTAGGATCATTGTATAGCAGCTTGATCCACCGGAGGAACCCCTCTCCTATGCCATAGTGAGCGAGCACACTGATCAGCCACTCCCAGCGGACCGAATCAAAAGCTTTGACAGCGTCCAGGGACACTATTGCGCTCTTGCCCTGTTTCCGGTTTGTCTCATCAATCACGTGGTGCAGTCTACGGAGGTTCCATGACGTGTTTCGCCCCGGGACATAGCCTGTTTGGTCCGGATGAATCAGAGTGGCCACTACCTGTTTCAGGCGGTTGGCTAATACTGCTGTCAGTATTTTGGCGTCCTGGTTGATAAGGGAAATCGGCCTGTAGGAGGCGCATTCCCTGGGTGATTTCCCTGGTTTTAGGATCGGGACGATTATTGATTGGGACATGCTAGTCGGCAGTTGTCCGCTCTCATATGCACCTTGATATGTGTCAGCTAGCTTCTGGGAGATGGTGCTCTTAAATGCCTTATAGAACTCGGCTGGGAGTCCATCCGGGCCCGGGGTCCTGCCAGTGGGGAGCTCCGCAATCACGCCCTCTATTTCTTCTACCGTGAGAGGTGTGTCCAGCAGCTGGACTTGTTCTTCTGATAGTTTAGGCAGTCTTATTTCTGCCAGTGCGTCAGCAATATCTTCTGGGTCTATCTCTGGGTTTGGGGCATATAGTTGTTCATAGAATTGGGCGAATGAGGTATTAATATGCTCTTGATTTCTGGTCTCTTTTCCCTTGTGGTCCACTAACACTGTAATGGGGTCTGTTTTGGTTTCCTGTCTGGTGAGCCACGCTAGGAGTCTACTGGGTTTATCCCCTTCCGCATGTAGTCGTTGTAGATACCTCCCATAATTCAGTCTCCCTAGCTTTTCCCAGAGCACCATACAGTCTGCTCTTAGCTTCACCAGCTCTCGGGGCTCACCCCCCTCTATCTCTGCCCGTCGCTCCCGTATTTCTATCTCCCTCTCGAGTTCACTGAGCTCCTTCATGGCCGCTCCCGTCAGCCCCCCCATCCTGCCTATTGCCGCCCCTCTTATCACCACCTTGAACGCGTCCCATAACGTGGCGCTACTTTCGACACTACCTTCGTTTTGCTCAAAGTAGTCCTCTATCGATTCTTGGAGGTGTTCCTCCAGTTCGCCCTCTCTCAGGGCCTCTGCTCGGAGCCGCCAGGTTGGTATCGGGGCTGACCTATGGGTATGTGCCCATGTCGCCATTATGGGGGCATGATCGGAGAGTGTGCGTGCTTTAATGGTAATTTCTGTGAACTCTTGTAGTGATTCCCTACCCGTGAATATATAATCTATTCGTGTGAATGTTCCATGTGGTGCGCTATAATGTGTGTACCCTCTCCCCTCTCCATGTACCTGTCTCCAGATGTCGACCAGCTGCAGTCCCTCGAGGGTCTTATGTAGTTCTTTGGCTGGGGGTGCCGGCTTCCTGTGCTTGTCATCCGACCTGTCCAGGAGCGGGTTCATGGTGCAATTAAAATCTCCGGCCCAGATAAACGTCGCCTCCCTGTAGTGGGCCAGCCTGGGTGCCAGCCTCTTGAAGAATTCTGTTGCGTCGCAATTTGGTGCGTAGGTGTTAACCAGGCACACTTCTCTGTGTTCCAGCATGCCATGCACCAGTACCAGCCTCCCCTCCGGATCTGTCTCTTGCTTGAGCATCTGGAATGGGACCCCTGGGGCAATCCATGTTAGTACTCCCCGCGCGTAGTTCGAATACGTGGCACTGTATATCTGCCCTCCCCACTTCTTGTTCATCTTGATCTGTTTTTCCTTGGTAAGGTGTGTTTCCTGCAGCATTGCTATCTTAACCTTCATCCGGTTTAGCCATGCGTAGATCCTGAGTCTCTTGACATACGCATTAAGACCTCTCACATTCCAGGTTGCTATTGTCATGCCGTCCTGCCCCATGTCCTTTTCTTACGAACTGGCCTCATCGTCCCACCGCCGTGTCTTAGCGCTCTGCCCTCCTCCGCCACCGTATGGAAGTCCCTTGCGGTCCTTTTTTCAGGGCCCTCCTTCTTGATGCGACTGTGTTTATTGTCCCTTGTTTTGCGCTTCCTGTTGCACCTGTCACCTTGTGCTTGTGATTTCCCATGGTCTCTTGCGGTCTGTTTCTTGTTGCCTGCGCTGTATGCCGTCCATTCACACCTCATAACGTCTTTAACCCAAACAGTAACTGGTAAACTAACGCCCAGCCACCCTCCCCCTGCTCGGGCTCCGCCGCTTCTCTCATCGTGCTCCTTTGGTTGGGGCCGACTTGCAGCAGCGTGATGCCTTAAAACTGGCATCTAAACTTGTAGATTGTTCTCTCTACTGGGGCGTCTCCTCTCTCAGCCTACTGTGACTGGAGTGGGGTTGGTCGCTCCCTCGTTCATGTCTTCCGGCTTAGTTGTTGGTTGAATGTTTAGTATCTTGTGCTTGGCTGCCTTTTCCTTTTCTCCCCCCTTGTCAGGGTCTGTTTCCGTTATTGTTGGCGCTTCTTTGTCTCAGCTGGGGGATGCCCCGTGCATCCATCCATCTGTGGGCTTCATCGGTGGAATCAAAGAAGCATGTTTTGTCCTGGTGTATTACCTTGAGTTTGGCGGGGAACAGTAGCATGTATCTCACCCCTGCACACCTGAGGCGTTCCTTTGTTGGGCCGAACTGTGCTCTCTGCTTTTGGACCATGGCTGTATAATCCGGATATATAGTAATCTTGGAGGAGTGTCTGGTAATCGTCCCTCCCCCCCTTGAAAATGCCAGTATTTTGTCCCTATCCTTAAAGTTCATGATCCTGGCAATTATCGCTCTCGGGGGGGCCCCGGGCTGAGGCCTTTTTGTTAGTGCTCTGTGTGCCCTCTCCACCACAAAGCCCTGAGACAGTGCTCCTGCCCCTATCTCTTGGAGCAGCATGTTCTCTATGTACTCCGTGGGGTCGTTGCCTTCCTCGCCCTCCGGAAGTCCAATAATGCGGACATTGTTTCTCCTCGCCCTCCCCTCCGCATCCTCCGCTCTGCGCTCCAGGATCTTGACTCTTTGCAATACTTCTGACATTTGCGTTTGTGTTGTGGTGACCCCTGCCGTGTTTTGTTGCACTTGTTGTTCGATCTCTGCTACCCTCTCTGTCAGGTTCCGTGTGTCCTGGCGAAGGAGGCCCACGTCCACCATCACCGTGTCTAATTTGTTTTCAAGTGATGTCTTCAGGGCCCCTATTGCTGTGTCCATTTTATTCTCCAGAGATGCTGTCATGGCTGCTATTGCTTCCAGGATTGTGCCCTCGTTTGCATTTTCCGCCAGGTGGGGGGTATCAACTACGGCCTTCGCCGCATCCGCCTGCTTTTTGTGCTCGGACGTCTTAGTGAAAGTGTCCATGGTGCTTTGCTTAGCTTTCCCCTCCATTTTCTTGTTTGGCATTCTGTCTGTGTGTGCTCGCCCCACGTGTGGGCTGTCGGTGCTGCGTCCCTCCGGTTATTGTGTCTCGACTCCCGCTTCTCTCCTTACCGGTTCGCGTGATTGTCCTCTCTGCCCGTAACCTCCCGCTATATGTGGGCACCCCGTGGGTCAGTCGGGGGCCCAGGCGCTCGCCCCGTATTGCGTTGCAGTGTTCCAGGTACTTCGGTGGCTTCCTGTTCGAGCCTGTGTACCCCTTTGAAGGTGGTTTGGCCGTTGTAGTTAGCCCCGGGCCCCCCAGGCGCAGGCCAGCTCCCCGTCCCAGTGTGGGAGGTCTGGGGAGGCGATCCGCGTCCGCTCCGTTGCGGGGGTGCGCTATTGGCGCTGAAGGTTTCTCCGCTTGTGCCGCTCACCTCTGAGGACCAGGGCCGCCGCCGCTCTCACCGGGCGTGCCTGGCCTCGTGCACATCAGGTCCAGCAGTCCGCGGGTGCCCCAGCCTTCCTCGTTTTCCTCTCGCTTCTGTGGGTTCCGTCCGCTCCTCCGCTGGCTCGATCCCTCCCGGTGTTGCGCCTGCTCTCGGTTGCGCTTCTCACCCCTCGGGACCCCTGCGTCCTTCTCACTCCTGGCGGCTGCGCACGTCGCACACCAGGTGATTCCTGTGTTCCCCTCCGAGGCTACCGCTGGGGTCGCTGAAGGATCAATTCCTCCCGATGCACGGGCGCCTCCCTCCCTTTACTCCGAGGCCGCGGCTCCGTCCGCCATGTTGGATTTCGCGGACCTTCCTTGTCGTCGGACGTTCGTCTGGATCGGCGCTCCGATTTCGCCCCAAATCTCACTCAGCAGTGGACGGATGTTTCTCCTACTGTACCCTGCTTTCGGGTCGTTGCAGCGTTCACCTGAATGTCACCAAGCCGGATTATTACGCGGATCGTGACGGGAGCTCGGTCTCAAGGCAACCTCACTCCATGGGCTCAAGCCACGCCCCTAGTTAGTTATTGATCATATTTATACACATATAATTCAATCACTTTATAAAAAAAGAGAGAACACTTAGAAATAAAGTTTATCCAAATCTGCTTTGACATTTGTTCTGTCTCTAGAATATATTGCACAACTACCAGTACAGTTGGTCATGAATGGGTCCTAAACTATTTTCCATATTGTTGGATTCATAATATCGGTAGTGTTTGCAATTTCTTGAGTATTTGCTCTACGTGTTTCGGGGAATGATCGTCTACTTCAGGAGCTTCCTATTGTATATGCTGCCAGTCCTTTTCATATTGACAATATATAACATATAATAGTCATCTGTTAGACTTAAATTATTCTGCACAATATGTTACAAACTGTATTTAAATTTTTATAAATAATAATGTATGTCATGTATCCTGCTTAGATAATTACCTGGATGATATTATCACGTATAGCTTCTTTCAAATTTTTGTATATCCAAAGTGTTTGGGTGAGACAAGATTCCTCCTGCAAATAGGAGAAGAGTTGTGAGTCAGTAAAAGGACTCTATATTTAAAAGTAACATGATGGTATCTTAAAGGCTAAAAACGAATCTGGCTAACTCTATTTTACACAGTCACTCTGATAAGAGGATTAATAAGAAATTGTAGTCCAATGTGATCAAGTTGGGGAGTTTTACCTGTCAGCCGAGTGTCCCCAGCTTCAAAATGCTGAATATAAGGAAGTCATCCAATCTTTCCCAATCTTCCTCTTTTTGTCTTGTAGTGTAATTCCTTTTGACAAGGTCTAAGTATAAATAAGAAGGATGGTTTTGGTCAATATACGTTCTTCTGGAGATAGTATAACTAATTTCAATAATAGTGGACTAGTTTCTATCTATTTCACAGAAGCTTACAGAAGCTTACCCTTGTGGTGTGACATTTCCACAATCTTCTTTTGGAGATGGGTGCTAGGTTATTGAGTGGCTGCTGATATTAGTGTGTTGCTTTAAGGTATATCCCTGTGGATGTAAATCGGAGAAAGGAACGTTATAGGTTCCACTATTCCACTATATGGTTTAGATGAAATGATAAACTAATTCAACATTCCTTATTTATTGTATGTAACATAGTGTCCCATTGTTTACCTAAGGGGGAACCTTCTTGAATGGAGCCGTGCTGCCAACAAGCACCGCGTGGTGTTCGCGATTCAAAATGGCTGCTACTTGTTGTGATGAGTCATCCCCTTGTTTACAAATTCGCTGTAGCGTTCATGAATTCAAACGAACCTACAAATTCGAAAATAGTAAAGAATAGATATAAGGCAATGTCTATGTAGATCACATCCACATCAAGTGTGTATTACTCAGATACATAAGTACCAATAAATCCACTTAGAGATTACTGTAAATTGAATATATGGCAGTATGTATATTAATCATATCAACATCTAGAATGAGTATCACTCAGATGGTGGGAAGTTGTGTGTATGTCAGTTTGTGATAGGTGAGCAGTATGCTGACCTTACTTAGATATTGGTATTTTCATAGCGACTCTGAGGATGTAATCCTTGTAATCCGGTAGGTGATTGGTGCCACTTAATGGTGATGCAAGTGGCTGACTATATTTAGATGCCTTAGTTGATATCTCTTTAGAATGATATCTGGTCTCTGCGGCCACTCAATGATCAAACATGTGGATAACTATATTTAGATGTCTAAATTGATATTTCTTTGCTGTGATATCTGGTCTATGCAGGGGCAGTCAATTGAATTTCGATAGATCAGCATGTCTGATCTATAGCCTACCTCTTCTAACCCTTGAGGATGTCGTAATGGTGTCTAGATATGTTACCTTTGTTGTAGATGAAATCTGTATCTATTAGTACCCATGTCAAATGACCAGCGTTGGTGAGGAAGGATATATTAGGGAGTGATTCATTGGGTAAAAATGTGTTGGATAAAGAAAGATTCTTTAAATTATCAAAATACCATCCATGTATTTATCCTGTGGGACATGTTCACACTCTAGTTGTTGTCTACCATACATATGTTAACTATTGTTATATTAATTTATATAACACACATTTCATTCATCCCATCATAGGCTAAACTGTTCAGTGTCTCCATCTGAAAGATCTCTCTTTGGTCCATGTGTCTCGCATGGTTTCCCCCTCTGTGCTTTCTTGACTACCTCCAATATAATCACTTTCAATTTTGCTATATTGTGTCTTTTTTCATTGAAGTGGCGAGCTACCCGTGATTTAGTGATGTTGGTTCTGATACTGCTCTTATGCTCGTTCCACCTCTCCATTGCACTTCTTGTCGTCTGACCCACGTAGGAAATGCCACATGGGAAACTTAGTGCATATATAATGGATTTGGTGACACAAGTAGCGTAATCATTTAGTCTGATTTTATTGCCATTTTTGGGATGTCTAATGTGACTGCCTCTCTTTATTGCAGTTATTGCAATTCAAACAAAGAAATGCGCCTGTCTTCTTTTTCTTTATGATCTGTTATTTGTCCCTTATTGGTCGTTCTGCCTTCACTGGTTGGTCTTTAAAATTCCATCCTCTTTTGTATACAGTAATAGGTGGCTTTGGGAATAGTTGATGAAGCTGTGGATCCAATTTGATCAGTCTCAGTTTCTCCTTATCAATCTCGTTATATGATGTCTTTGTCCCGAATATCGGAAGACATACAGGAATGGAATTTGACTCGACTTGTTTCTAGGGACGAGAAGGTCCCTCCTCTCCAGGACCTCCGTCTTTTCTCTTGCTGTATTGATGATGTCCTGCGGGTATCCCCTTCTTTTGTTTTTTTCCGTTATTTTCAAGTTTTCATCTTGTAATTAATCTTCAGATAATGTGATTCTTCTCAAACAAAGAAATTGACTGTAAGGCAGGTTGTTTTTGAGGTGTTGCGGGTGGTGACTTGGGTAATGTAGAAAGTTATTGACATCTGTTGATTTATGGTAGATGTTAATCGTTATTTCATTTCCTTTGATTTCTAGTTCCACATCTAGGAAGTGTAGTTTGGGTGTTCCTACTTCCATCGTAAATTGAGTCGGCTCATGAATGGAATTCAGAAATTCCCCAAAATTATCGAGGTCTGGTCTGTCTCCTCTCCAGATGATGAACGCGTCATCTATATACCTTTTCCACGTAACAATCTTCTCTTGCCATCTCTCATTTGTAAGTGCAAAAGTTGATTCCAGGTGGAACATAAATAGGTTTGTGTAGGCTGGGGCCATTGATGAGCCCATTGATGTTCCAGAGGCTTGCAAATAGAATTCTGTTTTGTGTCTGAAGTAGTTATTCACCAGTATTATTTTGTTTAGCTCTAGTACAAATATCTTGTTGGCTTCACAGTTATCATTTCTTAACAACGCCCATTCTAGAGCTTCTAGTCCATCATGGTGAGGGATTTAAGTTTAAAGACTTTGAACATCAAAAGATACAAATAAATCAGTTTCCTGTATGTTTGTTAATTCCTGTAATGAGTTTAGAAAAT
The DNA here is from genome assembly GCF_040938575.1 of Ambystoma mexicanum. NCBI lineage: Eukaryota > Metazoa > Chordata > Amphibia > Caudata > Ambystomatidae > Ambystoma > Ambystoma mexicanum. Next base: position 174,180,768 of record NC_090929.1, on the reverse strand, counting down.
CTTCAGTCTCCCTAAGGTACATAGAAGTTGTTTGAACTAGAGGTTGCAGGTCTTTGTCTACATATACCGCTAGTGGATTGAAGATACTATCCGTACCGGCTACTATTGGTATTAAAGGTGTTTTTTTGAAATCCTTATGTATTTTCGGTAACCCGTAGAACACTGGTGTTATGGGGTAGTCATTTGTCAAATATGTCAATGTTTTCTCTGATATCCAGTCTTGTTCATGTGCCTTAATTAAGGTATATTTTATGATCTGTGCAACCTGTTTGGTTGGGTCCTGGTCTATCTTGAATGGGTGTTTTCATCTTGCAGTAGTTCTTGTATTTGGTTATCATAGAAAGTGGTGTCCATAATAACAATGGCTCCTCCCTTATCTGCAGTTTTTAGTGTCATCGTGGGATCGTCAGCTAGATCTCTAATTATTTGGCTTTGATGTCTCCTAATATTGTAGCCTCTGTTTTTGGTGAAATTAATAATCTTCAGATCTTTACGCATTTGTTTTTCAAACATTTTGATGGCTACGTTATTGACATGCAGATCAAAGTAACTTTTTGGCTTGATTTCCAAATATTGATGTTTTTCTGGTCGTGTCGGAGGTGGCGGTTGGTTGTCAAAGAAGACTTTAAGCCTCATCTTTCTAGTTAATCTATGCAGATTGATTTTTACTTCCAAAAGATTAGAGTTTTGTGTGGGGATGAAAGGCAGACCTAAATGTAATATATCCAATTGGTTCTTGGTCATATTTTTTGATGAAATATTAAACACCAGCTGTTTGGTTTGCTCTTTGACCTTCGGCTTCTTGTTGCCTCTTCTCGTAGTCTTTTGTTCTAAAAAAGAACTTGTTTGAACATTGAACGTTATAGCTTCTTGAGAGGTTTTCTTAATGGTGCAGTCTTAGTGGTTCTGCTCTCTTCCCCACTTGCGGGTGCTTCACTGCTTGGGTCACTCTCATCCTGTCCTGGTGTTTTTGGGTTAGGTACTGGTCTTATTTGTCTGCCAACCCCATTACATTTCACAACATCTAGCCGACACGGAGTGTGAGGCAGAGGTGGACGGGGCTGTTCTTCACCTGCCAGACATCCCTGTTCAGTGGTGCATTAGGCAAAGACAATAAGGCAGGGGAAGGGAGAGCAACCATGTTGGGAGGAGGCTGTAAAGAAGCCCTTCAGAAAACGCAGGCAAGCCACTGCAAAGAATCACTCCATGACCAAAAAACAAGATGAAAGCACGTGCTTTCAGACAGGTCTTTGGGGTCAGTCTAAAAGATGTCCCCATTGGTTTAAAGCATGCAGTGAGACTGAAAATAACTATCTTTGATTTTTCTATTCCATTCCAAAGCACTGTCAGTAACTATGCCAACTACAGATCCTGTATTCCTTCACTATTTTCTATTAGCAATGCTATGGCACATAAGTGGCTAGCGTCACCAAATGCACCAAAACCAAAAACACGTAAACAGGGTTTTTCATACTACGCTTCTGTATTATGGGATTCTTTTCCTGTAGCATTACGTCTTACTCCATCCTTTTCTGGTGAAGGCATCATGAAGCAAGACACAGACAACAGACTTAAAGTTCAAACAAAAGTCTTGAGTCAAACAGTTGAATTTAAAAGTCTGTCTGTGTCCAAAATCTATCCTTGCCCTCACAACTAAAGCTAAACAATGTTTAGGGATGTCAATAATAAAAGTAATGATGGTCATCAACCTAAGGTTCTGAGCTTCTCCCAGCTTTTAGCTTCTTCAGCTCCTCCTTCCCCAATTTCCAAGAAACAAAGTTCAAAAGCTAAAAAGCCTTGAGGCTTCGTTTTCAAAACAGGATTCACAATTCCTTGAGTCTCAGGGTGCCCTTCCCCTAGACTTTAGTCTACACAATGGGCTTCATTCCGACTCCGGCGGTAACCCTGCCGGTGCTATCAGGGGGTTGCCACCGAACTCTGAATAATTTACCGGTGCCTGACCAGCTCATTACGAATTCGGCGGCTGGAAGGTCAGGCGCTGGTAAATATGTTAATCCCCATTTCCATAAAGTCCTATGGGACTCTATGGGAGTGGGGACACCGGAGCACCGTTATCAATGGTGCCAGTGCTCCTGTGACAAGTCTGCCTACCGTGGCCGCTGTGCCCGGCAGGGTCAGACCTGTCGGACACAGCAGGCACACTTGTAGTTTGCTGGTTTGGAAACAAGGGTGCCGGTGAGCTTACTGGCACACTTGTTTTCGGACTGGCAACCTTTTAAGGAGGCCCAATGTCTTTGGATTCACACAGTTCCAGGCTCACTGGTCTAGGCGCATTTGTCAGACCGCACGTTCCACCCATCACAGGTCGCGCAACCAGGATCCCTAGGTTCCTCTGTATACACAGGTTTTCCAGGCTTGTCCCTGTGTACAGAGTTGTGCTCTTGTAGTCTTTCTTGGTCGGCCTGTTGGCTTATGTGCATTATTCACACTCCTTTGGCTTCTTCTGGTGAGCCTCTTGGCTCTGTCCCAAAGTGTTGCACACCTCTTGCCAGTCTTCGGCCTTGCCACACTGTAATTGTCCGTACAGTTCACTTTATGGTGGTCTTGCTCATGTCCCACCTTCCTGTAACACATTTACACAATTGCACCCTTTACTGTTTTCCCATGGGTACTCTCTCCTTGACTGTCCTCTGCTTTGCCCATAAAAAGCGTTATTCAGTTCTATGTTCAATAAGTGAATTTGCAAGGTTTCTTTCAAGTTGATATTTAATATGCATTCCTTATGACTGATTTCAAGGTTTTCTCCACTTTGGTGTTTAAATACGCACTCAATATGTTTTTCAGTTCGATATTCAATAGACATGCCTTGTTTAAAGTTTTCCTTCAATTCGGTATTGAATATGCGCTCGGCGTGGTTTACTTTCAAGTTGTTATTCAGTTTGGTAGTTAAGTATTCATAGGACTTATTTTCAACTGTCCGTGCAGTTCGGTAATTGGGGTGCATTAATTTCCCATTCGCAGCCCGCTTAGGAACGCCCTGGTATCGAGTGCCTCTCCTTGACACTCACCAGTACTTGGGGTCATTTCCGAACAGCCCCCGCTGCTTCCTTTTCCTTGCAGGTGGGCGTAGCGGCTACTGCGAGCCCCACTCACATACCAGGGCCCGTCTCTCACACGGGGGTAGTTCTGCGGCCTCGATAAGGATGCAGACGGCATCTCTCTTCCCCCTGCAAAGCTCCACGGCACAGAGGCTCCCTCGTTGGGCTGCTTCCTGGCGTCCTGGCTCCTCCACAGGTCCCACCACAGCTGCCTCCTCCTTGAGAGGGTCCCGTGCTGGTCTCTCCCCCGCAGGCATCCATGTTTTTCTAAGTTCTGTGCTCTGGCTCTCATTTTATACACCTGTAACCCTCTAACAGGTTACAACTGTCTAACAGGTTGCAGGTGTGAATCCTTCATTAGCTTTGCATGACTCTGATTAGGGTGACATGCCTGACTCTCTCCATACTCTGCAGGATTCTTCCTCGCCCCAGTATCAGAGTGGTAAAATGTAGGTGTAGTGTTCAATACTCTTAGTCTCCTCTTCCTCGTCCCAGTATTTTTTTTTTTAAACTTGTCTTTATTAGTTTTCAGATATCAACATTCACCAAACATTGTAACAACCCCCCCCCTCCCTCTCAAATCTCCCCCCTCCCGCCCTACCCCCCAGGGGGCACACGTGATTTGATTTCAGGGATTACATTATGCACTAAAAATGTCCGTTACTTTAATGTTGTGTGGGCACCATTGTTTCATAAAGTCTGACTGGAGATACTCTAGGACTCCTCCCCATTCTTTTGCAAACCTGTCCCTCGTTCCTTGGATTGTGTGAGTGACTTTTTCCATCGCCAGCTGCGCCCAGACTTTTTGTAGCCATGTGAAAATCAGTGGGGTGTCTTTCTTTCTCCAATTCTGGGCTATTGTTGTCCATGCCGCAATGAGAAGTCCCATAAAGCTTCTCCATTGTGCTTTTTTGTATCTTCTAGCTGTTTCATCTCTTATTCCACACATCCAAATTCCCTCTCCCATTTGTCCCACATCTGGAAATATTTTCCCCATCGCTCCCTTAACTTCTTCCCAAAACGGTTCTATTCCTTTGCAGGCCCACCAGGTGTGTTTCCACGTCCCCACCTCTCTGCATTCTCTCCAGCATAGATTTGACGTTTTTGGGAACATTGTGTGGAGTCTTTCGGGGGTATAGTGCCACTGTGTAACTATTTTAATCCACATTTCTCTTATTTGTGCTGATCCGGTCATTTTGGGGATCAGTGTCCATAAATCCACCCACTGTTTCCTTGTCGGTTCCTCCCCCAGAGTTCTGCCCCATTTGGTCATGTAAGTCCACTTAATTTCCTCCTCCTGTGTGTTGATAAAGGAATATAAAGTCGAGACCCATTTCTTTGCCACTGAGTTGGTTATAACGTATTTTTCAAACGGAGTGAGGGTTCTCGTTGCTGCCTTCTCAATTTCTGGGGATTTTAGCCAGTGTTTGAGTTGTTCGTGTCTAAATTTATCCCGTTTGGACTGTGATGAGCGTGGGTGGCAGGATTTGTATGTTCTAATTTCATTGTTAATGAACATTTCCCCAATTTTCGTTATTCCTGCTTCCTCCCAACTTTCCTATACCCCCTGCTCCATCCACGGTGGAAACTGCGGATTCCTACAAATGGGTGTGAATGGGCCTAGCGTGGTGGTCATTAAACCTTTTCGTGTTTGGTAGTCCCACGCCTCCATAGTTGTTTTCATTATTTCACTAATCCCTAAATTGGCGTGTCTCTGTTGTTTCTGTTTCCAGAGTAGCTCCACAAGCGGGGTTCTTGCTACTGCTCTGTCGTGTGTTGCCCATATCGGTTGCGGATTGTCGCCCAGCCATTCCCTTAGAACCTTTAACTGGGCCGCTTGGTAGTATTTCTGGAAGTGAGGGAGCGCCAGCCCACCCTCCTTGATTGGAGCGGTTAAAATTGCCCTGGCCAGTCTCAGCGTTTTCCCCTTCCACACAAAGGACGTGATTACTTTCGATAAAGTTTTAAAGAAAGTCCTGGGTACCCCCACCGGGAGCGCCTGGAAGTAGTATAGTAGCTTTGGGAGGATGGTCATCTTCACCGATTGAATTCTGCCCCACCATGAGATCAAGAGGGGATTCCATCTTTCCAAATCTCTGAGTACCCTTGCGAGTAGCTGCGGGTAGTTTTTACCATAAAGCTGCCCTACCCTATGTGTTAATGTTATTCCCAAGTATTTAATGCCTTCCTCTGTGATCAATGCTTTTGCCTTTCTTTATATCTCTCCCCGAACTCCCGCCAGTATTAAGATTTCCGATTTGTTCCGGTTAATTTTTAGGCCTGAGATAGCCCCAAAGTCTTCCAGCTCCCCAACTACTGCCGCTAATGTTCGGCCCGGCTCCTCTAGTGCTATTAACATATCATCTGCGTATGCGGTTACCTTATGTTGTATGCCTGCCATGTCTATCCCTTTAATGTGTGTGGCTTCTCTTAATTTCATTAGTAGGGGTTCTAGAAAGATAGCGTATAGAAGTGGGGAGAGCGGGCAGCCCTGTTTTGTTCCACGGGATATTGAAACCTTTTCAGTAACCTCCCCATTGATGGCCACTCTGCAGGTTGGGGAGTTATAGTTCGCTCTTATTCTTGCAATAAAGTGTTCCCCAAAACTCATGAATTGCAGGGTCTTAAATAGCATGGACCATTCTACCCGGTCAAAGGCTTTCTCCGCATCTACTGCGAGTAGAATTGCCAGGGTTTGCGTTATGCCTATTTTTTCCCCCAAGTGAATGATCCTTCTAAGGTTGTCGTGGGTTTGCCTTCCTGGGATAAAGCCCGATTGATCTAGATGGATTAGCTTTGGGAGAAGCGGGGATAATCTTGCTGCTAATATCTTAGTGTATATTTTGGCGTCGATATTTATTAGGGATATTGGTCTATATGATGCTGGGTATGAAGGGTTCTTCCCTGGTTTGTGAAATACTAGGACCTTCGCTTCGTTCATTGTGGGGGTCACGTTGCCACTATCTTTAAACGAGTTTAGAAGCTTGGTTAGGACCGGGATTAGCAGATCCGCATATTTCTTTATAAAAAGGGGCGGTGTAGCCATCCGGGCCTGGTGCTTTGTTCATCGGGAGATCATTTATTGCTTTTTTAACTTCCTCTTCCCTTATAGGGATCTCTAGTGCCTGCCTGTCCTCTTCTGAGATTTGCAGAAAGTTGAGGGTTTTTAGATATGTATCCTGCGCATCTACCTCCGGGTGGTCTGTGGAGTACAGTTTCTGGTAGTATTCTCTAAACACTTCCCCTATGTCTTGTGTGCGCGTGTGGTGTTCCCCTTTCGTGTTTATGATGTTCTTTATCATGGTGTCTTTCTGTTTCGCGCGGAGTTGTCTTGCTAGCAGCCTATCTGCTTGGTTTGCTTTTATGTAGTATCTTTGTCTTAGGTACAGTAAGCTCCTTTCCGCTCCTTTTGCGTGTAGCGTCTCTAGTTGGCCCTGTGTGTGTCTTAGTGTTTTCTTTAGAGCTCTAGTGGGCTGTGTCATGATTTTCTCCTGTAGTTCCGTTATTGACCTTTCCAGTTCCTTTTCCCACATATACCTCTGTTTCTCCTTCGTGATTTTTAGTGCCATTATCTTCCCGCGGATAACCGCTTTGAACGCTTCCCAGACAGTGCTCATAGATACTCCCCCAGTGTCATTTTGCGTGAAGTATTCTTCTATCATTTCCCTTATGGATTCCCCTGTAACCGAGTCTTGGATTATGTCCCCAGGTAGCCTCCACCTCCAGAGACCATTAGATTTCCCCGGGAGTTTCAAATCAAGCCACAGGGGTGCATGGTCGGATAGTGCTATAGCACCCAGTTCTAACCCCTGGATCTTGCTAATGAGCCCCACTGATGCCCAGAAATAGTCAATTATTGACATGGAGTTATGCACATGTGAGAAGTATGTATACCCTCTTTGCTCCCCTTTCAGTTCCCTCCACACATCGTTTAGGGCAAGTTGGTCCATCTGCTGCTTGAGGCGTTTTGACGGTGCCCCTTGGCCTCCCTGAGCTTCTATCCAATTGTGGGTTCCATGCCAAGTTCAGGTCACTCCCCATTATCACCTCCCCCCTTGCAAAGGTTTCCAGTTTTTCCAGGGTATCTCTAAGAAAGCCATCCTGTCCCACGTTGGGCGCATATACTGACGCGAGAGTGATCCGCTGCCCCTCTAGCACCACGTTTGCAAATGCATACCTTCCCTCCTTATCTGTGATTGCGTCCTCCAGTATGGCATCCCTTCCATCCTTCACCGCAATCAGGACCCCCGATCTTTTTTCTGTTGCATTCGCCTGAGCCCATATTTTGTATCCCCTTACTCGGGTTTTCTCTTTGTCCCTTGCTCTAATATGAGTTTCTTGGAGGAGTAGCAGGTCCACACTTTCCCTTTTGAGTAGTTTCTCCAGTTTCACCCGTTTCGTGGGATGATTCATCCCCCTGATGTTATATGTTACAATGCGTATCTTCCCCATTTAGTAAGGAACGTGCCCCTTAACATTGAATCCCCTTTCTTTGCCGCTGCTCTGGTTTTCGTGCCCCCATCCCCGTTTCCCCTTCCCTTGAACTCCCCCCCCAACCAATAACCATAAACCAAACATGTTGCCCCCGAGCAGGGCAAGAGTTCCTACTGATGCCAGGGCGTTGCGCCCACAGCTCCCTGCCCTCCATCCTCTCGGGGGGAATTTTCATAGGGGATCCTAAACCCCACATTACCGTCTGTCCTTACCGGATTCCAAGCCGAAGGGACCCTACCGGGCCTCCGTCTCTGACTTTCTTGCAGCAATTCATATTTTCCCTGTCCCCCCTCGAAAGTGGCTTGTGTGGCTACCGCCGGGGATGCCCATGGTGTTCCTTTTCTCTTTATCTGATCAAGGCAGCTTCCTACGGCTTTCCCTTCCCGCGTTTGGCCTTTTTTGTTTGATTGTTTCCCAGCCTCTTGGTTATCTCATTTGCTCCCCTCCTGATGTTGCGTGATCCGCTTCCTCCCCGTCGTCCTGGAGCCCCATAATATTGAAGCCCGCTTCCCATGTTGTCGCTCTTCTCTGTCTCCCCTCCCATGTGAAGGTCAAGCCAAATGGGAAGGTCCACTTGTATCGGATTCCTTTCGCCACCAAAGCCTTGACCAGTGGGGCCATCGCTCTTCTTTTTTGCAATGTGACCAGGGCCAAGTCTTGGTAAAGTTGCATTTCTTGTCCGTTCATACTGATATGATCCATTTCTCTAGCCTTCCTCAGGATCTGCTCTTTTTGTGGGTATGAGGAGAGCGCCACCAGGACATCCCGTGGTCTTTCTCCCGGTGCTCCAGATCTTTTTGGACCCACCCGGTGGACCCTGTCCACTCCGATTGTATCTGTCTCTGGTGCATCTAGTATATCCCTGAACACCTCCTTCACTGCAGTCATCAGGTCTTTATCCAGTACTGTTTCTGCCATGTTTTTGATGCGTATGTTAGACCGTCTGGAGCGGTTCTCCAGATCCTCACATTGCATTTCCAGGTTATGGGTGAGTCTCACCAAGTGATCCTGTGTTTCGCTAACCTGTTGCGTTTCCTCCTCGACCCCCTGGACCGTTCTTTCCAATATGTCTGTTCTCTCCTCCAGTTTGGCCACGTCGTCCCTGAGGTCCTGTACCGCCTGTTTCATGTCGTTTTTCATCGTCATGAACTGCTCCTGTACTGAGGACATGAATTTTTCCTGCAGTTCCTGGAACAAAGATTGCATGTCATCCCTAGAGGGTGGGTGATGGGGGGTTCGTCTGTGCCATGCCTTCGCCTTGTTGGTTCTCCTGGGGTTTCCCTTTAGCTTGCGATGTGGTGTCCGTTGACCACAATTGTAGGATGTTTGCGTTGTGCTTTGAGGTCTGCGGGGCCAGTTGGGTAGCGTTAGTTTTGCTTTTTGCCCTTGACATGTTCCGTTCGATTTCCTGGGATGCGCGTGGGCTTCTGTGTTCACTTATGGACTAAGTGATGTGCCCCCTGGGGTGCTCTTGGAGATGTCGTCGTGGTTCACCCGATGTCGCCCACTTTTGTTGAGCCCGTGCGTGTAAGGGCCTTTTTGAGTGACCCCTTATTTGCTTTTGTGGGTTTCTCTGCCTTGTCAGGGTATCCTATCTCGGCAGCGGGGCCACCCCGCGTGGGTCTCGTTGTTCCGATGGGTTCCCCCTTCTGCCTCCCACTGGGCGTCTGTGATGCGGCTGGGGGACTCCTTCCCCTGCGCCCCTCGTCAGACTGCCGTTGCCGAGTCTCTTCCCTTTGGTATTTAAATTGCCCGCTTGTGCTATGTCGGGGTGCCAGGGGAGTTCAGCTGGCCCGGGCTCTGTTTCCCCTCTCTGCTCCGCTCACCTGTGAGGGGGATTTCTTTCCGGGTGTCCGTCTCTCTGTCTCCCCGTGGCTATCCGTTGGGCCCGCTCGGGACTGGAGCCACTCGCCATCCTTCGGCGCCGCCTGCGCACCTCCCTCGGTTTGTGCGTAGCAGTCTCTGGCTCCTTGTTCCTTGTGCTTCTTGCTGGTTGCGCCTCCTGGCCGTATGTTGGGGACCCTGCCGCCACCGCTGCCCCCCGGCGCCCGGTGTCTTCGATGGGGGGGGGTGGGCCGGCGGCCAGCTCCACCGCGTGCAGGCCGCCGCCGCACCCCGGTCCGGTTCTTTTAGGTTAGTATGCCTTTGCGGGGCGCATGGGGGGGCGGGTTCGCCCCCAATCCTCCGACTCTTTTCTTTTTTCTTGCGAGGCGTTCTCGTCTTGTTCCGCTGTGGTTGTGTTGCCGGCTGGGCAGCGGGGACCTCCCGATGGGGGAAGGGCGGGCCCAGCTTCCCTCGCTTCCTCGGCGCTCACAGCACCCCAAAGGTCGTTCTGCCGGACCGGAGGTCTTGGGGAGCGAGGGGGTGGCGATCCGCTCTCTCGCCGCATGTGTTTTGTTGCTAATTCGTGCTTATTTCGGCAGCCCGGGGAGAGCGCGAGTTAGATGTGACTCATCCGGCGGCCATCTTGGAATCCCTCGTCCCAGTACTTTTAAATGTCAAATGTGGGGAAATGACGGGGGAGGTTTTACAATAACCCATAAAGATCGGGGAATGGTTAGGTTGGCCATCAATGGGGAAAGGGGGATACCATGTCTCGCTTGCGGGCTCGCCACTCCCAATCTCTGAGGACTCTCCACCCAGGTGATCCTCCCTCGCTACTCCACCCCCAGGGTTGGGAATGAAGAGCGATGGCTTTTCCTTGGCCAACTGAACAGAGAATCCAGGGGCAGTAGGAGTGACGATACCCTCAGGGTTCTCACATCTGTCATTTAAAAACACTTAAAAATGTACATGTTCTGTGGTAAGAAGTAAATGTTGCTAATGTTGATGTATTTCTGTTTTAGGATGTACATTTTACAGAATTGTATTTTATTTGAATAGCTATTTTATGTGGCTGTCTTGTTATAATGGATGTTGTATGCTGCTCTGCTCTCAGTTTGTGTGTGGTTCATGCCTATAGAACTCACACAAGTTCATAAATAAATGACAAGCTTCTCAGAAGCATAAACTCTGTTTCTAGGTAGCAATACCTTTCGTTTCACTGTCAAAATTAGTGCAAAGAGGGTGTAATACATTAGTTTATGAGGACATAACAGAAGGTACTGCATCACGTGACCATATATTTTTCTTTGTGCGTTTTTTGGAAGTAATTAAGAGTAAAGGGCCCCCATTCTACAAAATAAGTCATGCCACTCAGATATTTACAGATGGAAAAACACAATTAGGTCAGTAAAGTGTTAAATTATGCTGTGTTTAGGCTGCAAGTAGAGCAACACATCAGCCATCTGTAGAAAACGATCCAATGCATAATAGACAAAGTGGGGGGGGGTCATTTTGTATACGTATTGTACTCTGCAGTCCCCTTCCTGCAATTTTCAAGTGCAAAGAAGTCACGTAAGTCCATGCAGACCCGGTTTTATGGTCTTTCTTTGCACTTCATATGTCAAACAAAGGTAAAAACCTTCTACCTTGTAAGCATGACAGTAGACATTTCAGATGGAATCCGCCTGCTCTTAGCAGGTGCTAAAAGCTGATGGATTCCATAGGAATCCAAAGCATTTTCACCAGTGCTGATGCCAATTTCTGATGCTGGATTACCGCATTCGTTTTTGGCAGGCGGAGTCGATGGGGGAGGAGGAACAGTTAATTTAGTTCTTTGCCCCCATTCCACCTGTCAAAATAAGAAAAATCCCCCAGAGTGTCAAAGCATGTGTAAAACCATAACATTTTATATGCGTTTCTTACTCAATCTTTTGCCCTCCAGGGACTTCCAGAGTTACCCTTGTTGAGCGTTTCCTCAAAAAGCCATAATCGACTGAGTTTTTCACAGTGTTTGGAGGGTTGAACAGAAATGTTCTGATATTCTATCTGGTTACTGTGCACCAGTACCTTAAAGCTGTTCACTGGTGCTTTCCGAGATTGACCTATATGTCTACCCTATTTAAATGTTTTAAATGCATATTTTATTTTTTTTGCTGTTTTGCCACCCATGTGTTCTAAGTATAATTTTGGGTGCAGGCATGAATACCTGACACAGAAACTGGAGAAAGTCAAGGATGAAATGAACAAGCAGATTGTGGAAAAGCAAATCCGTGAAACCGAAAGAGAAATAGAGGACATCAAGTAAGAACAATTTCCTTCCCTAGGACTTCACCCCAAAGTTGTTCTCTTGTGAATGTAGCTCATCATTTTACATTTGTGTACATTGCACTGTTTTAATAGTACATTTTATTTTTAACTCATTATAGTTTGATATCTGTAGAAAATGCTTAACTATAAACTTGATTAATAACTTATCTCACTGTTAACGTGTGATTTACCATTAAAACATTGACATTTTCAGTATTGGCATATTTACAATTGGCACCTTGGAGAACAGTGACAGAATTCTAAAGATATGTTAATTCTCCCCAAAAAAGAGGCCCCTAATATGCTCGTGCAGAGAGCCATTTTCAAGTTAATCTCACCCAGTAGCAGTGTTTTTCTTTTTTTCAAAACAAGGGCTGTGGCTGGGGCTATGATGTTCATCACAAAGTTTCAATATTAGACTTAACTTCTGAATGCAAGGAACACATGTTTAACTCTGTAATGGACTGCTACAGAATAACTGGACGTTGCTCAATTCTCCCTTCGGCGGATATTTTGATCCTCATTTTTTAAAATGTATTTCTTTACTTCTGTCTAGATTTCTTTTTTTCTTTTTTCTTTTTTCTTTCTTGATTACTCGCATTAATTCTTCTTTCTTTCCCTCTATACACTGTATATTTGTTCTTTCTACATACACATTTACTTCTTTCGGTTGATTTCTTTCAAGCAATCCATTTTTTGTTTTTCATAATCACATCTTTCAGGTTTTTCATCTTTCGATCTTTCCTTCCATCTCACCACCTTTCACTGCATTTCTATCTTTCTGTTCGTCCATTTCTTTCCTTCCTCTTTTCTTGATCTTCTTCCTTCAGAAACAGAAAATGAGATTATAAAAGAAAATCAAAGAAATTGTCAAAGAGAACCCTAAAAGTAGATGGCACAAAAGAGAGATGGAAAGGAAGGGTAGAGTGTGAGAGAGGGAGAAATGGATTGAAAGGAAGAATGAAGGTTGAGATATAAAGCAAGCAAGGAATTGAAAGAAGGAAAGCTGTGTCAGGATTTTCCTCATACCCTGCTTACCAGGACCTAACTTCCAAGTGATAGGTGGTAAAAATGCCCACCTGAGGCTGTATCAGGTTTTGCAGCAGAGAACAGTGCTCTACTTGATGCACAGTTCTGGAGAGAATTGGATCTCTGTGCCTAGTGCAAGAGAAAACAATACCCCATAGCACCAAACGGGTTTACTCTTGATAGCAATATTGTTGTGGGCCTAACACTAGAACATTTAGTAACAAATTCTTAGTGCCCTGTGGGAATTGTTAACATTTAAATGTCAACCCTGCACAATTTCATCACTTAAACAAGGAACATTTAAACTTGCAATATAGTGCGTCCTTGGACTCCTAAATAGAAACACACAAAGAATGCTCATTTATTTAGCCTTCATGTATATTTATTTTCTTATAGAGATAATATATGTGTATTACAAATGGTATAGTCATACAATAGACATTCCACAATATTGGCAACAATGTAGTTGAATACAATTCTGGCGTCCTATTTTCTTCTTTATTTGAATTTGTGTTTAGTGCTGGCCCTGCCCAGATAGTCTCGGAGTCTCAGAGTGCCTTACATGGGTCAAATATTGAAACGGTGGGCATTGAAAAAAGAAGTTACAAAATGTTTTCAGGAAAGGATCGGAAGATTAGGATAGAGAGGTGATAGCAGTGGAGGATGGCAGGGTTATGTGTGGGGAAGCAGATATGTTTTAAAGATCTTTCTGAAAATGGTGATGGAGGATTCAGTGTGTATGTGGAGAGGTAGGGTGTTCCCTACCCCAAAGGCCCAGTGGGTAAATGCTTGTTTTTGTGTGCATGTGCGTTTGTTACGAAGTTCGTTGGTCGTGTAGAGTATGAACAACCCCTCTGTCCCCAAGAAACACCCTGACCGGTTTTGTTATCTGGTCAGTGTGAATATTAAGGCCACAGGTGGAAGTCCGGAAAAGCCAGGACGCGGGAACAGCCGGAAGAACCCCTTGAGCGCTGCAAAGCAAGATACAGTAGTTAAGCAATGAAACAGGGCCCGAATACCTTCATGTACATAAACCCCAAAGCTACCAGAATACATGTGAGTATTTGGGTCAAGGCGTGAGTCTCCTAGCTTAGGCTGGAAACGTGCTGTAGGGTAGAACAGGCAACCACCTATTTGCAGGACCGAGGTCCTAGCCAATGAAGAGCTTAAGCAAGAGGAATCCGTGGAGCAGGCGTGAGTCGGTAACAGGCAAATCCAAAGTACTTGAAGGGTTAAGCCAGAGGAGTCCGTGGAGCAGGCGTGAGTCGGTAACAGGCAAATCCAAAAGTAGTTGAAGGGTTAAGCAAGAGGAGTCCGTGGAGCAAGCCGAGGTCAGAATCAGAGCTGGTCCTTGAACAGAGAGAGAAGTCACGTGATCCGAAACTAAACAGCTGTGAAGCAACGCCTTCGGTTCACCGACTCCTTTTATCCTCGGAAGGGACGCACGTATAGTCACGTGTGACGTGACCTGAAAGCGTTGCAATGCTGCTAGGCAACCGAAGTCACGTGATCCGTGAAGCGCCGGGAAGCGCCGGTCTCCGCAAAGGACGTAAGTTCCTGAAGTGACGGAGCTTCCAGTTGATCTGCCACCGCCGTGAAGGGCGATAAACACCCGCACCCGCTCCCCCATATATGCCATGCCGTGCCCTGATGTGTGCGACGTGAGTGGGGGGCACGGTGCACGAGTGTTGGGGAGTGCGGGAATGGGTAGGCAAGGAGGGGCGATTGGGGAGGCGTGTCCGTGGTCTAGGAAGCGGCGTGACAGAATCCCCCCTCAAAGGCCCACGACCCCGTGGGCTAGCAGGACTGTCCCTGTGAAAGCGGGAAACCAAAAGCGGGGCATGGACATCCCGGGCGGGAACCCAAGAGCGATCTTCGGGACCATAGCCCAGCCAATCCACCAGGTATTGAAGCCGACCCCGATGGAAACGGGACCCAAGGATGGCACTGACCTCATAAACATCCTGTGAATCCACCGAGACAGGAGCGGGCGGGACCAGGACACGGGTAGGAGCCAGGTAAGGTTTCAAGAGAGAAGTATGGAAGACAGGGTGAATCCTCCAAGAAAGGGGAACCGAAAGCTTGAGGGCCACAGGATTCAAAACCCTGGAGATCCTATAAGGGCCCACAAAACGAGGCAACAACTTGCGACAGCCAGGGATCCGCAAATGCCTGGTCGAAAGCCACACCCTATCGCCCACCCGATACTCCGGGGCTGCGGCCCGTTTGCGGTCCGCTTTAGTCTTCATAACTGTCTGGGCTTCAAGGAGATGGACCAAGGTCTGGGCATGGACACCGGCCAGATCCCGAACACAGGCATTAGCAGCGGGAGTAGTGGAGGGGAAATCAGGAAGTGGGAGGGCACGTGGGTGCTGCCCGTATAAAGCATAAAAGGGGGAAAAACCTGTGGTCGAATGACGGGAGTTATTATACGCAAATTCAGCAATATACAGCAGTTTGGCCTATGAGTCCTGATACTGGAGGGACAAACACCGCAAGTACTGCTCCAAAGCCTGGTTTACCCGCTCGGTCTGCCCGTCACTCTCGGGGTGATAAGCTGAAGAAAAGCGAGCATCGATCCCCAGGAGTCTGGTGAGCGCGCGCCAGAAACAGGACGTGAATTGAGACCCACGGTCTGATATGATGACCTGTGGTAAACCAAAGAGGCAGAAGACAGATCTGAAGAATAAGCGAGCCAGAGTTGGAGCAGAGGGTATACCAGTACAGGGGATAAAGCGGGCCATTTTGGTGTATGAATCGACGATAACCCATATGGTGTCGTAGCCCTGTTTGCGGGGTAGGTCAGTGATGAGATCCATCGAGACGGTGTGCCAAGGTCTGGGAGGTACGGGAAGAGGTAAGAGCAGCCATAAAGGCCGTCCTTTGCGTGTTTTGCATTGGGCACATATGGAACAAGTGTTAACATAATGTTCGACATCTTTTCTCATGGAAGGCCACCAGCACCAGCGTTGCAACAGGTCCAGGGTACGCTGTTGCCCGGGATGGCCGTTTACAGCAGCATCGTGTGACCATGCTAACGCCTGGTTGCGGACGTCGCACGTGGGAAGGAACAGTTTGTCGTGGATGAAAGGCAACCCCTCGTGAAGATCAATGTCCCATTCGTTGAGAGCCTGAGGATTCTGGGAAACCCAACGCCGGATGTCGATAAGCATGGTGGGGGATAGGGTACAAGTACAGATGACATGGCCCTTTCCTAGCAGTGTGTCGGGGTACACGGACAAGGACTCCCCTCCGGGAGAACGGGACAAGGCATCAGCTTTGCCATGACTGCGACCTGGTCTGTGTTTGACCACAAAATCAAACGCGGCAAAGAATAAATGCCTACGCACCTGTCTGCTGTTAGCACATTTTAACGAGGCCAGGTCCTGTAGGTTTTTGTGGTCTGTATACACCACTGTTTGATGTTTCGCACCCATGAGGTGATGACGCCACGTTTGTAAAGCATCCTTGATGGCCAACAATTCTTTTTCGGTTACTGTATAGTGCGCTTCAGCCACCGAAAACTTTCGTGAGTGAAAGGCCACTGGATGTAGACAACCCGTGGTTGGGCAAGGTTGAGACAATACTGCGCCTAGAGCAAACGAGGAGGCATCAGCCTCCAGAATGTAGGGGAGTTCTGGATCAGGATGCTGTAAAACAGGGGCGGACACGAACCTGGCCTTGAGTTCCTCAAAAGCCTTCTGATGGACGGAGGTCCAAGTGAACGGGACAAGGGGGCTGGTCAGGGCGGTCAGTGGAGCAACAATAGAAGAGAAGCCGGCGATGAATCGCCGATAGAAATTTGCGAAGCCGAGAAAAGATTGGAGTTGTTTCAGAGTAACAGGAGTCGGCCATTCGGTGACAGCATGGACCTTAGATAAATTCATGGACAGGCCCCCAGGGGATATGCGAAAACCCAGAAACTCCACTTCCTTGGAATGAAACAGACATTTTTCAGGCTTGGCAAACAAGGCATTGGTCTTCAGGCGAGAGAGCACCTCCCTAACATGCCCGACGTGTTCCTCCAGGGAGGACGAATAGATCAGAATATCGTCCAGATATACCACCACGAATGTGTCCAGGATGTCTGAGAACACTTCGTTGACAAAACGTTGGAACGTGGCAGGGGCATTACAAAGCCCGAAGGGCATTACCGTGTATTCATATAACCCCTGTCGGGAGCAAAACGCTGTCTTCCACTCATCCCCAAGCCGCATACGAATCAGATTGTACGCCCCCCTCAGGTCCAGCTTGGTAAAAACAGATGCTTTAGTCAACCTGTCTAGTAGCGTGGATATGAGCGGAAGAGGGTACCTGTTCTTAATGGTAATGGCATTTAACCGTCTGTAGTCCACACATGGACGGAGATCGCCCTCCTTTTTCGGCACAAAGAAAATCGGACTAGCAGCTGGAGAACAAGAAGGACGTATATGACCCAACTCCAGAGCTTTTTGTATGTAATCCTTAAGGGCTTGTTCCTCTGACCGTGACAATGAATAAACCCTACCCTTTGGTACAGGAGCGTCTGGGACCAGGTCAATCGGACAATCGTACGGTCTATGAGGGGGGAGACCCTCAGCAGTGGCCTTATCGAACACCGTGTGGAAATCGTGATAGGCCGCAGGGATGTTGGCTGTGACAGCCCCCACAGTGTGTGAAGGCACCGGGTCTGAAGCACTATCGTTGACATGGGTGGCAGCCATGGCACCAAGAATCATGGCAGGAGTGGACAAGGAATCAGTGTCGAGGAGACAGAAATGTTGACATACCTCCGACTCAAACGTGACCTGTCCGTTGCCCCAGTTGATCAATGGGTTATGTTGTCGTAACCATGGTATTCCCAGTATTATGCCGAACAGTGGTGTATTGATCAAATCAAATGCCAGGGTTTCTCTATGGATGTTTTGGATCACCACTTCCATAGGAGCAGTTTGGAACTTAATCGGACCGGAGGATAACGAAGTACCGTCAACAGCATGTACTGGTTCCGGATGTTCTTTCCTAACCAAGGGCAGATTGAGGCGACGGGCCAGGGAAATATCGATGAAACAACCAGTGGCCCCGGAATCGATCACAATATGGACTGTGTGTTTGATCTCTCCAGCGGGTTTTAACAGAGCCTGGACCTCTATCGGTCTAATAGGGCCAAAGGCAGGTTCGGAGGGGGTCGAAGACAGGCTCGCCGGTGCCCCCTGTATCATGGGCGAGCCTTCGGAAAACCCGGTGTTTTGTTCTTGGGACGTCGGGGGCATTCCCTTACAAAGTGTCCGTTTAACCCACAATAGAAACAGGCATTGTCGTTTCTCCGGCGTTCTCGCTCTAATGGGGTTATCGGGCTACGGATACCTCCTATTTGCATGGGTTCAACAGGGGTGGTGGATACGGAAGGTCCGGAGTGTATAGAGAAGGATGTTTCGGCCCTTCTCTCGGATCTCCTTGCGTCTACTTGTAAAGCAAGATCCACCAAATCCGAGAACCCTGAAGGAAGAGCAGGAACTACTGAGAGGGCATCTTTCATGGAGTTGCATAGACCACGATAGAACACGATTGCCTTTTTCTCCTCAGGCCAGGAGGTCTCAGCAGCGAGTTGGTTGTACTTGGTGATATATTCTATCAGAGTCTGTTTGCCTTGTGTTAGATCCAAGAGTTTGAGATCTCTAGAATGGGCTTTATGTCGTGTATCAAAGACTTTGGCCATTTCTGATACAAGAAGGTCGAAGTCATAGAGAGCAGGATGGTCATTCTCTAACATCGGGTTGGCCCAGGTGGCCGCTACCCCGGACAAATGGGATAGAAGAAACGCAGCCTTAGTACAAGAGTCGGGGAACGCTAGGGGTCTGCACAAATAATGTAATCTACATTGATTAATGAAAGTGCGATACTTCCGGGGATCCCCTTGATAACGTTCGGGGGCAGCAAGGGGAACAGGTGTAGGTAGCAGTATAGGAGTGGGTGCAGGGGCCATGGCTGGGGCTGGCTGGTCTGAGGGGACTGTGTCACCGAATTCTGCATCCGTGGGTAACGGAAAACGTGTGCTTTGTAGGGCATCCAGACGGTGGTGTATTGCTGTCATGTCAGCCCTAAGAGCCGCTACTGCTTGTAACAAGGCGGTCACTGGATCCCCGGCGGAGGGATTCATACTCTGGACGACCAAAAATAGGCTTCACAGTCTGTTACGAAGTTCGTTGGTCGTGTAGAGTATGAACAACCCCTCTGTCCCCAAGAAACACCCTGACCGGTTTTGTTATCTGGTCAGTGTGAATATTAAGGCCACAGGTGGAAGTCCGGAAAAGCCAGGACGCGGGAACAGCCGGAAGAACCCCTTGAGCGCTGCAAAGCAAGATACAGTAGTTAAGCAATGAAACAGGGCCCGAATACCTTCATGTACATAAACCCCAAAGCTACCAGAATACCTGTGAGTATTTGGGTCAAGGCGTGGGTCTCCTAGCTTAGGCTGGAAACGTGCTGTAGGGTAGAACAGGCAACCACCTATTTGCAGGACCGAGGTCCTAGCCAATGAAGAGCTTAAGCAAGAGGAATCCGTGGAGCAAGCGTGAGTCAGTAACAGGCAAATCCAAAGTACTTGAAGGGTTAAGCCAGAGGAGTCCGTGGAGCAGGCGTGAGTCGGTAACAGGCAAATCCAAAAGTACTTGAAGGGTTAAGCAAGAGGAGTCCGTGGAGCAGGCGTGAGTCGGTAACAGGCAAATCCAAAAGTAGTTGAAGGGTTAAGCAAGAGGAGTCCGTGGAGCAAGCCGAGGTCAGAATCAGAGCTGGTCCTTGAACAGAGAGAGAAGTCACGTGATCCGAAACTAAACAGCTGTGAAGCAACGCCTTCGGTTCACCGACTCCTTTTATCCTCGGAAGGGACGCACGTATAGTCACGTGTGACGTGACCTGAAAGCGTTGCAATGCTGCTAGGCAACCGAAGTCACGTGATCCGTGAAGCGCCGGGAAGCGCCGGTCTCCGCAAAGGACGTAAGTTCCTGAAGTGACGGAGCTTCCAGTTGATCTGCCACCGCCGTGAAGGGCGATAAACACCCGCACCCGCTCCCCCATATATGCCATGCCGTGCCCTGATGTGTGCGACGTGAGTGGGGGGCACGGTGCACGAGTGTTGGGGAGTGCGGGAATGGGTAGGCAAGGAGGGGCGAGTGGGGAGGCGTGTCCGTGGTCTAGGAAGCGGCGTGACAGCGTTTGCAGAGTGGAATGTGTAGAAGGTATTGACTGGCTTGCTGGTGTTTGTGTGGGTTATGGGTTTCAGTTTGTCATGAAGGAGAGATGTCCCGGGAGAATAGCTCAGCGGCAAACATGCTCGCCTTGGAAGCAAGACGACACGAAGCAACACAGGTTCGATCCCCAGGTCTGTGCTTAGAAACCTCTGGGTATTTAAGCGCGTTATGAATATGCAACTAAGACAAAAAGAATTATGCAACTAAAAACCAAACAATTCCTGTAACAGCGCCTCGATGCCCGCGGGCTGTGTTAGCGCTTTAAAAATGCAAAAAAAATAAGAAAATAAATTTAGGAAGTTTGGAGGTGGATGGCTTTGAATGCAATGCAGAGGGATTTGAAGCCAATTATCTAAGGTATAGGGAGCCAGTGGAGCTGGGCAAGAATGAGGGGTGGTGTGTGAATGTTTGGGTAGGTGGAGGATGAATCTGCCGGGTGCATTTTGTATGGCTTGCAGGGCAGCAAGGGAGTTGATTGGGAGTCCTGTGAGGAGAGAATTTGCATATGATATGATATGACATTTATAGCGCGCCTATACGCAAGGGAGGGGAGCAAAGGGAGGACAAGACAATGATCTTACTACTGCCAAATGACATTGGGATTGTGCAAGTGCAGGGGAGAGGGAAGGGGAAAAGTGCCAGGGAAAGGGGAGGAGGAGCAAGTGCAAGACATAGGATTAAAGCATCGAAAGACAAGAAGTGCGGCCAGCAGGTGGCAGTGCAGGGGTTAAGTGTAGACAACAAGTGTTGAAAAGTGCAGGTAGGGGGACTGTAGAGTTGCAGATACAGCCCCAAGTGCAGGGTTGACAGGAGGCAGTGCAGGTGTGCAACTGGGAGGGCAGGGACCTGGTTCAGAGGGTAGCCGGGTGACCACAGCAGTATCAGACAGGAGATCAGCAGGGAAGAGGAAGAGAGAAGGCAGAAGCAAAGAGGAAAGTCTTGAGCTGCTTACGGAACCTGAGATGGTTGTGCTCATGTTTCAGAGGGGCAGGGAGGCTGTTCCAGAGGCAGGCGCCAGCCGAAGAGAGAAGTCTGCCCCCAACTCGTTGCTTGGAAAAGCGACTGACCCTCAAGGAGGAGGTGGAGGAGCAAAGAGCTAGAGTAGGAAGATACTTCCGAAGAGAAAGCTGGAGGTATTTTGGACCCAGGCCCCAGAAGGCCTTGTGGACAATGCAAAGGATCTCGAACTTGATCCTTGCAGCCACTGGGAGCCAATGGAGAGATTTCAGTGCTGGAGAGATTCGATCCCTGGGCTTGAGGCCAAGCACAAGTCTCGCTGTCCTGTACTGGATGAGTTGAAGAGGATGGAGAGTAGAGGCAGGCAGATTTAAAAAGAGGCTGTTACAGTAGTCAATGTCATGATCTCTGCTTCCAAAGGGTCAGGGTTTTCCCAACTCCCTTGGAAGCAGATCCATAACCCAGGTTCCGAGTGCCAACCAGTCCCAATTGGGACCTTTTGGACCCAGTCCTGGCGCCAGTGGCACCAGGCTCATAAATATGCCCAGTCCCAGCGCTGGAAGCGCCGGGCTCATAATGCTTGGGTGGACTTACCTTCAGCAGACCATGCTGCTTACTTGCCTGCCAGTTGAGCCTCTGATCCTCTTCTGTTTGGAACTACTTTTCCTGTTGGGTGGGGCTGGAGCCACTCCCTAGATTCAGAACACTGGAACTCTTCTGGAAGGCAGGAACTCTTTTCTTACCAGGAACTCTTTTCTTACTTAAGCGTGGCTGTGGAAGGAGACACCTAAGCACTACAGGAGGCTATTTAAACCACACCCGGTGGATGAATCTTGCTTTGCGTTATTCTGCAACCTCTGCAGCAGAACGCTCATCGTGTCTTCTGCATCCGGTCCTGGGCCTAAGGAAAAAGGCTTACCATCCTGAATCCAGTCTTCAGCAACACCTATAAAGACAAGAAAGAACAGGTTAGCATTCCGGCATCTGAAAGGCAAAGGCTTACCATCCTGAATCCAGTCTTCAGCAACACCTATAAAGACAAGAAAGAACAGGTTAGCATTCCGGCATCTGAAAGGCAAAGGCTTACCTACTCTTCGTGCGCTCCGGAGGTCTTCACACTGCATTCCGGCATCTGAAAGACAAAAGTTTACCAACTCTTCGCACGCTCCGGAGGCCTTCGGCGCTGCATCCCGCATCTGAAAGACAAAACAAGGTGCGTTTAAAGACATTGGGGAACTTTAATACTCACGTGCCATTACTCCTTTCCACATCTAATCCAGTGGGTATTCCGGCACCCTGCAGCCGCTCCGAACTCGTACCTGCAAAATAAAAAGACAATTAGAGCGCATAGTGAAGCGGGCAACAAGCGCTTACTTACGTGCTTCCAGGTGCTTCTATTCATCACACGGGCTCCATCTTCAACTCACTTCAGCCCGTCATCCGCCATCGCCGGAACCCTGCAAAACAAGAGACATCATTACTAAAGACTTTAAAGACATTTGAATGACTCGAAACTTACCGTTCGTGCAGTAAACGACGGACAGCAGTCCTCTGAAGTCAAGAGGCCTGCGCTACCTATCCAGTGAAGAAACTGGTTACAGCACCCTGCCCCGAGGCAGATGGAGAGCTCGGCATTCACTTACCTAAGGTGAGAGCGTTAACCTTTGGGGGTCTACAGGAGAGGAGAAGAGGAAAGAGATAGGGACACCCCAATAACCCCAGTTCATTAACCCCATATTTTCTATCTGCAGACATCTTACTCTACACGTCAGGCATACAGTGCACAGAGGTCCAGCCCAAAGAGCCAACCGGGTGCTACACATCACCTTTGAAGATACGGTAGTCGCCCAGTCAAGACCGGCGCCTCTGCGAGAATCAGGTGAGCGTTACAGAACGCAAAGCCTACGCAAAACTCTCGCCCAGGCGCTATGGAAACCTCGGATACTGACCCCCTAGCCCGGTTACTTGGGGAACTAAGGGCAGAAGTGCATGCAGCTCGTCAGGAAACGAATGCTCTAAGAAGGGAACTAATTATTTCCAAGGAGAGAACAGACAATCTTGCTAGACAAGTGCTACAGTCACAAGCCGGACAGACCCCGTTACCCGCATCAGGGGCAAATCTTCCTTCAACATCCTCTATGAATCCAGTGCAGATCAACCTACCTGGGAATGTACCTCTGGCTCCGCCCGAACGATTTTCTGGTGACCCAAAGAGGTTTGCAGTATTTATCAATCAGTGCCGGTTGCACTTCTTATGCCGGCCAGCAGCCTTTCCAACTGATCAAGCAAAAGTAGCTTTTGTACTTTCGTACCTTAGTGGCAATGCGGCAGACTGGTCGATCCCTCTAGTTAATCAAGATGATCCGGTTCTCCATGATTTTCAAGCCTTTCAGCTTAGTATGGAAAAACTGTTCGCAAGACATTCACAGGGGCAGGCCTTGGACAATGAGCTTCTTTCGTTGCGACAGGGTAATCAAGACCTTTTGGCTTATATTGCATCTTTCAATAGACTAATATTGGAAACTCAATGGCCTGAGGACAAAAGGATTACGCTGTTTTATAGAGGTCTACGTGGAGAGCTCAAAGACGTTTTAGCCCAAGTAGTGAATCCCCCACAAGACTGTTCGGATTATATAGACTTGGTCGTTCAAATAGATCACAGGCTGCAGAACAGGAAGGCCGATCGTTCCAAGTTTGATGCTCGAGTATTTTCCAAACCGCCAACTCCTTCCAAAGGAGTAGACTCCGGGGAACCCATGCAAATAGGGGGTCTGAAAGGTCCTCTAACACAAAGGGAGCGGGAAAGGAGGAAACAGTTGCAATTATGCCTATATTGCGGAAACTCAGGGCACTTTCTTCGAGACTGTCCGGTGAAACATGCCAAGAAGGCAGTAGGAGCTGCAGTTACCAAAGTTACAAACTCTGAGCAGGGAAACGACCTCGCCCGACAAGAATAGAGGTCCTCTTGCCGAGCGTGAAAACCAGTTCCATGACCTCGCATTTCGTGATACCTATGGTCCTCATTAGCCCTGATAATCCGGATCGATTACATGCAATTGAAGCTTACGTCGATAGCGGTGCCATCGGCAATTATGTGGATCATGAAATGGTTTTGAGGATGAATCTAACTCTTTGTCCCAAGGCTGTAAAGGACGTCATTACTACGGTGGATGGTACGGAGATAGCCTCCGGGCCAGTAACGCATACCACTCAAGAGGTGACGCTAGTAAGTCAAGATGGACACCATGAGAAGATCGTGTTCGATGTGATCAAGGCCCCTCAGTTTCAGATTATTCTAGGAATACCTTGGTTAGAGAAACACAATCCTCTGATCGATTGGCGAGCAAGAACGGTCCAGTTTCCAGAATGTGTCTCTACTTGTCACCCTCCACCTGGTGTTGCACTGGCCGCAATTTCTTCAGAGACTCCCCAGTTACCTCCCCAATACCTAGAATACCAAGATGTTTTCCGGAAGGATCAGGCTAACTCTCTACCTCCTCATAGGTCTTATGACTGCCAGATAGACCTGATACCTGGATCTACTCCTCCTTGTAGTAGAATTTATGCCCTCACCGAGCCTGAGAACCTTCACCTTCGACAATACCTGGATCAATACCTGGCAAATGGGTTTATTCGTCCTTCCAAGTCCCCTGCTTCTTCAGCTTTGTTCTTCGTTCCAAAAAAGGAAGGAGACCTTAGAACTTGTATCGATTATCGCTCCCTGAACCAGATCACCGTTAAGAATAGATATCCGTTACCTTTGATCCCTGAACTCCTGGACCAAGTCAGAAAAGCATGCATATATACAAAGCTGGATCTTAGAGGAGCTTACCACTTGGTACGAGTAAAAGAGGGCGATGAATGGAAGACGGCCTTCCGCACCAAGTATGGGCTATTTGAATATCAGGTCATGCCCTTTGGACTTTGCAATGCCCCGGCCGCCTTTCAATATTTTATGAACGATGTCCTCGGAGAGCTCATAGATGTATGTGTTGTTGTTTACATTGACGACATCCTCGTTTATTCTTCATCGGAATCTGAACATCGGAAACACGTGAAAATGGTCCTCGAAAGATTGCGTCAACACAAACTTTTCGCTAAGTTGGAAAAATGTGTTTTCAACGTGACTGAAGTTGAATTCTTGGGATTCATATTATCACCTGGCGGAGTGCGTATGGATTCAAAGAAGGTCGATGCAGTTCTCAAATGGCCATCACCATCCTCCGTAAAAGGTGTGCAAAGCATGTTAGGCTTCGCTAACTTTTACCGCAGGTTTATCCCCGAATTCTCTCGAATAGTCCAGCCCATCACTGCCTTGTTAAAGAAAAACAAACGTTTTGAATGGTCTACCGAGGCGGAACAAGCTTTCCAGGATTTGAAGACTAAATTTATCTCTGCACCAATCTTAAAACACCCTCGCCCCGAACTCCCCTACATCGTGGAAACTGATGCTTCAAGCCTTGCCATGGGGGCAGTTCTATCACAAAAGGACCCGGTAACCAATCAGTTGCATCCCGTGGCATTTTGGTCCCGCAAATTCTCGCCTCCTGAAATCAATTACACGATTACTGACAAGGAACTTCTGGCTATCAAGTCTGCCTTTAAGGCTTGGCGGCATTATCTGCTGGGGGCCCGACACACCGTTACTGTGATTACGGATCACCGAAACCTGCAATATTTGAAGACCGCAAAAGCCCAATCCTCTAGACAACTCCGTTGGGCATTATTCTTTGCCGAGTTTGACTTCATAATTACCTATCGACCTGGTACAAAGAACGGTAAAGCCGATGCCCTTTCTCGGATGGGAGTGGAAGAACACTTGGTCAACCCTAAACCTGTACCAATCATTCCCGAACAAAGAATTCTGGGTGTAATAGCCACAGAATCCATAGAGGAAGTTAAGGATAAAGCCAGGCAACTTGTAACTCCAGCAGACATACAGAATTGGCATTTGCAGGGAAAGGACTTTGCAGTAAAGGACAACTTATTGTATTTCCAAGAACGATTATACCTACCCAGCACAGATTTACAGAAAAAAGTAATCTCTTGTTATCACGACTCTTTAATGGAAGGTCATCCCGGTATAGCCAAGACCTCAGAAAAGATCAAGCGCTACTTCTGGTGGCCGT